>NC_143575.1:267087175-267445510 GCF_048544385.1 Mastigoproctus giganteus | reverse complement strand
TCAACTTTTTGTAATATTTTACATACTTTCTGTATTTTCATGAAACTTTAAATAGAACATGTATTTCATTATTTGTGTGTATAGTAATTTTCAAGAACGGAGCTCTTTAAAAAAAGTATCCACTTTAATATGCGCAGTACTTAAACCCAGAATTTTCATATTTTGCTCACTTGCCACATTGCCCATTCATTCCTCCAATCAGTGCCCTTCCACAAACAATATCCAGTGTTTCAGCAATAGTATGTGGATATATCTGAAAGAACCAAATATTGTATATAATTTCATGAAAATCCCCCACTGGGACTCGAGTTGTTTCATTCGGACATGACGAAGGCAATAAAACACTTTACAGATATGCGAACGCGTTCAAAGAGTACAAAATGAATTATCAGTTTGTACTTTTTAAGCAGTTTTATCGTTATTTTGATTGCATTTCGTTAATTATATTATCGAATAAATTATATTCCAATTATTCACACCCACCTAGCATCGTATACTACTGTTCTTACTCCTGTTAAAACAGCATATTAGGGGGAAAAGTGCTCCTGAAACAAGTTTACATTTTGTAACTATTAATCAAGGTTCCCACACGGATTCATTAATGGTCTGTTTTTTTTTGTTTTTTTTTTACTTTAGAGGCTTTAGAATTATGGAAAATTGTCTATTTGTGATTGCCCTTCTCAATAGTTAGGAACAACTTCCTAACTATTGAGAATAAATGTTTGGAACTTTTTCAGTTATTTATAACTATTTCTGAAAATAATGTAAGATATTCATCATCATGAACTTGATCCGGTTTAGGTCTTTTAAGACCTGTTCCCGTGTAGCTCTTGGAGGTAGTTTTGATCTTGCCATCGTTGTCTCGTTCGGCCCTCTTGCCTGTAGGTTCGTAGTTTTTGGGATCCTATTTGGGTTCATTCTTTCTGTGTGACTGGTCGGTTGTTTCTGGTACGATTTATGTCATCTACTACATTATCTACATTTAATTTCTTACGAATATCAGAATTTCTTGGATGGTCTAACCTTGTAAAGCTTTATAATTGTCTTAAAAATCCCATTTATACTGCTTCTAGTTTTTGTGCATCTTTCTTTAGAAGATGTAGGAGGAGATATTCCTTCCCCCCCCCCCCCTGTTTTGGAGATTCATATCGTTTATTGTATTCTGTACAAGGGCGTTCACGAGCCGATGTGCATGTTGTCCGGGCTTAAAAATCCAGGAATCCTTGGGGAGAGCATTCACAAATTAAATAATTTGTGAATGGCCCCTAATAAAATGATTATTGCATTTGAAGCAAGGAGGTTTTTTTTTTTTTCTTCTTCTTCTCCTTCCCCTCTCTTTATTCAGTGCTTCCAGGCTAGTCATATGACTTTGGTTTTGTCTGTGCTTTTTTGTATACAACTTTCAGAGTCGTTGACCTCGCTGTTTCTAAGTGTAAGAAGGGTGAATTGTTTCGCTGCTCTTCAAAGAATGCCACATATAGCGATAGAATTCTAGATGAAAAGAAATTAATAAATTACATCATTATCACAAGAGTGCAGACAAAATCCATAGGAAACATAAAAACCAACCTTAGACCTATAAACGTTAATCAAGAAATTTATGAATAATTTTGACCTAAATACAATAATATCATAAAAGATTTAATGTATTTTTTATATCGTATAACAAAAGTAAATACAAGGATACAGTAAGTTACAAAGTAAGAGGAAGCAGGAAACTGAACTAAACTGAACACGGCATTTATTTTTCAACATAATCGCCAGACACATTTATACACTTAGGCCATCCCATTATCAAATTCTGAAACCCGTTGCCTAAAAAGCAGGTTGGTTTCTGTCGTAACCAACCAGTGACGTACATAATAAAAATGAAAAACGTTTGCCATAAACTGTTATTGAAGAGGGCCAAACAATAGGAATCAATAGGGGCTGGGCCAGGGCTGTTGGGAAGATTAAAAAGTTTTCACCACGATTTTTGTTGCAACTATTTTATGCGGCCTTGCATCTCGGTTATCCAGGTAGTTTTATGCGAATCGAGTTCCTGGGTTCTTTCAGAAATGTGCAATTGCTACAACGTTTACAAGTATCTCCAGGTTTTTGAAAATGCATAAAAAGAACACCGCGACAGTCTTAGAAAACAGCTGCCTTCCCTGTGTGTTGTTTTCTGTATTTATTAATGATATTGATGAAGGTATATCAGGTTTAATGTCTAAGTTTGCAGATCATACAAAGGTTGGCAGGATGGTTAATGGCAATAATGGAGGTATGCTACTGCAACAAGATCTAGAAAATTAGGCAGTTGGGCTTAGAAATGGTAACTGAAGTTTCACGTTGATGAACGCAAAGTACTGCGTATGGGTAGCAGTAATCCCAATTAATATGATTAGCGAAAACACATGGTAAGCCACCACATGTTGTCTGTAGATCAGTTGCGGACTCGTCGGATACTATGTGAAATTTTTTATTGTTGTATTGTATAAGAATTACAGTGGAAGATCTTTATAGCGACCCTCTTTTTAACGTCCCACATGTTATAACGTCCTATGTGGTTGGTCCCGGCCGATTTCTCATTAACCTAATGCTGTTTTATGAACAATCGATATAAGATCGTTTTCTCATTCCCTGGGGGGTCGTTATATAGAGCTTCGACTGTACTTCTACACCAAATAGTATTTTTTCTCGTGTATTATTTCTGTATGTGAATTGTATTTTTCCTAATATTAAATTATAATATTTTTTTCTATATTATAATAATAAATACGAGGTATGATCAAAAGTTCGGAGACCGAACTAGTAACAGTGTAGCCGAGAGCGGAACAGTAAACAGAGCTGATAAAATGTTCACTGGATTTTGATTTTTTTACTTACCTTTTTTTTTTTTTTTTTTTATTTTTTTTAATTTTATTTAGAATTTGAATTTAGGGAGTAAAAATCACTTGGGCTTAAATGAATTCCCCTTTTTTGTCCAAGAGAGCTAGCATAATTTTGGATAAACTCCATCATCACAGATTGAGAGTTGTCGAAAAACAATTTGCGCCTGCCTTTTTTAATATCTTTAATATAAGTAAAAAGTTAGTATTTTTAAAATATATTTATATTATATATACCATAGGGAGGATGTGAATGAAATGATTCAAGATTTACAGGAGTATCTGTTGATTATACAAAAGAAGTTCCACGCGACATGTTAGTAATAAATAGACTTAAGAAAAAAATATTGATTAAAGTTCCTCAAAAAACAGAGATGATATGTAATTTTATGTTTACATAATCGTGACTCCATGCATTTGGTTAATATGCTAAAATATTATTTTTATCTCATTTGATAAAAAAAAAAAAAAAAAACTTATACCCTCAAATATATTTATTACGACTTGGAAAGAAGAAACATACTATTAAAATTCAATTTTGTGTCTCATCAGAGACAAAGAAATTATTTATCAAACATAGAAATGTATCCTTCTTTTCCAAGGCTGGAGCATCAGTGGTATTAAATGCAGGTGTTTCATTACTTAAATTGTTAACAGAAACTTGTTGATAAGGGTCTCTTAATGAATTTATATTGTATATTTTTCGATGGGTACTAATAAAATATTATTATTATTACAATTACAGTACTTATATTTCTTACTCTTAAAAAAATAAAAATTAGATATCCTGATACCTAAACATATTATTTTATGACATGCAGGGGTAATCCCGATTCGTATGTGATTTGTTCGTGTGCCTCGTGCCCCTCTGCAAATCCTCGTTAACCCCATTCCATGTAATTGTGTAATCATGGTAATTACCAACAAGAAATATAATCCTTTCAACTAACGATATTCAGCTGACGTTCTTAAATAAATTAACGTATGACATCATTCTTTATGTAATGTTAGCTTGTGTCGCCCTCTAGTTTTTTCCTGGTTAAACACGTCAATTGAAAAAAATATTATCTAGTGAAAATGTTCATCTGCCGACAAATCAATATATAAAATAGAATAATATTCATAGCATTATGAAATAATAGTTGGGGGGTGCAAAAGCATAAGAATTTACTAAAAACGACAAACGCTGCAAACATTAAATAATAGATTTAAATATTTTTAACCGTCTTTTAAATAATTTTTTGATATAAATTACAACCAATTTTGATATACAAGTACTATAGGTTGATATGAGAAGCATTACTTTACTAAAGTTTTGGCTAGTTTATTGTAGCAGTTTATTTAATTAAGGAACATTGATTTATTCCGTTATATCGATTTTTTTTTTAAAATATACTCGTCTTCTAAAAAAAAAAAAAAAAAGCTGGAAAATAATTTTTTAAATAATTATTTGTTATTTATTATAGGGAAAGGAACGTGCTGCTTCTTAGGGCAGTGCGATTGGGTTTGGATTAGGCGATAAACACCCTTCACAGATTTCTAAAAAAAAAAAAAAAAACTATAATAGTGCTATTATAATTAAAGAGATGGGGAGACTCCAAAAACCAATCATTCATCTGAAACCCTAACCCATTGAATAATACAGATTATGACGTTTTAAAACGGCTTCATCTGCATTAAAGAAAATGTTTTGGAATTTGTGGAATTAAAGAAACATGTCCCGGAATGAAATCCTAGAAAATTGGGACTAGCCTACATACGCAGATGATATAAAGATATTTAAAATACTTCAGTTTTCCCTGACTTGCTGAATTCAGCATTTTAATTCATTGAGCAGATGAATCAAATGTTTTATGATATAATGCACATTTAGCCTGAATTGCACTAATATCATTGATGATCAGCCTTTCATGGAGTGTTTGTCTCATGTGGAACTTCCCACTCACAAATTGAAAACCATTATTAGGAAATTAATGACTCATTTTTTTTTTTTTTTTTTTTTTATGATTGATTCTATGGGCAGAGATAAATTCTTTATTGCTAACAGAGGTCACCAACCGGTGGACCTCGAGTGATCTGAACCCAAGTAAAAAATTTCTTATAAGGTAATTGTTTTATGTTAGTTCCCTTAATTTAGCATTTAAAAATTCGATCATAAATAGATGTTATCATAATATTCACTAGACGTTTTATTGATTTTATGCCAAAAGGGAATCCGAACTGCGATGTGTTACATTTTTTTCTAATACAGATCGCAAAGGAAACAAATTAACAACGTTTATTGTAAGGTATATGCTCTTGCAATTTTACAATATGCATCAATTATTTGGCCTCCTAATGTGGTACCCTCATGGGTAGCACAGTTTTTATAATCACCATCCTCCCCACACCGGGTGGAAAAGACCTGAGTTTCAATCCCGACAATGACGCGAGGAATTTTTATGGGTATTTTTCACAACGTGGCTGAGTTAGTAGGTCCATCAAATCGCCCACAGAACGCAAGCAATTTACAGACTTTATATACGGCGCAGTATGGCCTAAGTTGCTGATGCGTCTAAAACCTACAACAAGCAAATAACCAAACCTATGTGGTAAATTATTAAAAAAAAACTGGAATACCTACAGGGAAAAAAAAAAAACATCCTTGACATTTATGTCTAAGAAAATGCTTGATTATTATCCAAAGTCCTGCTGTTCTTGTTTTTATAATTTAATTTCTTTGAAGAATCGCGGGTGATGCCTAATCTACGCTTTTTTAAACAAGCTGATTATGAGGGTTATTGATACCCTCTGGAAGCTCTCGATGAAATTAATTTTGACTGACCCCTGAGGAATGCTGCTCTACTTCCCTTTCTTTTTTGTTTCTTGTTTTACTGTGCCACAGGTCGCTCATTTATTCTGTTATTCGAATATCTTTTCAATTACTGGTCGATTGATAAAGGATGTAGTAGTAGTAGTAGTAGTGGCACTTGATGCAAGAAAGCAAGTGTAGGAGCTTATGCAGCATCAGCCAAAAAAAAAAAAAAAAAAAATCACACCATACCCTCCAAATGCCTGTCCAGTTCCTCCTTAAATTTATTTAACCTATCAACTTCCACAACGACAGATGGAAGTTTGTTCCAGCAATTAACCACCCGCTGGCTAAAGGCAAATTTCCGCACATCTATTCTACATCTGTCCTTTCTTAATTTAAACTTATGTCCCCGTAGGTTCGTATTCTGAACAAGTGGGAGGATCCCATCAGAATTCAGCGTGCTCAACCCATTCAAGGCCTTATAGACCTCAATCAGATCACCGCGCAGGTGCCTAGTCTCCAGCCACTGCAATTTACAGAACTTAAGCCTCTCTTGGTAAGAGGATCCCTTCATTCCCCTCACCAATCGTGTTGCTCTTCTCTGTACACGCTCAAGCAAATCTACGTCCTTCCTAAAATGAGGCCTCCAGACCTGTACGCAGTACTCAAGGCGTGGCTTGACCATTGCCTTATACAGAGGGACAATCACCTCCTTTTCCCTGCTAGCAAAATTCCTATATATCATTGACAAAACCCCATGACCTGCCCTAGCAGCCTGTCTACATTGCTCAGAAAACTTCATTTCTGACTGCACAATTACTCCCAGGTCTTTTTCATTTTCTACCACCTTAAGTGTAGTACCACACATTTGGTACGTTTCTCTGGGGTTACTTCTACCCATATGCAGTACTTTGCATTTGTCAAGGTTAAACTTCAGTTGCCACTTCTTAGCCCATCTGCCCAAATTATCTAGATCCTGTTGCAGTAGCACACTGCCATTACTGTCATTAACAACCCTGCCAACCTTCGTGTCATCTGCAAACTTCGACATTAAGACTGATATACCTTCATCAATATCATTGATAAATATACAAAACAACAGTGGACCCAACACCGAACCCTGTGGGACTCCACTAATAACATTAGTCCACAAAGAGCAGCACCCATTGATTACCACCCTCTGTCTTCTCCCACTTAACCATCCTTTTATCCATTGTAGCAACTTACCCTTAATACCATTCTGCTCCAATTTGTACAGTAGTCTTCCATGCGCAACAGTGTCAAAAGCTTTCCTGAAATCCAAGTATATGATATCAAAATTATTTTTTGCATCCAGTTTCTTTGTGACCACATCATAATAACCAATCAAATTTGTCAGACAAGACTTTCCCTTAACAAACCCATGCTGTGTCTGAATTATTGCTGCAGTCTTGTCTAGATGATCCTGCAATGCATCTTTAACCAGTAACTCCATTATTTTACCCGGAACAGAAGTTAAACTAACTGGTCTGTAATTACTCGTGTCACCCTTCGAACCTCCTTTGTGAATTGGGGATACATTTGCACATCTCCAGTCCGTGGGAACCTCCCCTGAATCCAAGGATGCTCTCATAATTATGGCTAAGGGTTTGCTTAGTTGCTTTGCCGCCTCCTTTAATATAACTGGATAAATCCCATCCACCCCAGGTGCCTTTCTTATGTTTAACTTCAACAATTTCTCCTCCACTTTGCTCTCAGTTATTACAAAATCATTAAGCACACTGCTACAATTTGATAACCTTCTTCCATTTTCAAACTGTAATAATTCCTCACGTGTGAATGTAGATGCAAAATACTCATTCAGTTTGTTTGCTATCTGAGCAGGATCATCAACAGTCGAACCATCGATGTCAAGTGGACCAATCATATTCAGCCCCTTCCTTTTAGAGTTTATATAAGTAAAGAAATCCTTGCTGTTTTTCTTAGGATCTTTTGCCAAAGATTTCTCGTAATCCGCCTTTGCCTGCCGAACCTCCTTTGTGACCTGATTACAGACTAGCTTATATCTGCTACAGGCTTCTGCGTCGCCTGATAATTTATATGCATCCCATGCATTTTTCTTCTCTGTCACGAGTCTCATTAGTTCATTTGATAACCATTTAGGCCTAAACCTTGAACAATATTTCTTCATCGGTATGAAAAGTCTAGTAGCTTCCACGATTAATTCCTTGAATGCTTCCCACTTAGAATTTACTGTTTGTAACATCATCAGTTGATCCCACTGTACAGAATTTAAAAACTGTCTGAGACCACTGTACTCCCTTTACGGAAGCAAAAACCCTTTCCTTTACCCCTGACGGTAGTTACCTCTTTGAGTAAATCCCACTTCAGCACACTGTGATCACTGCCACCTAGCGGTTCCTTTATCTGCAAATTCTTAATACACGAATGATCACTGCTGATAACCAGATCAAGAGTATTACTTTCTCTGGTTGCCTCTCGAACATGCTGCTGCAGAAAACAATCATCCAATAAATCCACAAAAGTCTGACTAGTGTGTGAGTGACCAACCCACAAGTTCCAGTCAATATCTGGGAAGTTAAAATCCCCCATTATAAGACATTCCGATTTACTGGCCCACTCTATTTCTCTGTACAATTGTTCATTGTACTCATTCGAGTCATTAGGCCTATAACACACTCCTACTCTTATTTTTGCTTTCGCAGTGCTTATGTCACACCAAACTGACTCAACAGTGCACTGTCCATCTATATCAACTGGATGCACTTCTTTTGATTTTATGTTTTTCTTAATTAACAGCATAACACCTCCTCCCTTTCTGTCCTGTCTATCCTTTCTGTACACATTGTACTCCCCAAATTCCAGTTCTGCATTCCTTATATCTTTGTGACACCACGTCTCTGCTATCCCAACAATATCCGCCTTTGATGTCTTGACCAACACTTCAAATTCATCAAATTTATTTACTATACTTCTAGCATTGGTATACATGCAAGCATACATGCTCCTATGCCTATTCCTTGTTACCCTAACACATCCCATATACCCAACTATTCCAGGATGACTGCCATCCGTCCCTGAAACCCCCAACACCCCTCGCTCCAGGTCGCTTCTTATTCTAATAGAAGTTGTGCAAGAATCACCTTCACCTCTGCCTGCGGTTACTGTTAAACTATTAGTCTTTGTATCCCCCCAAGCTATCAGTTTTCCGACCCACCTAACACTGCCTCGATAGCATCAGCAAATATTCTTGCACCCATTCTATTTAAGTGTATCCCATCCCTGTAGAAGCAATCTCTCCTGTTAACAAGTACAGTCCAGGCTGAAAAAAATTCTACCCCTTGAGCCTTGCACAATCTTTCCAGGGCCGAATTGATCGACAAGGCTCTCATCATATACTCCCTCCTATCGTGTCTGGGCAGAATTGCAGACACTTTCAAATTCAACCCTAATTCTCGGCTTTTTTTCAACAGTGACCTGTACTTGTTGAGTAATTCTGCCGGTCTCCTACTCTTAATATCATTAGTGCCAACGTGTACAACTATATCACCTTTTGTGCCCTTGAAAGATGATATCCGCTCTACAACGTCATCAACCTTTGCCCCTGGCAGACATACCCTGGTCCTGTTCCACCTATCCTTTTTACATAGCATGTTCCCCGTTTCCCTGACAATAGAGTCACCAACAACTAATAGTTCCTGTGGGACCAGCGCATTCTGCCTTGGGGTTTGCCGCTGTGTTGCGCGATGACCAAGTGCAAGCTCAATGAGCCATAAAATTTTTATTATTACAATATTAAAACCTTTTAATTATAGTTATTTTAAATTTGTTATGTCTGTTATTTGTTGTAATTGTATGAATATTGTTTATTTTCATTTTTATTTATCTCATTAATTTTTATTGAAGATATATATTGCTACCGACATTATGTGTATAGTATAATTGCAGAATATTAGGTATGTTGGTTGGTTTCTATGGGAGTTCCTCTGTGTATCGAATATTATGTCATAGTCTGCTGAATTAATATGGTCCTACATCTGATCTTTATCATATGTGTTACGCTGTCCAATCAAAACATTATGACCACCCCCGGTGTTTTAGCAACCAGCCATTCCTCCCCGGCTGGTGACACTTCTGTCGCTGTGAGAACCGGTAAATGTGATACTACAGGTTCGTGTCATGCGGTCCATATGAAGTACATACTTGATCGACATGGATAAGGGACTTGATCTAACAGACTTCGAAAAGGGATGATTGTTGGGTACCGGTTAAAGGGTGGCAGTATTACGGAAACTGACCCTTGTGAATGTTTGCGGAATGCTGTAGTTAAGGGTGGCTAGACAGTAGACAGAGCAGCAGTCGCCGGGTATATAGCGGGCGGTCACGCATTATGGATGATCGGGGCGAACGTAGGTTTCCCTGCCTTGTGTGCGAGTCGATACGCGGAAAACCGTGGAATGGCTGACCATGGACAGTTTTTTTTTTTTTTTTTTTTTTTTTTCCCCTCTCTCTCACACTCACAAAACAGGTCAGGTCTTCCGTAGTTGTGGCCCGCTTCCTCGTGGTGAAGACGAGCACTGGGCATGCTTTCCATGTGATTACCTTCCTGCTGGCAAAGTGACCAAAAACAACTAAACAATATAACACGCACATCGCACAGACATTAACACTACACATTTCTGGCCGTTTTACAGTTCTGTATCATCGCATAGTAGCATGGTGGAGGCGAACCAACGTTCTGGAGCTGCCCTACATAACATATTGTATGGCGACTCCAGAACATAGGCAGGATTTTCTGCTCTTTTAGCAATCTGCTGAGAGCAGGAATTTCTTTGTGGAGCTCCAGGAGTACAAGATTTTCTGCACCACAGCTGTGGCACAATCTTCTGTGGGTGCGAACCTGCCCTTTCCTAGGCCGACAGTGCTAGCAGAGACCCTGTTCCTCTTGGTGATGGGCGTCAGGAAAGTTTTTTCTGGTGGTCGTTGCATCCTGGCGGCAGTGAGACCAAACAACACTCCACTAACTTAACTCAAACCACACTTACACACGCTTCGGCCTGTTCTACAGTCTGTATCTTCACAGAATTATACGGAAGAAGTGCCGCCTCACCCTCATCCGTATGGGTGATCCGGAGTAGGAGCCCAGTAAAGGTACCCATGCTTATGGCCACATTGCCAAAACCTAATGCATTCATTGAACCATTTAGAGTACCGGAAAAAACGAATTTCATCGGAAAAGACAACGTTTTTTCGGTAGTCAAACGTTGTCTTTTCCGATGAAATTCGTTTTTTCCAATGTCGCTGAACGGTAGGTGAAGGGTACGGTAACAAACTGCCGAGAGAAATCACTCCGATGTCCTGATCCAAGAGATAAGCAGGTGGCGGTAGTGTTTTGGTGTGAAGGATGTTTTCTTGGGAATATCTTTGACCCTCATGCCCCTAGACTGCACTCTGAATGCTAAAAACTACTTATTATTGTGGCTAATCTGGTACATCCCTTCATCGTGCTGTCTTCCCGGATGGCACCAGGAAGACAGTCACGATGAAGGCGCATTATCCTAATGGGGTCCTTTAGGATAATACGTTCTGCCACGTTGCTGGTGTTGTTCGAGAGTAGTTCACCGAACACGAAAGGGACTTCCGGGTGCTGTCTTTGGCCGCCGAATTCGTCGGATATGAATCCAATAGAACATCTCTTGGTTACGACAGATCCGACGTTTGGATCCTCCACCAAGACTATCGCAGATCTACGGGAGGCAATCCTGGCAACATGATACAACATATCTCCTCCAACGTTTAGAGGCCTTATAGAGTACCTGCCTCTTTCCATTAGTACCGCCGTGTGGTGGTGTTACTAGCGACAAGAGGACATAGGCACTATTAAGTAGATGGATATAATATTTGATTTGCACGTTGTGTACGGGCTGAAAAATCCGAAATAACTCGCGGGGAAACCTTACTCCCTTCCCCATAAGACTAGATAACTATCGCCCAGATGAAAAAAAAAAAAAAAAAAAAAAAAGAGAGAATCAGTTTAATTAATGATCTCTCTATCTAACATATGCTCCACCCCTATCATGCAGCGTTCAGCTATGTGCACTGCTCTTCTGAATTGGCACCTGCAGAATTCCAGTTCTTTCCTCTAAATCAGTTAGAATACGTAGGGCAACCAGCCAGCATTCATTCATAGTTCAACCCTAAACTCATAAAATAGAACTTTCTCTCTCTCTCTGAAACAGCTTTTCTCCGTTTGTGTTTTCTGGACATTACTGTCTTATAGAGAGTCAACAAGTTTTTTCGCAGTCGCAAATCCATTCCTGTTATTACAGCTTTTAACAACATGTTGTTTTTGAGGACACCAAAAATGAATGGAAAAGGGGAGGAATTTTGTGCAGTTTATTTTAACAATCAATTATTAATATTATTTAGTTCAAAATTTGTTATTCGCACTAACAGCACAAGGATTACGATTGATATTTCGGTATTACTACTACACGCAAAGCATTAACGTTGTTAGACCAGTAATGAAAACGAAAATTGGAATATGCATTCAGCTGTGTCAAGAAAGGTTCGCGTGCGTGCACTTTAAAAGTAACCTGCAGAAATTTTAAATTGAGGGTTGGTGGTAGTGGAGAAACGTTAGGCTTCACTTTTCTGTAAAGATAAATTGGTACTGTTCCAAAAAGATTACTGGAAAAAGAGAGACCTTTTCTTGCGACTTGTTCTGTGTAAATATTTCTACAAATTCGCTCGAAAAGAACGAATGGAATACTTTTAAAAGAAAAACTTTTAGTGGCAGTATTTTAATTCTCTTCGCTGTCTGTATTTGAAAAATAGCTGTCTAGAGAAGAGTTTTGCAGTCAGAACCGAAAAGTTTTAGGGGCAGTGTTTTAGCTGTGCCTCACTGGGAGAAATTTAGGAACTTTCAGTGAGGGAAACGATTTTGCGAGTTGCCGAGAGTGATAAGAAAGATTTATATAAAAAAAGATTTTGACGCTCGGTGAAGGGAGAGATGGAATTTCTCGAACTCATTCTTTTTTTTTTTGATTCAGCACCGAGATAAAAAAAATAAATAAATAAAAAAATAGCAGAGTAAATCACACTACAACAAACTTTTTCGGAGAGCAAGAATTGTTTCTTTGTAAGAATATCGAAATTGAAAATAAAGGAACAGACCTTGAACCAAACCGTTAAATGTGTCCAAGGTACAGTAGTACTTTCTTAATGGAAACTTAAATCCGAAATATCAGAACAAAATTCGTCTAGATAAAAATAAATTGAAATACAGTACTGTATCCTCTTGTTTTTTTCTTCACTGATTCCTTATTCCCAGCAAATCAATTCCTTATATAATTTCTGTAATATGTGATTTGGTTTTTGGTATATTATTTTCCAAATATCCTTTTCGATTTCAACGCCTGTATAATACATATAAGTTTGTTCTAGTGGCCAGTTTTCTTCTAATGTGCTATGAAAGGCGTGTTATCTGTGAAGAAATCAATCTAGAGTCATGTCACGCGTTGTAGTTGATCTATTGTAAAGATGTGTTTTGCTGAGCCTAAGTTTACTTTCTTGGTGTGCAAGGTTTACTATGCCTAGTTAAGATTGATGAAGCGTGGAGATTAATTTGTTCTGGAAGCGACGGGAAAAACCAATGATATCTGTAAGAGTTTTCTCCAGTAGTTTGATATACAGGATATTTCTATATTCCATTAAATGCAATATGAAATTTTATTATAATAATTTGGAATACCGGTATTCCAAAGAAAAAAGAAAAAAAAAAACATTTTTCGCAATAAAGTAAGGAAAAAACAAGTGATTACTTGAATTTACGTTTTAAATCAAACTTTTATTACAATAATAAATATTCTAGCAAAAATTATTAAACATACAGTGACTCTAAAAACAAAAAAATAAGCATCCACACTACCTGTCCGAATAAAGTGAGCTCTTAAGAAACTAAATAGTGTTATCGTTTAAACTGGATCTAATTTTAGTACATATTTAATTAACGGCAGAAAACGTCCTTTTGGATTCTGTGCTGGTTGTTGCTTTGTACTGAGATAGTCGTAGACGAGTTGCATTTAACCCCCTCCCCCATCTTCAAAAATTCTTATTTCCTTTTTGACTTTTTATGGCACTATATCCGTATTAACGAAAAAGAGGGATTGGCATTTAAGCTTTGTGTGGAAACCAAATCTAAGTTGTGTGTGTGTGGGGGGGGGGTTATTTATTTATTAATTTTTATTTCCCTGTAACTTAGTATCGGCGTCAGTGGCCATTGTTATGCTTTTCGTGCAGGAGTTCCCCTCAAGCACTAAGCCCCACAAGCTACCTGACTGCGTTAAAAAATGAGAATTTACAGGAGCTGAGGGATATCCCTCCCCCTACACACACGAGTATATATATTATATGTTAGCTGTCAGTTTCTCAAGAGCAATGACACAAATATAAAACAAAAGTAATTTTTCACACAAATCTACTCAGAGTACATAACTGGTGTTCATTTACATCTAATTATTCATTTTTCTCATTTAATCTAAGTCTCGGTTACTATCTCAGTTAATACATGCTATGATTTCCATAAAATTTCTCTCAATTAACAATTATCTCAACAGCTGCAAATACTAAACTAATTCAATCTTTAATCACTTCCTCATATTTGTCTTAATCAGCAATATCAATTCTCTTCACAACAGCAATCCATAAGTCGCTAACTTAATGCTAACAATTCCATATAATCCTTCTTAATTTATCAATATCAATTTTCTTTACAACTTCAACCAATAAACCAATTCAATACTAAACATTTCCTTATTTCTCGTGTTTATTCAACTTCAACGATACTCTAAAATAATCTCCCACTTTATCTAAGTACCATTTCAAAAACAACAGTTCAGAGGACTTACCTTCCTTCTCTTTCACGGTTGGATTCTTTTGTGCAGGTTCCTTCCACGGGGTGCAGTGATGTCTCTCTCTTTTTAGTTAAACTCTGAATCCCTGCTGTATAGCTCTTCCAATACTGTCTTATTTCGTGAACAGTTCTCTGTTAATACTGAAGGAAATTACCACAGCAGTAGGAGAAGCCAGGGCACTATCTGACTGGCTTGTTATTCAACTTCCGGATTAACTTCTAGCACAGAAACATGCCCGGCGGAAGCCTTCCCTATATATCTGGACACTCCCACAACTGGACCCGAACTGAACCCAGAACTACCACTGGAAGTCTGCAATCCCTCCGAACAACAACCACAAACCCCTCTTTTGGTGCGAGCACCTTATTTATTTCCTTTTAATTAATTTATTTATTAAATTGATGGAGACATCAGCACTCGTGAACTCCAAAGAGGATTGCATTTCAGTAGTTGACCGTTATACAACCAAATGCCAACGGATGGCCATTTACAATCGGAACGAAATTTTCACTTTGCATCTCGACATTCGATATCACTGAATCCCCAAATGACAGTTGGACGAAGGTGAGCTGTGTTTTGAGGGAGAACACGATTTGGGCAGACAGCTGGATTGATGAAAAGTTGGAAATTAAGTTAAAATTCCCAAAGTTTTGGGAACTTAAAAAAGGTAATTTAATTTCAAATTATTCATCAACCTCAGAAAGCCCGATGGGTTTTTTTTACGTGCGTTCTTAGTTGCCTTTTAATGCATATGTCGTTATTTCAAAGTGATTATACAGATTATAATTAACAACCATTTCGTCACACGATCCTTTTCATCAGTATAATATTCTCTACCGCTACATCATATTGCACTGTTGAAGCGGAAGAGAATCATACCACAAAACGTCTATTAATCATAATCAGTGCAATTACTTCTCTTTAAAATTCATTTATTAAAATGCATGCGTAAAATTTCCCATCCACACATCCCTTTGCCGTGTGTGTGACGTGGTACGTGCATACAAACACGCTTTACATGGAACACGTATTTTATTTTTAACTGCCATATTCTTTACTAAGATTCTGCAGGTGCGATATTGAATGTTAATATAATTTTATACTCAAAAAGAAAAGGAATCGTGAAAAAAAAAATTTGCTGCTGGCCACTATTCTATGAATTATCGATATTATATGCAATTCAACACATGAGCTAACAATGGTTTGTTTTTATACAGTGGTACCTAACCCTCTTTTGGCTGCATTCCAGCTATTTGACATTCAGAATTCAAGTACAGCCTATTATCATCACTACCCCGTATGATATCCTTTACCTGAAAGACAAGTTCAAGTTCATTTTGTCGCGTTTCACGTAGCAACGTTACACCTCCCAGTTCGATTGTAATTAACTGACACTGAAGATTAAATTCTGCAAACAGGTGTTGAATTTCTGTAAGTCGCCATCTTCGGAGAAAAAATCTAATAATGGAAACAGGGAGAAAAAATTGTTCAGTTTATTGATTACCAACTAATAGTTTACCCAAAATTCTACTTTCCAAAAATGGAAAGCAGGTTTATGAAATCATCTTTGTGAGAATTTGGTTTGAATCGTACTGTAAACTCAAAAGTTTTGTGTTTACAGTACTAATCAAACAAATTCACAGTACAATAGAGTTATTAATGAACTGCGCTAAGCAACGCTGTTTCAGGACGACTTGGCTAGCTTCACAGATGTTCAGGAAGGTGGCAGCTGTTTTGATCTGCAGAATGCAAGGTCTTACACTTGAGGAACAGCAACCCAAAAATAGCTTATACACTTCGTGGAGTTGAATGAAAAATAGTAGCGGAAGAAAGGAATTTGAAGGTGTTCTCTGTGCAGGGTAGAAGCGTCAAGGAGGCCTGTGGTGTTCGATAAATCATCCTATATCGATGATTTATCAGCATTTGCTTATAGAGATAGGGAAGCCAGTAATCCACCGTATAGGTTCCAAGATCGCACTAGGAAGCAAGCTTCTTGAAAGGGTCCAGAAAGTGGCAACCCGCTTGGTGAGATCCGTAAGAGGACATCCGTATGAGAAAAGCCTTCGGTTGTTAGCTACAGAGTAACCAGACACCTTACAGAGGACATGTTACAAGGCTCTCGGAGGGGGACAGTAAAATTTTCATCGTTATAAAGGATTCCAGAACTAGAGGCCATAAATTCAAATGAAAAAATGAAGAGGTTTAAACTGGATTATAGGAAGTTTTCTTATAGCCAGCGAGTTGCCAATTCAAAGAAGTACTGAAAGCAATATTACTCCTGGACATTGAGGCTGACAGCATGGGGAAATTCAAAGGTCAGCTGGAGAGGTACCTAACGTGAGGAAGGAAACACATAAGCAGTTTGTTAATTGTTTTTTTGGCGGATGCAGCAAAAGCCTAGGGCTTCCTTAGCGACCATGTTCTGGTGGACATGGTCGCTAAGGAAGTGTGGGGAGAGCCTTGGGGTGTTCTGACGATCGCCATAATTTTACTTTTATCTGTAAAATTGGAACAAGATAGTCGTCTCGTAGCGTACCCAGAGGATCAGTACTACTGCACTGACCTCGAGAAAATTACTCATTTTTCTTGTTTTTTGTTTATCGAATCTCTCTGGAATGGGGCTGAAGCCCAATAGCCACCCCCAATCCACACTTGTGGCCGCTGCTTAAGTTATAAGCACCATGGATTTTGAGCTCTATGTTCTGTTTGATTCAAGCTAAGTTTATAGTGTTTGTGGGTGTTAATGAGAGAAGGGTCATGGGTTATTTCGATTTACCATTTAGAAGCAACGTAGCTGTCACTCAAATTATAGTAAACCTTCGATATTCACGAGAGATACGTATCCTTGAAATCGCCGCGAATATTGAGAGAATTATGGGGCGGGGGGTCGATTGGGTGCACCTTTCTTGCGGAAGTCAAACCGAATCCTGTCGACAACTGGAAGAATTTCTAAAGATCTCTTCAATCGGGGCTGTAGTTAGTCGATCTCAGGCAAAGGAAGTAGGAATTTTCCCCGTGAGTTATTCTAGGTTTTTCAGACAGCGCAACATGCAAATCGATCCGTGAGCATATAGTTGTATGTACAATTTTTTTTTTTTTTTCACTTTCTTTAATCCATTTTCAGTAATGTATCCTCCTTATTTAATAAAACTGGCCACCTAAAATTTGAAAATTAGTGGTTAGTTATTAATTAATAATAAGAACTAATACGACTGTTAAATTCCTAATTTCATTAAGATAACTTGACCTTATGTTAGGTTACCTAAAATGGGTTAAATCAAAAAATTGGAAATTTTTTGATTTAACCCATCAAACTAACATTACTAAAGATTGAGTAATGTTAGTTTGATTAACATTTTTCAGTCATTTTCAGTAGACCAATGCGATACAAACGTTATACACTAAGGTTTCAAAGATGTTACATAATATCATATATGAAAGTTAGCATGATGCAAGAAAGCAAGCTTATGCAGCATCAGCCAAAAAAAAAAAAAAAAAAAAAAAAATCACTTATGTTCCCTGTACCCGCGAAAGATGTTTTATGTGTACCCTTTGACGACACCACCTACTAAATCTAGCGCCGAAATCATGAACGATGTAATTTATGCTCACGCCCGCTACTTACTCTACTGAATCAATGTTAGTGGTAAATAGGATCCACACGCCCGCTGCTTACTCTGTCGAATCGTTTGGAAGGGGTTAGGCCAATATCCTAATTACCCATTGATTGTAGCCATTTGTTGAATAATATTATTGCAACAATACAAATATTTGTATTGTTACAATCATGTTACTCTGTCATGCTTGTCGCAAATTATTATTATTATTAGCCATATAGTGCAAGGAAGCCTGGGGCTTATGCTGCACCGGCGGGGGAAAAAAAATCCCTATTACCCTGTGAGAGAGAGAGAGAGAGAGAGAGAGAGAGAGAAAGTAGAAAGGAATCACCAAGAAAGAGAAGAACGATGATACCCAGCTCAGGATCTCAATGAATACAAGCGCGAGATTGTAGCGCTGAACATTCCATTTCGCAATGAGGAAGCAGAGATACCCTCACAGATGAATTATGTCAAGATCTACGGCAACAATGAAGAGCTCATACTAGATCATAAATTGTATGAATCAGACTTGGACATTTGCAGAACGATGTGTCAAGACAACAATTACGGTGACTCTGGCCGACCGGGCTAGCCGAGTGGGTAAAGTACCTGCCCGGCAACCCAAAGGTCGCGGGTTCGATTCCCGCCTCGGGCTTGGATCAAAGTACTGCAAAAACCTTGGGAGGTGCAATATGGCCACAGAAGCCGATGCGCCAACAACTACCAAATCAAAATCAAAAAACGGTGACTCTGACGAAGCATTCGGTAATAACCTGCATAGTCTTGTAACGCTACTGCTAGAAGAAGAAGACCTCTTTCGAAACTTATACAGTCATCCAAATAGCGAGATGAATGAGGACCTAAAGCTCAACCCATTCAGTGCATTTGCAAAGAAACGCGAAAACTTGATGACCAACGAGGACTTCTGCAACTTAATGAGAATGGCCAATGACAAGCAAAAGATTCTACTCGTGCATGTAATTTGGAGTCTGTTATCTCCCAATCGCGAACCGATTCAAATATTCTTGACCGACCCAGCTGGTTGCGGAAAAAACGTTTGATTCGCCTCTTAATGGAAATATACAACCGCTTCAGTAATACAGACGGGTGCTGTTACATGCGCTTCAACTGGTAAGGCTGAAGCGTATGTAATGTAATGATCTTGGATGTGTTCAGAGCTGGCATAAACCAGCTCTGAGCACATCCAAGATCACTGCCCTCAAGATATTCATTTCTTTGGTTACCAAAGCGTTTCTGCCAAGGGTGGCAATGGTTAGCCCAATGCCACCTAAGTGGTATGCCCCGAATCATAAATGTTTTTCCGCAACCAGCTGGTTTATGCTAGCTCTGAGTTCATCCAAGATCACCTTCCATGATCATTTGCGCGATCTCCTCTCCCAATTCAGTTTTTCTTTATATTATATTATTATTTTAAGGCCACCCGAATAATTAAATTCATCTGCCGTGCATTGTGTATTATGTCTGAAAATTGCGTGTGTTCTCTAGTCGACTTGCCTGTTTTGCTGGACGAAAAACCCGAGTTGCCGGGGAAAAAAAAACCTTATTATATACGCCTGAGACCGACTAACCCAGCCACGGAGTGAAAAAAAGCCCATTAAAGTTCCTCGCGTCATCGACGGGATTCGAAAACCCGGGCCTTTTCCACCCAGTGTGGGGAGGACGGTGACGATACCACTGTGCTACCGCGCAGTTTTTCTTTGTTATGACACGAAAATGTCATTTCCGTGTCGCAAAATCGTGACAAATTGATTTTACTACCGTCCGAAATTTAGTAGGTGCCGCCAAAGATGTTTACACATAAAAAAAAAAAAAAAAAAACACGACACCTCTCACTTCACATATTTATTCCCTCCAATATTTTGTCTAATTCTTCCTTGGATTAATTTAAACTATCAGCTTCCACAACAACAGATAGAAGTTTATTCCAGCGATCAACCACCCGTTGATCGGTGGAATAAACGGCTAAAGGCAAACTTCCGCACCCATCCTTCCTCACTTTGAATTTGTGCCCCCTCGTGTGTGTGGTCTGAGCAAGAGGAAGAATCCCATCAGCATTGAACTTGCTCAATAAATTCAGTCTTAAACATCTCAGTCAGATCACCTCGCAGGTGCTTAGTCTCCAGATGCTGTAATTTGCAGAACTGAAACCTTTCTTAGTAAGAGCACCCTTGGTTCCCTTCGCCAATCTCGTTTCCCTTTTCCTGTACACGTTCGAGCAGCTCTACATCCTTCCTAAAATGAGACTTCTTGACCTGTATGCAGTACTCAAGGTGTGGCCTGACCATTTCCTTATACAAGGGGATAATCACCTCCTTATCCCTGCTAACAAAATTCCTGTATATCATTGACAAGACCCCATGAGCTACTCTTGAAGCCTGTCTGCACTAATCAGAGAACTTCATGTCTGACTGCACAATTACCCTCAGGCCTTTTTCATTTTCCACTACTCTGAGTTTAGTACTATGCAGTTGACACGTTACCGTGTGGTTAATGCTACCCACATGCAGTACTTTGTCAATGTTAAATTTCATTTGCCATTTCTCACCCCATCTGCCTAACTTTTCCAGATCCTGTTGCATTAGAATACTGTCATTACTTTCCTTAACCACCCTGCCAACCTTTGTATCATCTCTAAACTTGGACATTAAGACTGATATTGATAAATATTGAAAACAACAACGGGCCCAACACCGAACCCTGGGGATTCAGTGTTGGGGAAAGTTCTCCGTAGGATAAAAAAATAGGTCGTTTTGGTAACTCTTGACTAAAATCATTTAACTTACCGACGATGACGATATTGAAAATATACTGAAAGTGGCATTAATAGGAGGATGAATTAGAGATATATGGGGTTATCGTGAAGGTCTTTCTGGGAAAGTGACAAAAATCTGCTTTTGCGAGGTTCTTAAAAATTATTGGTTGTTAGTATTAGTGAGATAATTATGCAATGAAACAAGCTTGTTTATATACAAATAAATAAATAAAATAATAATAATAATAAAGCCCGCCTCGTGTATCCATTCCCTCCAATAATTTGACTAATTCTTCCTTAAATTTATTCAAACTACCCATTTCATAAACACCAGATGGTAGTTTGTTCCAACAAATAATTGCCCTCTGGCAAAATATTCGTATGTCTAGCCTGCAGATATCCTCTTCGCAGTTTGTGCCCCCCTCCAATTTAAAATCCTTGTGTTTAGCGTCCGCTCAAAAGAAGGTTCAAAAGGTCTCCATTATTCACCTTATGGAAAGAAAGAAGTGTAAAATAAGTTTCATTCTTGTTAATTTTAATAATTTAATTCTTTAACTGTAAAGTATGCAATGATTCAATTAACGTTTGAATTAGATAAGTTTATGTACATTAAGTGTGTATACAAACGATTTTCTTATGGCAACGAACAAAAGTTCGTTGCCATAGGGAAATCTAATTATAGTTCCTTTGTTGGGAATTTACTACATTTTAAAGATACTGGAAGCAGTGTAGCGCTCTTGAAATTCTAGAACCGCATGAGATACAAATGCGAGACTGTTTTAACAAAATGTGTACACTGCCCACATCGAGACGTTCAAGAGAACCCACCCACTCATCCACCCATGCGTATAATGTCTATAAATTGCGTGTATTCTCTGGTCGGTTTGTCTGTTTTTGCTGAATGAAAAACCCGGGTTTCCTGGAGGGAGAAAACATTGCTAAACTTGCCGGAGACCGACTAACTCATCAACAGAGTGGAAGGGGAGGACCCTCAAAGTTTCTCGCGTTATTGACGGAATTTGAACCCTCGCCTTTTTGTAGTCTGTCTGGGGAGGATTATAAACTCTGTACTATCCGCTAGAACAACAGAATAAGTAGTGGTATTTGAAATACGTTTAGGGATCTCCAGAGTGAAATTAAATTGGAATACGAATGTACCTGTGTCATTGTAGCGACTGTCGCAACACGCCTTGTTGGAATAAATAAATATGAAATCGTCTCATGATGCCATTCGGAATACTTTGTTTAGTACGCCTCCTTTCTAGCTAGTAGAAGGATATCAACCTCTGGGCTTTAGCACAATGACTAAGATAATCCCCACAAATGACTTCGGATATACACTGCTCTACAAAATTAACAGAACGTGTAGAAAACGTGGTTTAACTCATTCCGAAGCGGGACAAAATTTGGTATGGTGGTGGTGGTGGTGGTGTACCATACAATAACAGTAACACGAGGAAACAGCGAGAAACTTCGGACAGGTATAAGGGACATTTATAGGGCTTGTATAAGAATTACCAAAAAAGTCTCATTACAGAAATCGAAACAAGATGCTTGAAAATATGGTCATATGACATCAGTACGGGGTATGATCCCCTCCAATGGCTAAACTGGGCTGACAGCAGTGAACCATGCCCGATATAAGGGTTCTGTGGCAACATATCCCATTCTTCCACAAGCGCAGACCTTAGCTAACCAAGTAAGGAGTTAACTGTTGGCATGCAGTGCGATGCCCAAGAGCGTCCCACACATGTTCGAACGTATTTAAGTCTGGTGATCGTGCTCGCCACGGCAGTCGTTGGACATCTTCAGGATATTCCTCCATTACTTGAGTTCTATGTGCAGTGGCGTTGTCGTGCATGAAAAGAAAATCTAGGCCCACCGCACCCTTAAAAAATCGCACATAGGGTTCTAGGATCTGACCTTTGCGCAGTTATGGTACCCTATCAAAATCATGAAGAGGGGTGCAGCCGTTGATCATTATTCTGCCAGATACGAGAACACCGCCTCCACCCTTTCTCTGATGTTGGAGTTGTGGTACCGCATTCCTCGTAGTCTCCAGATGAAATAACGTCTAGAGTCTGTTTATCGGCTTAAACGGACTCCTATTTTATTGTGAACAGTGTTGTTTAAGACACTGTTCACAATAAAATATTAATGAAAAACATTTTGTTCGGTTAAATTTGTCGAGCAATGTATTTGTGCAAATGCAAGTATTGTGTATGCAAGGTGAGAGCGCTATCGCGGTTGATGATGTTTGGATTATGCGTCCCTTTCCTCTGAAAATCGAAGCTGTAGATCTCCTTAAGTACGTAGCTCCATAGCATCATGCGAAACTCCTGTGGTGTTTTGCGGCAATTAGGGCTGTAGTTATCCAATCTCACCAGATGGCGTAGAGTTTCCCCCTAGTGAGTGAGTGAGTTAGTTAGTTCCATATGCTTTTCAGCCCACAAAACATTCCAATCAACCCCTAAGGTTTCTAAACCCATTTGTACAGACATATATAAGTGAAATATCGCCTTAATTGCTGATGTACTGTATAAATCTTAACAGAAAGATACGAATATATTAGCAAACAATGCGTATTCATTGTTTCTAAAATGAATCTATATTCATTCTGAAAGCATATGAGATTTTTATACCAATCCTGTGCGCTTTTAAAGTGTAGAGGACATTTTAGCCAAGTAATGTGTATGCTTACCGGCAGTTACTAATATGTATTCGTGCACGCAAGTTCTGAGAAATGAGTAATATTTTATCAGATGATTCACGATATGCCAAAAAAAAAAGTTGATTTGCTGTTCAGTAGTGGAACTTAAACGTTTTATGTTTTCTCTTTTTCTCTCTCTGTGGTTTGGAGTTTTTTAAGTTTTTTTACTTGGAAGTTCCTTTAACTTCTTAATATTGTATTACTTTCATTAATATACGATATTTGTGTTTGTAATTTGTCTCTGGCCATTCGTTAGCTCTCCTCCTCTTTCATTCCAAATAGTTTTCACCCACAAATTCTTGGTCCTGACTGTTTATGTAAGAAGTACGTTTCTTAAATGAACAGTTTATTGACGAGAATGGTGGAATTGTAGCGTGAATGCCTCAGGGAATAATTAGTGAGTGACCTTGACCCGCTTATAGAAATTCTCTCAACTATAACATTGTTATGAGGGTGTTGCATTTCTGTATAAAAGTTATCCAATATATCATACCATATGGTAGTGGCAGTTCATTAGGGTTCCTCCTTTGGTTTCTTAATAAATAAACATTTTCTGTTTATATTCCGACACGACCACACGTTAGAGAAGTTTGCAATTAATCATTTTGATAATGAATACAATTGTTAATCGTATTTAGCAGTCATGCGGGCTTGAACCACTGTCCACTCAGACGCGTGTGCTTCTGCACTCTCCTGCTTAAGTACTCGGCTCCCAGCGTAGGAAACAGATACATCTTTAAGTTGGGAAATGATAATTATTTGGAACTTAAAATAACTAATAAAATGTAGCAATGCCAGTTCGCCTTGAAGGCTGAACGCGAATAGAATGATTAATGCAGAAACAGTGCTGTGTGCAGGTAATAGTCAGTTGGGAAAAGAGACAATTTACAGTCGTTGCAGTGCACAAAAATGCTTGGTTGTGACTTTGCAAATATCCGTGTGCCTCTGAACGTTTTGGTAATAGCTATGGCAGAAGACACCTGTAATTAAATTTTCTTCGTTTGCATTATATCACTTCGTATCGTTTGCGTAATTGTTATTACTTTTGAAACATTAACTTCATAACATTTAGATGATTTAATATATGGAAAAGCTTTTTAAAAATTTAAGAGATCTGAAGAAATGATGATACAAAATTAAAAATGTAAAGTAAATAGCTTTTACGCCATCTTATTGAGACAGACGAAGTTTACCAAGGACGGTCGTCGGGCATATTGGATATTTAGTTAGAAAGTGTGTATTCAAGTGGAAATTTAAATTGAAAGCAAATAAGTACACACATTAATAATGGAATTGCTGAAATGTATCAAACGTTCTGGTAATCCAACCCACGTGTAATTGATAGCTGGTAGTACACAAATACGACTTGTTTTTGTAAAAAAAAAAAAAAAAAAAAAAAATCTTTATAAACAGCTCCGTATGCAAACATGGGTTCCCCGCTTCTAAAGACGAATAAATAAACCCTCAGGAATTATTTTCGAAATCTACCAACGACATTAAATAAAAAAATTTAATGGAAACGTTGGCAGCACACTGAAGCGTAATTATTGAGCGATGCCAATAAGGATGTCTAGTTCTTCAGAATCCATCTTCATCATGCTCTGCGGATGCATACATTGTTGATGCTGCTGTCACCATAGTTGCTCTTGAAGTAATGCACGCTGTTGCCATGGAAACCGTAGTAGAGTAGAAGGTCAGCCAACATAGCGGTAGTAGTCGTAGTAGATAGTACCTATACCGCAAGCATTTCCAAACCGGCAGGGATGCAACGTCTTACGGGGATCTTGAATTCCCGCTGTTACAGCGCTGAAGAACGGCAAATTGACTCGGCGCTGAGGACTACCGTCGGCCGACCACTAGAAAAGCGCGTGGGATCTATGTGATGACATTATTTTGTCGAGCCGTTGTGGTAGCGGCTAGCCTGTGCATTCATTTTACCACTGTGCTGCTCTGGTCTCTGGCTGCTTGTGTGCGGCTTCCTCACCTTGGCCGGCACTTCGAAAAGTATAAGGTGAGCAGCCGAAATTGGCCTGCCTTTTCTTTCATGGACTTTTAATGATGTTTGTTTTCTAGGGTTCGGTATGTTGTTTACCAAATGCAGCTCTCTGCACAATGGAGTTTACATCATCAAGAGACCACTTCATTGGTCTGGCTTCTAAATTGAATTTATTTTTCCATTCAAACTGACTTACGTTTATTATACATATTAATCAACAACCTCCTTTCATTTCTGAGTAATTTAACTAAAAATTATTTTTTTTTTCTCGTAATATTCACAATTATAATTACAGAATCGTGTGCGATATGGATGGCTTGATTTCTCCTCCTTTAACAAGGTCAAGGTTATAGGAATATGATAATGTCGCTCGAGAGAGATTTCTCAAAACGTGCCTTTAGTGAATTCGTTTTTTTATTATTATTATTTTGAATTGTGCATATAAAATTAATATTATTTATTCAGAACAGGAAATTAATAAATCCGTTTATTTCTCTTTCAGTGACAAATATGGTCATTTAAAATTTCGGTGTTATTTACATAATAACGTGTGGATATATGAATTTTTTTTTTAATTGTTTGATAATTGATTCCATAATGTCTTTTTGGCACTTAGGAACAAAAGAAAATCGTCATTAAACAAGGATTAATTATTAAATGTCACAGTTGAAACAAATTTTTATTTACACTGGAAAAATATCCACTTTAGTTCTGATTCGAGCGGTTTTAGATCGTGGCAGAAACATGGCGTATCTTGGAGGATTGTTATTATTTGTGGAACTATATTATTTATTTATTTATCTGTTGCTTTAATTGCAAAAGATGAAATGCTTCTGGCTAAAGTAAATGTTATCATATGAGGAAAAAATAAATAAATTTTATTTCCTTGTTTTCTTTCATGTTATTCATTTTTACATAAAGCTATTTCAGGTTATTTTTTAAAAAATTAAGTGGTTTCAAATGTTTTTTGGATTACTGAGGTATTGTCAGCCTTTACAGTTTCATAGCCCATAAAAAATCAGACCATCTTTATTTATAAATAAAAAAATGGTGTAAAACGTTTTATTAAAATTTTCAGTAAAGTTTTGTAATTCTAATAAATATTAATACATATTGATTGTTAGGAGATTGTGCATTCTTGCATAGTGGTCAGATATACCAAAATGTTTTGTTAATGCCTTTAAATAATGCTACACCACCATAAATCATGGGCACCCTATTCAGCCCACAAGTTTCCTCGAACCCTTCTAAGTTTGTCACTCCTATCTTAGGATGTGTTCAGGTGAAATTTGTAAATTGTTGCTGCCTACTGTTGTGGTGTAGGCAGCTGCGCCTCTTCTTTTCCCTTACTTAGATTTTTGAACTGTTTATTTATTTATTTATTTTGTTAGGTTATTTTCTGTTTTAGTTTGTAAATGAGTTTTTCAGTCTTTGGTTGTATTTGTTTATTTATATATTTTTAATATTGAGTTTTCTCCCCGAGAGTTACTGTTGATAGTTCCTCAATAATTCCTTTGAGAATTACCATCGATTTTCTCCCAATGAGAGTTATCATTGATTATTCTTAGAGGGCTAGTTTAATAATATTTTTTCCACACATTTATGCTTATCAGTATATTAAAACTCATAGTTCCTTTTTATGTGGAAGATATGTACTACCAGAATGAGAATTATAAAGTCTAGAAATAAGAATTTATTCATGAGAGTAGAGGAGAAAATGTGAAAAAAAAGATGTTTTTAAAATAAATCTTAAAAACAATAAGGCTAAGAATGGTTTGAGAAAGGAGCAAAGGAAATTGATATTTAAGTTGTGATCTGAGATATCTTAAGGCAGATGTCTGCATCTCTTTTATTGCAAATAGTTTCTCAATTTCCAGATTCCTTTTCTTTTGTATTTGATTTAAATTTATTACATTCCCATGCTCTGACATACAACATGAGATTAAGCAGAATGGAGACCACTTGTCCAAATAGTCACCAGGAGATGGAACCAACTTAATGGATATAATAACAACATTTCAGTTTTTTGTATTTTTATCAAATTTATTTAGCACATTTTGAGGTCATTTTTTTTATTATTATTACTGTTAGCCATGTGGTGCAAGAAAGCCTGCGTCTTATGCTGAACCAGCCAAAAAAAAAAAAAAAATTCTCGATTTACTCTCTGAGAGAGAGAGAGAGAGAGAGAAAGAAAGAAAAAAAGTAAAGGAGTCGCCAAGAAAGAGAAGAATGATTATTTGATCCCTATATACATATATACATATATATACTTTAATGTATAGAAGATAAATAATAGCTGCTGAGAAAAGAAAAGGAAAAGGAAAGATGAGAGTAGGTAGATAGTATAACTACTAAAAAAGGTGAAAAAAAAAAATTTTAAACACTATATAGAAATAAATAACTAAATAAATACTTATATACAAAAAATAAAACAAACAAAAAATTACAAAAAATAAAAAATGCAAAGTAATACTTATATACAAAATTATATTGTCACACATCGCACAATCCTGGCATCTCCTCAAGTGTCAACCACCAGAATTGCATGACAAAACGACAATATAGTGTGTTCTTTTTCTAACATGAAGTACGTGCCATGAAAAATAAAATTAAGGGAAAGAGATGAGGGAAATTTTTTTTAGACACATCCAAAATAAAAATATATGTGAAAATAAGGGTATAAGGGAGGATATATATAGAAAACTGGCATGTAATTTATTATTGATATGACAGAGGGACAAAACCAAAATAGATCGAAAGAAAACATATACAGCTGAGGAACTAAATAAAAACAAAGAACTATAAGTGTAGGATAGATTCCAGAGTAGCAAGTAGCCAGTGGCAGATATTTTTCTTTAGATATATTTTGGTTTTGTTTCTCTGTTGTGTCAACCATGCATTACATGCCCGATTTCTATATATCTTCCCATATACCCTTATTTTAACATATATTTTTACTTTGGATGTTTCTAAAGATTTTTTCCCCTCCTCTCATGGGCTAAGAAGTGGCAACTGAAGGTTAACCTTGACAAATGCAAAGTACTGCATATGGGTAGAAGTAACCCCAGAGAAACGTACCAACTGTGTGGTACTACACTTAAGGTGGTAGAAAATGAAAAAGACCTGGGAGTAATTGTGCAGTCAGATATGAAGTTTTCTGAGCAATGCAGACAGGTTGCCAGGGCAGGTCATTGGGTTTTGTCAATGATATATAAGAATTTTGCTAGCAGGGAAAAGGAGGTGATTGTCCCTCTGTATAAGGCAATGGTCAGGCCACGCCTTGAGTACTGTGTACAGGTCTGGAGGCCTCATTTTAGAAAGGATGTAGATTTGCTTGAGCATGTACAGAGAAGGGGCAAAAAGATTGGTGAGGGCAATGAAGGGATCTTCTTACCAAGAGAGGCTTAAGTTCTGCAAATTACAGTGACTGGAGACTAGGCACCTGCGCGGTGATCTGATTGAGGTGTATAAGGCCTTGAATGGGTTGAGAAAGCTGAATTCTGATGGGATCCTTCCACTTGTTCAGATTACGAACCTAAGGGGGCATAAATTCAAATTAAGAAAGGACAGATGTAGAATAGTTGTGCGGAAATTTGCCTTTAGCCAGCAGGTGGTTAATTGCTGGAACAAACTTCCATCTGTCGTTGTGGAAGTTGATAGGTTGAATAAATTTAAGGAGGAACTGGACAGGCATTTGGAGGGAATGGTGTGTGTGTGTTTTTTTTTTTTTTTTTTTGGCTGATGCTGCATAAGCTCATACACTTGCTTTCTTGCATCACATGCCACTACTAGTACTCTCTTTCCCTTAATTTTGTTTATTAATTTTACTTTGCCATGGCATGTACTTTATGTTAGAAACAGAGGACACTGTATTGTTGTGCAATTCTGGTGGTTGACACTTGAGGAGATGCCAAGATTGTGTGATGTGCGACAGTATAATTTTGTACATAAGTATTTATTTATTTCTATAAAATGTTGATTTTTTTTTTTTTTTTTACTTTTTTAGTTGCTATACTATGTTCTCGCATCTTTCCTTTTTTTTTCTTCTTTTCTCTTCTTAGCAGCTATTATTTATCTATACGGCGCCTCCGTAGCCAGGTGGGCAGGAGCAGCAGTGCGTAGCACATGCTTCTTGATTAGACTGGGGTTCGAGCCTGTAACCACCAAATACGGAGGATGCGGAAAGGTCAGGGAATGACCACCACATATCCCCGGAGCAATATGGCCTTAGTTGTTAATGCTCCTAAAAACCAAATAACAAACAAACAACTATTTATCTATACACTGATAGTATATAACAGAGCTATGATGCTCAATACATTCTACGTTGATATCAATATTTGTAGAAGAATAAGAGAAAATTACCTCAATGTGATGTGTAGAACACTTCTTTATGATACTCTCCAGAAGTTAAAACGAATAAAAGATTAATGCAAAATGATTACAGTAAAAAAATCAATTGAAAACAATTCAAAAATATTTCTTGACTGAATGTTTAAGACTATGAAAGAGGTTGTTTATGCGTGGATATGGCACTTTCATCATTTCTACTACCCAGGTAGTATGAATGCATCGTTTATTCATATCTCATATCATCAACACATTCACGATTTTGGAGGCGCCTCCGTAGCCAGGTGGGAAGGAGCAGCAGTGCGTAGCACACGCTTCTTGATTAGACCGGGGGTTCGAGCCCGTCACCACCAAATACGGAGAATGCGGAAAGGTCAGGGAATGACCATCGCATATCCCGGAGCAATATGGCCTTAGTTGCTAATGCTCCTAAAAAACAAATAACAAAACATTCACGATTTGCCTAGGTATTGCACTACTTCGAATAAGTAATGCTTCTCTGGTAGAGAAGACTACTGTTACTTATTCTCAGATGGGTACCACTCAGATGGCACCGTTTTGAAGCTAGTTGTATATGTGTGGGATAATAACTCTACTATCCACTTGCCTTTTAGATTTAGAAAAGCAAAAAAGTAGAGGGAAAGTTATAGTAGGAGAGGAAGAAAAAAAGAAACAGTGTAGAAGAATGAAAGGGACTAACTCCTTAAACTCACACCACTCAAAAACTCATAGACTCCTTGAATAGGCAACGCTGCCCCCAGTGGGTAAGACTGTTGTTACCTATTCTCGGAAACTCCCCCCCGACTGCACCGTTTTGAAGCTAGTTGGCTTCATCATTGGTGGACGGGCAGGTACCCTGTTGTAATATTGACAACCCAGTTGTGAAGTATAACTCCACAATACAAGAGATGCTTGATGGTGTGCATGGTTTAATCAAAAAATATTTCTTGACTAAATATCTAAGAGTATGAAAGCGGTTGTTTATGCATGGGTATGGCACTTCTGTCATTTCTACTACCCAGGTAGTATCAATGCGTTTATTCATATCTCATATTGTGAACACATTCACAACGAATTGCCTAGGTATTGCACTACTTCAAATAAGTAATGCTTCTCTAGTAGAGAAGGCTACTGTTACTTATTCTCAGATGGGCATCACCACCCAGACACCACCATTCTTGTATTGTGGAATTATACTTCACAACTGGGTTTTCACTATTGCAACAGGGTACCTGCCCGCTCACCGATGATGAAGCCAACTAGCTTCGAAACGGTGCCATCTTGGGTGGTAGTGCCTATCTGAGAATAAGTAACTGTAGTCCTCTCTACCAGAGAAGCATTGCTTATTCGAAGTAGTGCAATACTTAGGCAACTTGTTGTAGGTGTTCACAATATGAGATATGAATAAATGATGCATTCAAGATGTTAAAAAAAACCCTCTTTCAAATGAAACTACTTAGAATTCAAGATTCAGCAAACTACACAAGGAATGTATAATATCTGTCCTAAGAAAATTTTCCAGGTTTATCATGGTCTGACACGGCTCCGCACTGGTTAATTAAAATATTTATTAATACAATGGTAAGCATTGAGTACTGTATGCTACCAAAAAATGCATTTCCAGATGTAGCGACCACCTGTCATTCGGAGAGTCCCATCACATACATACTCTTTTCCTATAAGATGCAAAAATTATCTTATTCCAGCTGTCACACCCCTTCCGTTCTACCTGGGTAGTAGAAATGATGGAAGTGCCATACCCATGCATAAACAGCCTCTTTCAATTCAAAAATTAATTAAAAATTCAAAAAACAATTAAATTAAATTAATTTTAAAAAGTTTTAACGTAAATTTTGAATTCTTTTCAATTGATTTTTTACTGTAATAATTTTGCATTAGTCTTTTATTCACTTTAATTTCTGGAGAGTATCATATGGAAGTGTTCAACGTATCATACTGGAGTAAATTTCTCTTATTCTTCTACAAATTATCTATACATTATGCAATTACGGTCATTGGGTGCTTTCTGTCTATCAGTGGCCCTTGCTTATAAAAATTTTTCCACCTTTTTCCCCCACTCTTTCTTCCCTTTTCTCTTCATATAATTTTTAATAGTTGTTTACTTTAATATACATTGTGTGTGTAATTATTATTTTAAATCTCTTTTGCACTCTGAATGGCCCCAACTATTTACTCAAAGTGCACCAGCTGATGTGACATGCCAGTTCATTATGATCTTTTTTACTGTTTATTATGTTTGTACAAGTGTGTTTTTGAATTGATTTTCATTTGCAGAGACTGATAAACCATGAATAACTTGGAGGAAATTCTAGTGTCCCTCCTTGAGATCAGCTAACTACAGCATTGGTTTCTGAAGTGGCCTTTAAGAATTTCTTAGATTTCTAACAGGATTTAAACACAGGTCTCTTCAGAAACCACCTTGATGTTAGTCATTTCCCTACAATTGGCTGTTATGTATTGGTTGCTACCACTCAAGATGAATAAGCAGTTTGAAATTTTAGGTGTTAATTTGTATGCATATTAATGGCTGCATTAGCTCGATATTTTTAAAGATTAATGTAAGGCAGCCATTCATTTATTAATAATAATCACTTCATAATTTATAGCTATAAAAACATCTGGGAAAGTCAGACTGCAAACTGATGCTTTAGCAGCAATGTCATTTCTAAGTAATCTTTATAAACATAAAATATTTTAGATTAACTTTTAGTTATATTGCTAATATATTAATACTGAAATAATTCGTAAACTAATAAAATTTTATTAATTGCTTTATTCACAAAAATTTTGTACAAGAAAGGAGTAGTAGTGAGAATAAAAAGGTTGTTACCCTGCTGTTGCTTCTGCTGACTTTGAGTTAGATAAACTTGGATATCTTACTGAAGCAGATTCTGATATTTTTAGTTCAGAGACCTCCTGGTTCAGTTGCTATGTGCTGAAAGTTGTTTTCTTTTGGTTTAACTACTTTGTTTCTCTCTCTCTCTCTCTCTCTCTCTCTCTCTCTCTCTCTCTCTCTCTCTCTCTCTCTCTCTCTCTCTCTCTCACTCACTCAGGAAGAGAACATGGGGTAATTTTGGATTTGTTTGTAAGCAAATGGACATCAAGCATAAACTATATTTTGATTTATTTAGGATAATTCTTGAGCAAAAGCTATCAGGCTAATTATGGAATTGCATTTGGTATTTTAAATTATTTTATAAGTTTGTGAAATCTTTCATTACTTGAAAAACAACCCTTAAAGCCATTTGAAGCAACATCAGTAATGCATAAACTTTTATTAAATGACAGATTAACAGTTTTAATTGCAAACTTAGGTGCTATATGGTTTTAAAACAGTTAACTTTCTTCCTTCACATGTTTTTTATATAAAGATGCAAATATTTCTTTCACTGACTACATGTGACCACAGGTTATAAATATTTTAATGATTGCCATTTATTTGCTATCCTAATTAAATAAAAGGGGCTGTTAAAAAATATAATGCCAGATGTATGTAATCAGTATTATTTTTGAATGGAAATCCTTAATATAGTTACAGCTATTACCCATCTGAATAAATAGTTCAGCTATTCATTCACCCAAAATATGAGTGACCATAGATAATTAAACCTTTTAGTCTTGAAGGCCTGCTTTAGTTTAATATAATTTAATATAGAGAAATTTGTGAATGAAAAGTTGCTCCCCTCACCCACTTACTGCTGATGTGAAAATGTACCAAATTAGGCAATATGCTTGGATGACTTAGATGAGATGGAAGTCTTGTTACTTTTTGTGAGTCTTCATTGCAAAACAGTGGCCACTGTCTCTTTCCACCTGTTTCGAAAGTTCTGTTTGTAATCATATCAGTATTGTTTTTAGATGCTTTGGTAAATCCCCTACCTTTGCCATAATATACTAGTTTATATATCCTGAAGCTCCTCAGTTAAAAGTCAGTTGGCTGAAAAACCTGTTTTACAGTTATTGGTGGTGAGCACATTTATACTTGGCTAATTTGATAGTTATAAACAGCTTATATGTAGTGTCATTTCTATAGTGTCTCAGTTTGTCTTCCATTTGAATGCAGTAATTGTATGCAGAATTATATGCTCTTAAATTAGCTCTTGAAAACTTAAACTGTGCACCTAATTCAAAATATGTGGAAATAAGTGGAATTAATGTCTTTAAAAATGGTTCCTCGAACAAGCAACTTATAATGAATCAAATTAGATTGCAGTTATAAATATAGCATATCTATAAATGATAAATTCATGTGGATTAAACATGATCCACAATTTTGGACATCCAGTTCCTGCTCAAACCAGAAAAAAGCAGTTATCCTTGCTAGGGTTGATTATTGAACATTCTTATTTTATACATCTCCTCCTCCCTTAGGCGCCTCCGTAGCCAGGTGGGAAGGAGCAGCAGTGCGTAGCACACGCTTCTTGATTAGACCGGGGTTCGAGCCCGTCACCACCAAATACGAAGGACGTGGAAAGGTCAGGGAATGACCACCGCATATCCCGGAGCAATATGGCCTTAGTTGCTAATGCTCCTAAAAACCAAATAACAACATCTCCTCCTGCTAACTACAAATCCAATGTTCCCACTATATTTCAACCCTCACAGTTTAGCGTGTGCTTAAACCTATTTTATCAGCAAGATAAAATGTACCTTTCTTATCTCTTTCAAATATATGAGAACCATTGACAATGTAGCTTACCCTAATGAATTCTAAAAAAGAATTTACTTATTTATTTTTGATATATATATTAAATATTGTACCTGATAGGATACATTAACAGGTACAGTATGGTTCATAACTGCCTCTATGCCATACCACAGCAACAGTATATTTAAAATTTTAGTATATAGGATATTTTTAAAAAGACTTAATTGTATTATAATTTATACTTTATTGGATATATTGATTGTGGTATTTTTATAATTTTGATTTAATTTTATATAGCAGTAAATATAGTTTCCACTAAAAGTGACATACATAGCATGACTGAAGATGTAATTCAAGAGATTGGGAATTGCCACTGGCGATTCAGCTCTGAGTCATAAGCACTTAATATTGACTAAGTAGAAGCTTGTACTGTGGAGCATATAAAGCTATTCTCTGTTAGAGAGTTAGATTAACAGAAATGCATCACACACTACTAGTGATGCATTTATGTGTGCTTGACATAAGGAGTACACTGATCTTAAGTAAAAACTTGGTATACTGTTTAATGAGATTGAGTTTCTGAAAATGTGAGTAAATGCCCTCGAAAATGATAAACCTGGAGGCTTGCCAGTTATTTAATTGTCCAGCACTATGCCAGATAATGCTCTCCCAAAAGTTCAGATTCAAACAGGTCATTGGGCACTAAATAAATAAATAAATAAATTTTCTGTTTATACTCGGGCATGACAACCAAGTCAGTAGAGTTTACAATAAATCGTCAATACAAATATTTATCGTATTTAGTAGTCACGGGCTTGAACCCGGCCCACTCAAGGAACGCGTACTATGCACTCTCGCTCCTTACCACTGGGCTACGTCAGGCCTAACTGCTTTGGTTTCAGGTGAGGTCACCTTAGTGAGGTATTCGGTTTCCAGGAAAATTGGGAAATATTTTCTGTAATAAAGATTGATTTTATCAATCACCTATTAGTTTTCAGTGCAACTGTTATTTGCCCCATGTGGGAAATAATGGCATTAACCATAAAAAGGAACTGAGGACTTGGTCAAAATATTATCTTCTGCTATTTTTCCCAGATATGACAGAAGGGATTTTATGATGAGATCCTGGCTGATTTCCTCTAAATTTAAGAGGCTCTGCAAGGCCTATGTGTGTAAATATTTCTCAGCATGGCCTGCTCTTGTTAGTAGAAAGAATTTGTTTAGTAAAGAAAGAATTTGTTGCTATTTATTAAAAGGAACTAAATATGCCACAAAACCACAAACTATTTTGGTTATATTTAATGGCATGGTGGATTGTGCTACCTGAATACCAAGATACCCCAACAATCAATATATATATATATATATATATATATATATATATATATATATATATATATATATATTCCAAATATACTAGTGTTAAATTGTAAGATATATATATATATATATAAAAATTATTAAGTGTTACTATTATATAAAAATAAAAACAAAATGTTACATATAGAATATAGATATAGATTATTTATCTAATATTTGATATATTTTTATGTAACTTTGCATATTTTTCATGTAAGCTGGAGGTACGGTTGGATAATGGTTACATCAATTTTCAAACGATGAGGTACTTGCATTACGTTAACTTATATAAATTGGACATATATATATATATATATATATATAAAACCATAAAATTAAGAAAGTAACTAAAGCAGCAGTTGCCCTCAGCAATGCAAAGATATGACTCCCACCCAAGGAGATATATCCTCTCACCCACAAAAGGAAAAGTGCTTCTTCCATAATAAATTAAATTAAATAAAGAGGGGGAGAACTCACAAGTACACCTTTTCAGGGAAACATCATCCTTGTGAACTCCAAAAGTTGTTGACCACTGTCCAGTCATAGGTCAGTGGATGCCCCTATGTGACATGAACAAATGAATAGGAATGAATAAACCAAACTTTAATGCTAGTCTCAGAGTTGTTTGTCTTTAAAGTAAAGATGAAAGTCATTTAAAAAAAAAAAAAAAAACTTGCTTATGCTTAAATAATTATGAGGGATATATCAGGATAATAAACAGCCTTGACTTCTAAATTTAATCCCTGTGTTTAGTAATGCCAGAAGTGGTGTAACCAAAATGAAACAAACATAAGCTTCTTGTCAGTTCAACAAACACATATTGTATGGTCTAACTGAAATGATACGGCAGCCCCCATGGCAGAATGCGCTGGTCCCAAAGGAACTAGTAGTTTTTGATGACTCTATTGTCAGGGGAAACGGGAAACATGCTTTGTAAAAAGAATAGGTGGAACAGGACCAGGGTATGTCTGCCAGGGGCAAAGGTTGATGACGTTGTAGAGCGGATATCATCTTTTAAGGGCACAAAAGATGATATAGTTGTACACGTTGGCACTAATAATATTAAGAGTAGGAGACCGGCGGAATTACTTAACAAGTACAGGTCACTGTTGAAAAAAAGGGTTGAATTTGAAAGTGTCTGCAATTCGGCCCTGGAAAGATTGTGCAAGGCTTGAGGGGTAGAATTTTTTTCAGCCTGGTTTGTACTGTTTGCTGATGCTATCGAGGCAGTGTTAGGTGGGTTGGAAAACTGCTAGATAGGGGGGATACAAGGACTAATAGATTAACAGTAGCCACTGGCAGAGGTGAAAGTGATTCTTGCACTGCTATTGGAATGAGCAGCAGCCTGGAAAATAAGATGCAGGATATTTCAGAGACTGCTGGGAATCATTGGGGTACAAGTAAACACATGGGTTGTGTTAGGATAGCTAAGAAAAAGAACAGGTGCATGTATACTTGCATGTACACCAATGCTAGGAGTTTAGTAAATAAATTTGATGAATTTGAGGTATTGCTCAAAACATCAAAGGCAGATATTGTTGGGATTTCAGAGACGTGGTGTTACACAGATATAAGGAATGCAGAACTGGAATTTGGGGAGTACAATGTCTACAGAAAGGATAGACAGGATAGGAAGGGAGGAGGGGTTATGCTATTAGTTAAGAACTAATGACACATATGGCAGAGAAGAAAAATGCATGGGATACATATAAATTAACACTTGACACAGAAGCCAATGATAGATACAAGTTATCTGTAACCAAGTTACAAAGGAGGTTAGGCAGGTGAAGGCAGATTACGAGAAATCTTTGGCAAGGGATGCAAAGAAAAACAGCAAAGAGTTCTTTACTTATGTAAACTCTAGAAGGAAAGGGATGAATCAGATTGGTCCACTTGATATCGACGAGTCAACTGTTGATGATCCTGCTCAGGTAGCTAACAAACTAAATGAATATTTTGCATCGACATTCACACATGAGGATTTATTCAGTGAGGGGAATGCCAGAGGTGTATTCAACTCTGGCAGTAAGCTAGAGAATCTTGTAATAACTGAGAGTAAAGTGGAGGAGAAATTGTTGAAGATAAACACAAGAAAGGCACCTGGGGTGGATGGGATCTATCCAGTTATATTAAAGGAGGCAGCAAAGGAAGTAAGCAAACCCTTAGCCATAATTATGAGAGCTTCCTTGGACTCAGGGGAGGTACCCATGGACTGGAGATATGCAAATGTGACCCCAATTCACAAAGGAGGATCAAAGGCTGACAGAAGTAATTATAGACCTGTGAGTTTAACTTCTGTTCCCGGAAAATTAATGGAGGCACTGGTTAAAGAAGCACTGCAGGATCATCTAGACAAGACTTCAGTTATAGCTCGGACACAGCATGGTTTTGTTAAGGGGAAGTCTTGCCTGACCAATTTCATTGGATACTATGATCCAGTCACCAAAGAACTGGATGCAGGGAATAACTTTGATATTATATACTTGGATCTTAGAAAGGCTTTTGATACTGTTGCACATGGAAGACTGCTGCACAAATTGGAGCAGTGTGGCATTGGAGGCAGATTGCTGCTATGGATAAAGGGGTGGTTGAGGGGCAGAAGACAGAGATTGGTGGTAATCAATGGACACTGCTCATCGTGGACTAATGTTATTAGTGGAGTCCCTCAGGGTTCAGTATTGGGTCCATTATTGTTTTCTGTATTTATAAATGATATTGATGATGGTATATCAAGCTTAATGTCCAAGTTTGCAGACGATACGAAGATTGGCAGGGTTATCAAGGACACTACTGACACTATGCTGCTGCAACAGGATCTGGAAAGGTTGAGCAGATGGGCTGAGAGGTGGCAAATGAAGTTTAACATTGACAAATGTAAAGTATTACATATGGGAAACAGCAACCCCAGAGCAACGTATCAACTCTGTGGTACTACACTGACAGTGGTAGAGAATGAAAGGGACCTGGGGGTGATTGTGCAGGCAGATATGAAGTTCTCTGAACAGTGCAGACAGGCTGCAAGAGTAGCTCATGGTGTATTGTCAATGATATATAGGAGTTTTTCTAGCAGGAATAGGGAGATGATTATTCCCTTGTATAAGGCAATGGTCAGGCCATACCTAGAGTACTGTATTCAGGCCTGGAGGCCTCATTTCAAGAAGGATGTAGAGCTGCTGGAACGAGCACAGAGAAGGGCAACAAGATTAGTGAATGGAACAAAGGGGTGTTCTTACAAAGAAAGGCTTAAGTTTTGCAAATTACAGTGTCTGGAGACTAGGCACCAGCGAGGTGATCTGATAGAGGTGTATAAAGCCTTGAATGGTTTGAGCATGCTCAATGCTGATGGGATTCTTCCTCTTGCTCAGAATAATCACCTGAGAGGGCATAAATTCAAATTGAGGAAAGACAGATGTAGGATAGACGTGCGGAAATTTGCCTTTAACCAGCAGGTGGTTTGTTGGTGGAACAGTCTTCCATCCCTTGTCGTGGAAGTTGATAGCCTAAATAAGTTTAAGGCTCAGCTGGACAGGTATTTCGAACGAACAGAGGGGTGAAGTGAAGTGGTTATTTTTTATTTATTTATTTTATTTTTTTATTTTTTATTTATTTATTTTTTTTTTTGGCTGATGCTGCATAAGCTTGCTTTCTTGCATCAAATGCCTCTACTAATGCTAATGCTAATACCACCACGGGATAAAAAATTCCATTGTGGTAAATACCACATGTAAATAAAAACATGGTGGGGGGGGGAGGAGGATTAAATGACAATTTGGATGTGTTGCAGGCCAAATGACTAAGGTATATGGCAAAAATCTGGCAATTTGCATGTACAAGTGAATGTAACCACCTCCTTTGGTGGGGGGGCTTTAATTTAGCTCTTAATGACTGGAAACCATGGGTAGATAATACGCAAAGTGGAATTTTATTTTCAAAGTAACTGGATAAGTGTTATTTATTCCAGCCTGCCAGAGAGGAAAAAAGGGACTCAAATGGCCTTAATCTTGTTTTCATTGAGAATCCAGGCAATCACAGCAAGTGCCTCACAAAAACAAGATTTTAAAATATATCTATATATATATAATTAAAATACCACAAAATAAGTGAACAAAACATGATTTTTCAACATTTCATTATTAAAAAAAAAATGTAATATTTATTTATGGGATGATAGGGAAGATACTACATTTATCTGGGCATGGGAATTTCTAGTTATGGTTCTGCAGGTAGTATCAGCCATCAACTTCCATATAACTGTGTAGGAACAAAGTGAATTGCAAGTACAATGTCATGAAACAGGTAATGCCCAAAGAAATCCCTGTGGTCAGGAAAAGGATGCTTGTTATTGACTGTTGTTGCAGGCCAAATGACTCTGAGGCATATGATAAAATTCTGTTTAGGCAGTTTGCACTAGTTTCAATGGGGGGTATGACTTAGTGAATTGTTCTCTCATATAGTTCTCTCCAACTTCATGAGTTGGAGAGAACAATATGTTAATCAACGACATGTATGCAGTTATGCGAGCTGTTTCAAGACTTTATTCTGATAGTCACAAAAACATTCATTCTAGTGCAGAAGTACCATGAAAGAAAGATAGTAAAAAAAAAAAAAAAAAGCATGGGATAGCTATTGGCTCTAAGAGACTGTTTTAGCATTACCATTAGTTGAGGCATATGATGCAAGGTAACAAGCTTATAGAGCATCAGCCAAAAAAAACCCTTCCCATTTCATCCATCTGGTCATTCCAAATGTTTGTCTAGTTCAGCCTTAAATTTATTTCAGCTATCAACTTCCACAACAACAGATGTAAGTCTGTTCCAGCAATCGACTACCTGAAGGCTAAAGGAAAACTTCTGCAAATCTATTCTGCAACTGTCTTTCCTCAGTTTGAATCTGTGCCCCCCCTCAGGTTCTTAATCTCAGCAAGTGGAAGTATCCCATCAGCATTGAGCCTACTCAAACCATTCAAGGTGTTGTACACCTCAATCAGATCACCCTGACTTGTCTCCAGATGCTGCAACTGACAGAATTTAGCCTCTCCTGGTAAAAGAACCCCTATGTTCCTCTCACCAATCTTGTTGCCATTCTCTGTACTCGTTCTAGCAACTGAACATCCTTCCTGAAATGAGGTCTCCAGACCTGTACACAATACTCAAAATGTAGCCTAACCATTGCCTTATATAAAGGTGTAATCACTTCCTTGTCTCTCCTCTGGCACCTCCATAGCCAGGTGGGAAGGAGCAGCAGTGCGTAGCACACGCTTCTTGATTACACCGGGGTTCAAGCCCGTCACCACCAAATACGGAGGATGCGGAAAGGTCAGGGAATGACCACCGCATATCCCAGAGCAATATGGCCTTAGTTGCTAATGCTCCTAAAAACCAAATAACAAACAAACAAACCTTGTCTCTCCTAGCAAAATTCCTATATATCATTGACAAAACTCCATGACCTGCTCTGGCAGCCCATCTGCACTGCTCAGAGAACTTCAAATCCGACTGCACAATTACCCCAGGTCTTTTTCATTCTCCACCTCCCTGAGTGTAGTACCACACAGTTGGTATGTTTCTCTTGGGTTACTGATACCCATATGCAGTACTTTGCATTTGTCAATATTAAACTTCAGTTGCCACTTCTCAGCCCATCTACCTAACTTTTCTAGATCCTGTTGCAGTAGCATACTGTCTTTACTGTCATTAACAACCCTGCCAACCTTTGTATCATCTGCAAACTTGAAGATTAACCTTCATCGATATCATTAATAAATACACAAAACAACAATGGGCCCAGCACCAAACCCTGGGGAACTTCACTAATAACATTAGTCCACGTAGAACAGTGTCCATTTATTACCACTCTCTGCTTTCTCCCACTCAACCATCCCTTTATACAATGCAGCAACTTGCCCTTAATGCCATACCTCTCCAATTTGTACAGCAGTCTTTCATGTGCAACAGTATCAAAAGCTTTCCTGAAATCCACATATATGATATCAAGATTATTTTTGCATCCAGTTCCTTTGTGACCAAATCGTAGTATCCAATCAGATTGGTCAGACAAGACTTCCCCTTAACAAACCCATGCTGTGTCTGAACTATTACTGCAGTCTTGTCTACGTGATCCTGCATCACTTCTTTAACCAGTGATTCGATTATTTTCCCTGGAATACAAGTTAAACTAACAGATCTATAGTTACTTGTGTCACCTTTTGAATCCCATTTGTGAATTGGTGATACATTTGCACCATCCAAGTCCATGGGGACCTTCCCTGAGTCCAAGGAAGCTCTCGTAATTATGGCTAAGGGCTTGCTTACTTCCTTTGCTGCCTCCTTTAATGTAAGTGGATGGATGCCGTCCACCCCAGGTGCCTTCTGTATGTTTAACTTCAACAGTTTCTCCACTTTGCTGTCAGTTATTACAGAAATCACTTAGCTCCCTGTTAGAGTTTGATAAACTTCTGGCATTCCTCTCATTGAGTAACTCCTCATGTGTGAATGTAGATGCAAAATACTCATTCAGTTTATCAGCTACCTGAGCATGATCATCAATAGTCAACCCATCTATGTTAAGTGGTCCAATCTGATTCATCCGTTTCCTTCTAGAGTTTACATAAGTAAAGAACTCTTTGCTGTTTTTCTTTGCATTCTTTGTCAAAGATTTCTCATAATCTGCCTTGCCTGCCTAACCTCCTTTGTGGCTTGATTACAGACTAGTTTATATCTGCCATTGCTTCTGTGTCACCTGATACTTTATATGCATCCCATACATTTTTCTTCTCCACCACGAGCCTCATTAATTCATCTGACATCCATTTAGGCCTAAACCTTGAACACTATTTCTTAGTTTGAATGAAAAGCCTAGTAGCCTCCAAAATTAAGTCCCTGAAGGTTTCCCATTTAGAATTCAACGTTGGTATCATCATCAGTTGATCCCACTGTACAGAATTCAAAAGCTGTCCGAGACCCCTGTAGTCACCTTTACAAAAGCAAAAGCCCTTCCCTTTAGCCTTGATGTTAGTTACATCTTTAAGTAATTCCCACATCAGTACATTGTGATCACTGTCACCCAGTGGATACTTTATCTGCAAATTCTTAATGCATGAATAATCACTGTTAATAATCAGATCAAGAATATTACCCCCCCTCCTTGTTGCCCCTCGAACATGTTGCTGTAGAAAACAATCCTCCAATAAATCAACAAAAGCCTTGCTAGCTTATATCTGGAAAGTTAAAATCCCCCATTACAAGATATTCTGATTTACTGGCCCACTCTATTTCTCTGCACAGTTGTTCATTGTACTCATCAGAGTCATTAGGCCTATAACACACTCCTACTCTCATTTTCCCTTTCCCAGTGTTTATATCACACCAAACTGACTCAACATTGCACTGTCCACACAAGTCACACATATCAACACAATGCACTTCTTTGGATTTTGTGTTCCTTAACTAGCAGCATAACCCCCACCTCCCTTCCTACTCTGTCTATCCTTTATGTACACATTGTACTCCCCAATTTCCAATTCTGCACTGTTTATATCTGTGTTACACCATGTCTCTGATATCCCAACAATATCTGCCTTTGATGCCTTGATCAGCACTTCAAATTCATCAAATTTATTTACTATACTTCTAGCATTGGTGAACAGGTGCAAGTGTACATGTTGCCTCCGTAGCCAGGTGGGCAGGAGCAGCTGTGTGTAGCACACACTTCCTGATTAGACCGGAGTTCGAGCCTGCGATTACCAAATACAGAGGATGCGGAAAGGTCAGGGAATGACCACCATATATCCCCGGAGCAATATGGCCTTAGTTGCTAATGCTCCTAAAAAAAACAAATAACAACAGCAAGTGTACATGCACCTGTTCTTACTCTTAGTTACCCTAACACAGCCCATATATTTATTTGTTCCATGATGATTCCCAGCAGCTCTTAACATCCCCAGCAACTTGCTCTCTAGGCTGCTGCTTGTTATTATAGAAGTGCAAGAATCGCTTTTGCCTCTGCCTGTGGCTACTGTTAATCTATTAGTCTGTGAAACCCCCCCCCCAAGCTAGCAGTTTTCTGACCTGCCTCGATAGCATCAGCAAATATTCTTGCACCCTTTCTATTAAAGTGTATCCTATCCCTGTAGGAGCAGTCTCTGCTGTTAGCAAGTTTTATATGATAATATAAGCATATTTGTAACAAAACCATCGATGGGCAAAAGATGAATTCAAAAAATTCCTGACAGTGTGTGTGTGTGAGAGAGAGAGAGAGAGAGAGAGAGAGAGAGAGAGAGAGAGAGAGAGAGAGAGAGAGAGAGAGAAAATCTAGATGAGTTCAACAGATGCTTCAGGGCAGCCTTTAAAATTGAGTTGGTTTCAACCAGGATGAAATGCTGAAAAGGAATCAGCTTACTATAAAATTTGTGATAAAACAATCTTTGAGAAGTGTCGGTGTCTGTCAGAAATGATGTTGAGGATGAGGGAGGGTAAGGACCCTCATTCAATTATACTTCTAGTTACAAGAAAAAGAGCAGCATGTAAATGTATCAGACCATTAGTAATGTTAGTGAGATCATCAGATTCCAGAATGATTCCTTAGGTTTGGAGAAGTGCTGTTGGTATCCCAATCCATAAGGGAGGACCCTAAAGAGGTGATGGGAAACTATAAATCAGTTAATATTATGGAGTCAGTGATTAAGAACATAGTACATATTAACAACCTTGATACATACGGAATCCTAAAGAAATACTGGCTAGGGTAAAGAAAGCCAACATGAGAACCAAGGCAAACTTTGGGAACTTACTGGACAAACTGGTTTGCCGCTACCACAGTTTCCCCCTGCATTCCCAGTAAACAGATGGTGCATGTTATCGGTAGTGGTAGTAGAAGTTGAAAACGATATATTGATTGACACGTAGGCATGACAGATGATGTAATGATTATTTTTTTCTCATTATTAAAAGCAGATTATTGGAGTTCATAAGTGTTTTCGCTATTAAACAAAACCATATTACTAATTCCTTTGTATGTTTTTTAGTTTAGGTGTCCTTGTTTTTTGTTATAGTCATAACCTCAATGTTAGGTTAGGAAATAATAGGAAAAGATTTCCTTATATTTCTTAACATAACCTAACTTTAAAGGTTATGTTAGGTTGTAGGCACCTACGAGGTGATCTAATTGAGCTGTATAAGGCCTTGAATGGATTGAGCAGGCTCATTGCTGGTGGGATTCTTCCTCTTGCTCAGATTACAAACCTGAGGGGGTGGGGGGGGGGGGTTAAACTGAAATCGAGGAAAGACAGTTGTCTAATAAATGTGTGTAAATTGACCTTTAGTCAGTGGATAGTTGATTACCGGAACAAACTTCCACCTGTCATTGTGGAAGTTGATAGCTTAAATAAATTCAAGGAAGAAGTAGTCAAACATTTGGAGCAAATGGTGGCAAAATGGGAAGGGATTTTTTTTTTTTTGGCTGATGCTGTATAAGCTTGCTTTCTTGCATCATATGCCTCTACTAATTCTAATGCTAAAATACCAAAACATTAGTTTGTGGAAGACTAGCCTTACTTAAAATTTTCACAATTACTATTACAAGGGCATAAAACACTTGAATCAAAAAAAAAAAAAAAAAAAAAATGATAACTAGGTTTTAGTAAATCTTTTTATATAGTTCTTTCATATAGGTTTATTTATAAACTGGAAAAAATTGGGATTAAAGGGAAGATGCTTAAATGAGTAAAGGACTGGTCATAAAACGGTATCCTTCAACTACCATGGTCCATTGCTGGAGCTCCCTCAAATATTTCCTAATAGCTAATTAGGGAGTGGTGGTCTCAGGTAGGAACTGAAGCAGCTATAGCCCCTTCCTCCCCCCCCCACTTTTTACCATTACATAGTGATTAAAACTCAATGATTCCCCAGAATAATGCTTTAGCCTCCCCCCCCCCCTTAGAAAATTGTGGCACTGCCACTGAGTACAGGAGAAGTAGTGAGAGTTTACTGATCTGATGGTTGGAAGGGTGGCTAATGACCTGAAACAGGTCATTAGCCACCCTTCCAACCATCTTAATCCACTTTGTGGATTAAGAAAAGAATAAGGGATTGAGTTGTTTTAGCATAGGTAGAAAGTCCTGTGTGTGTGGGTTTTTTTTTTTTTTTTTGCACCATTTGGCTGATCTGATAATTAATGCTCATATGCTATTTATTCATGATCTTTGTTGTGTTATTACGACTGTAAAATTTATCATTGTTCTTCAATCACGGCTATGGTTAGCTGTGATTGAAGACTTCTTTAAGATTTTCTCCATTTTTTAATTTAAGTTTTTTTCAAATGTATTGAGTGATGAATATTGTACTCTCGCAGAAGACTCATGTTATTAACATAAACTTTTTAATCAAAGCTGATGGTGATAGATCAAATAGTTGATGAAAAAAATACTTAAAACCAGCTATTGTTCACTGCAGACTTACATAGAGTTAGGAAATGATGCATTCTCAACAATACCATGTATGAGTGGTGTACTTCCTTCAAGAATAGCGAGTAATCGCCCTCATGCTGTGTGGTTGCAAACAATCAGTCAATCATGTAAATATTAACAAGGTTGAAAAAAGTATTGTGGACCTTGCATAAAATCTCACAAAAAAGTGAACGCATCAGTGTCAATAGTGTAGAGACAATTGTTCATAAATACTTTCACTTCCCAAGAGTGCGCACCAGATAGGTTCCGAAGATACTGACATTTGATAATTGAAGCCTCTTAAGTTTTTGGAACATCACTGAAGGGAAAGGGAATGTATTTATTGATGATCTTGTGAAAAAAATTCAAAACACAGAAGTTCACTGTAAAATGTGTGGAACTATGAAGAGTAATTTGTGTAGAATTTTTGGAGCATGTTATCACAATAAGTGCTCATTGTTATTCTGATGCCCTCACAACAATGAAGGCAACATTAAGTAAGAAAAAAATCATTTCAGAAAATTCAAGAACAAGGTTCAGTGATATTATTACAGTACTCGGTGTCAGGAGGTCTTGCACCTTCCTCCCTATAGTTCGAATATGTCTCCTCAGATTACTGCCTCTTTGTACCATAAAAATAATATTTGGAAGGACAGGAGTTTGATAGCAATGTAACAGTTTTGCCATGTATGTAGTAGTAGCAACAAACCTGTCTTAAAAAAATTCTGCGCTGTTAAGGAATACTAGCACTTCCACATCAATGGGGAAAAATATATACATATAGAGTAAGAATGCATCAAGAAGACTGCTAATATGAAACTAGTCAGATAGCATTAGCATTAGTAGAGGCATATGATGCAAGAAAGCAAGCTTATTCAGCATCAGCCAAAAAAAAAAAAAAAAAAAACCCTCTCCCATTTCACCCCTCCGTTCGTTCGAAATACCTGTCCAGTTGAGCTTTAAATTTGTTTAGGCTATCAACTTCAACAGCAAGTGATGGAAGTCGGTTCCACCAACCAACCACCCGCTGGCCAAAGGCAAATTTCCGCACATCTATCCGACATCCGTCCTTCCTCAATTTGAATTTATGCCCTCTGAGGTGATTATTCTGAGAAAGATGAAGAATCCCATTGGCATTGAGCATGCTCAAACCATTCAAAGCCTTATACACCTCTATCAGATCACCTCGCCGGTGCCTAGTCTCCAGACTCTGTAATTTGCAAAACTTAAGCCTTTCTTCGTAAGAGCAACCCTTTGTTCCATTTACCAATCTTGTTGCCCTTCTCTGTACCCGTTCCAGCAGCTCTACATCCTTCTTGAAATGAGGCCTCCAGACCTGTATACAGTACTCAAGATGTGGGCCTAACCATTGCCTTATACAAGGGAATGATCACCTCCTTATCCCTGCTAGAAAAATTCCTGTATATCATTGACAAGACACCATGAGCTACTCTTGCAGCTCGTCTGCACTGCTCAGAGAACTTCATATCTGCCTGCACAATTACCCCCAGGTCCTTTTCATTCTCCACCACTGTCAGTGTAGTACCGCAGAGTTGATACATTGCTCTGGGGTTACTGTTACCCATATGTAGTACTTTACATTTGTCAATGTTAAACTTCATTTGCCACCTCTCAGCCCATCTGTTCAACCTGTCCAGATCCTGTTGCAGCAGCATAGCGTCAGTAGTGTCCTTAACGACCCTGCCAACCTTTGTATCATCTGCAAACTTAGACATTAAACTTGATATCCCATCATCAATATCATTCATAAACACCGAAAACAACAATGGACCCAACACTGAACCTTGAGGAACTCCACTAATAACATTAGTCCACGTTGAGCAGTGTCCATTGATTACCACTCTCTGTCTTCTGCCACTCAACCATCCCCTTATCCATAGCAGCAATTTGCCTCCAATGCCACACTGCTCCAATTTGTGCAGCAGTCTTCCATGTGCAACAGTATCAAAAGCCTTTCTAAGATCCAAATATATAATATCAAAGTTATTCCCTGCATCCAGTTCTTTTGTGACTACATCATAGTATCCAATCAAATTGGTCAGGCAAGACCTGCCCTTAACAAAACCATGCTGCGTCTGAGCTATAACTGAATTCTTGTCTAGATGATCCTGCAGTGCTTCTTTAACCAGTGCCTCCATTAATTTACCTGGAACAGAAGTTAAACTAACAGGTCTATAATTACTTGTGTCAGCCTTTGATCCTCCTTTGTGAATTGGGGTTACATTTGCACATCTCCAGTCTATGGGTACCTCCCCTGAGTCCAAAGAAGCTCTCATAATTATGGCCAGGGGTTTGCATACTTCCTTTGCTGCCTCCTTTAATATAACTGGATAGATCCCATCCACCCCAGGTGCCTTTTTTATGTTTATCCTCAACAATCTCTCCTCCACTTTCCTCTCAGTTATTACAAAATCATCCAGCTCACTGCCAATGTTTACTTTACCTACATCATTCTCCTTCCTGAATAACTCCTCATGCGTGAATGTAGATGCAAAATACTCGTTTAGATTGTTAGCCACCTGAGCAGGATCCTCAACTGTTGAACCATCAATATCCAGTGGACCAATCTGATTCATCCCTTTCCTTCTCGAGTTCAAGTATGTAAAGAACTCCTTTCTGTTTTTCTTTGCATCCTTTGCCAAGGATTTTTCGTAGTCTGCCTTTGCCTGCCTAATCTCCTTTGTGACTTGGTTACAGACCAACTTATATCTATCATAGGCTTCCATGTCACCCATTAATTTGTATGTATCCCATGCATTTTTCTTCTCTGCCACATGTCTCATTAGTCCATCTGACAACCATTTAGGCCTAAACCTTGAACAATATTTCTTAGTTGGTATGTAAAGCCTGGTAGCCACCAAGATTAGTTCCTTGAATGCTTCCCATTTTGAGTTTGCTGTTGGTAACATCATCAGTTGGTCCCACTGTATAGAATTTAAATACTGTCTCAGACCATCATAGTCGCCTTTACGAAAACAAAAACCCTTCCCTTTACCTCTGATGGTAGTTACCTCCTTGAGTAAATCCCACTTCAACACACTGTGATCACTGCCACCTAGTGGTTCATTTATCTGCAGGTTCTTAATGCATGAAGAATCACTACTGATAATCAGATCAAGAGTATTGCTCCCTCTTGTTGCCTCACGAACATGCTGATGTAGAAAACAATCATCCAATAAATCCACAAAAGCCTTGCTAGTGTGCGAGTGACCAACCCACAAATTCCAGTCAATATCTAGGAAATTAAAATCCCCCATTATAAGACTCTCTGATTTACTGGCCCACTCTATTTCCCTGTACAATATATTATTATACTCATCAGAGTCATTAGGCCTATAGCACACTCCTACTCTCAATTTTGATTTCCCTATGCTTATGTCACACCAAACTGACTCGACACTGCCCTGTCCATCGATGTCAACTGGCTTCACTTCCTTTGACTTTATGTGTTTCTTAATTAATAGCATAACCCCTCCTCCCCTCCTGTCCTGTCTATCCTTTCTATATACATTGTATTCCCCAAATTCCAGTTCCGCATTACTTATATCTGTGTGACACCACGTCTCTGATATCCCAACAATATCTGCCTTTGATGTTTTGAGCAATACCTCAAATTCATCAAATTTATTTACCAAACTCCTAGCATTGGTGTACACGCATGTATACATGCACCTGTTTCTATTCTTAGCTACCCTAACACAACCCATGTGTTTACTTGTAACGCAGTGACTACCAGCAGTCTCTGAAATATCCTGCATCTTGTTTTTCAGACTTCTGCTCATTTGAATAGAAGCAGTGCAAGAATCACTTCCACCTCTGCCAGTGGCTACTGTTAATCTATTAGTCCTTGTATCCCCCCAACTAGCAGTTTTCCGACCCACCTAACACTGCCTCGACAGCATCAGCAAAAATTCTTGCACCCTTTCTATTTAAGTGTATCCCATCCCTGTAGAAGCAATCTCTCCTGTTAACAAGTACAGTCCAGGCTGAAAAAAATTCTACCCCTTGAGCCTTGCACAATCCCTCCAGGGCCGAATTGATCGACAAGGCTCTCATCATATACTCCCTCCTATCGTGTCTGGGCAGAATTGCAGACACTTTCAAGTTCAACCCTAATTCACGGCTTTTTTTCAACAGTGACCTGTACTTGCTAAGTAATTCCGCCGGTCTCCTACTCTTAATATCATTAGTGCCAACGTGTACAACTATATCACCTTTTGTGCCCTTAAAAGATGATATCCGCTCTACAACGTCATCAACCTTTGCCCCTGGCAGACATACCCTGGTCCTATTCCACCTATCCTTTTTACAAAGCATGTTCCCCGTTTCCCTGACAATAGAGTCACCAACAACTACTAGTTCCTGTGGGACCAGCGCATTCTGCCTAGGGGGCTGCCCCTGTGTTGCCTGATGACCAAGTGCAAGCTCTGGCGTTGATGTGGGCAGCTGAGAGCTTGATGGGCCCCTCAATTTATTTCCTTCGAGGGCATCCACCCTGTCCTTCAAGGTCTCATAAAGGCCCATAACAACGCTGAGTTGTCGCCTGATTTCCTTGCACTCCTTACATTGTGCACACACAAAGACATCCCCCTTGGCAGTATCATGTCCCGTACCCGACTGCTCCGCAAACATCAAGCAAACAGTGCATTTTAATAGACTGTGATTCAGAGGGCAACTGCCCCCCTCAGTTCTCCCCTGAACCACAGCACTCCCATTAGCTTGAGCCTTTTGCTTTGCTGCTCTGGTCAGAGTCATGATTCCAATTTAATTCAATAAAATTTAAAACAAAAATTAAATCCTTAAGTTATATCCCAAAACAGTTATGTTATATATATATATATATTTTTATTTTTTTTTTTTCGGTATCTAGTGTTCCCTTTATACAACTTCCGTATCACGTGTACCACTATAGTTATGTATTAATTATTTGTTACGATTAAGTCGTTATATATATTTATAGAGTTAAAAATACAATTTAATTGACAATAAAGTTTATCAAGATTAATAGATTTACTGATTAATTTACAATATTATATTATGCAGTATACTACACTAAGCTTATGCTATCGTGTAAAAATGGCGGGAATTCACGAACGGTATTTCTACAGACTCGTAAGTATTGATTAGCTTCGAAATCTCGCTATCTCAATTTAGAATAAACTAAGGATCCTGACTAGGTCTATAATCTACTTATAGAAGATAATTTGATATAACAATTGGTTGATAAATCGACTAAATTTGGTTAAAAGACCTCTCGTTCAATTTGTGACACGTGGATTTGATACCGTTACCGATATTAAGTAATATCTACGAAATCTCTGTCTAAGTTAAACTTTAAACTAAGTATTGTAACTAGGAATATAAAGCTACTCTAGAAAATAAGTTAATATGACAATTTAAACTAATAAAGCAGAAAATAAATCAGGAAAAACTTCTCTGTTTGAAGAGCTTTAAGGAGCAATGCCTGCACAGGCAAACCTCGCACCCAGACTCCAATGTTATATTAATGACATATTAAAGACTCCAATGTTATATTAAGATGTTATATTCTTTGATCAAAATTCTCAGTAAAATTTGAACTCCTTTCCCCTCAGTAGAAAAGTAAATTAAATCATGAACATCATAGAGAAAAATAGCTATTTTTTGTTTCATTTTAATTATGTATATGCTTTAGTCCACTTTCTTTATCAGAATTAAACAATTTTTATGCTTAATTAGATCACCATTCATTTGAGGGTAGGCAAATGGGGACATGCCTCTTAGCACCAGGTGTACAGGGTTGCTTTCTGGTGAGGTGCAGTTCAGCTACAAAATGGAAACATGAAGAATTTTACATTGCAGTACATTTTGTCATTTCATTAATGGATTTTCTTTAATTGATGATAAATGAATGCTTTTAACAGTGAATACAGCTCTCTTTCCACTGTCCACCACATCTCCAAAAATCTAAATTTACATAGAGATTGTATGTATGTGTTTATTAAAGTTTATCTTTAAAGAGAGAGAAGGCGCCTCTGTAGCCAGGCGGGAAGGAGCAACAGTGCGTAGCACATGCTTCTTGATTAGACTGGGGTTCGAGCCCATAACCACCAAATACGGAGGATGCGGAAAGGTCAGGGAATGACCACTGCATATTCCGGAGCAATATGACCTTGGTTGCTAATGCTTCTAAAAACCAAATAACAAACAAACAACAGAGAGAGAGAGAGAGAGAGAGAGAGAAATGGATATTATAATCAGATTTTGTTGTAGCTACTAATCTGACTTGGTATGAACCTGACATTTTGAAAACACTAGATGTCATTCATCATTTTAATAACTTAAGTCTCTACATGTAGGTTGTCACACTTGATGCTTATGAGATACTCCTCCTTTAAAATTCAGTGAATATTTTTAAGTTTTTTTCTTATAAATGATTGTATGGAGCTGTAGTTGTGAAAGGATTGCTAATGGAATATTAGCAAAGTGTGCCTGTGATGGAAGAGAATTTGCTCATTTTGGAACAAGCCCATAAGGCAGTAATTTATTTGAGGGTTGTGGTTTGCAAATAACTGATTACATTAATAGGAAGGATGGAGCATGGAATATAATGTTAGAAGAGGTTAATGTAAAAGATTGTGACAAATATTGTGAGTGCACTATAATTACTGGTAACTTATTTTGGGGATTCTAGTATTTCCACAAAGAACAGTAAAAATTGTGTGATGCATAAATTGAAAAACATTACATTTCTTTAGATCATGTTATACTAGAATGCAATAAATTTTTTTGATAAAATAAACTGAAACACAAATTCATGCTATTACTGAAATTTGGTTTGTAAACATGGATATTAATGATTGTATAATAATAATATCCATATACTGTTAATAATTAATAATCCACATACTATTAATAGTACATATTGGCAAAATGATGTAAAGAAGAAGCTTATACAGCATAAACTTCTTCTTCTTCTTTAATGCTGCCGAATGGCGTTTGCGACTTCGTTTTGATATTGTTCTCTGTCTAGCGCTGCGTGTAGAATTTGTGCTGTTGTCATGTGAAGCCAGGTGTTGATGTTATCTAGCCATGCCATTTTCGGTCTGCCTGGGCGTTTCTTGCCTTCGATCTTTCCCTCCAGGATGAGTGGTAGTAGGTGATATTTTTGTTGGTTCCTAGCGATGTGACCTAGGTATTTGCATTTCCTGCTGATGATGGTTTTGAGCAGGTCCCGTTCCGTGTGCATGTCCTGCAGGACCTGTGCATTGGTTATCTTGGCTGTCCACGGAATTTTCAGCATTCTTCGGTAGAGCCACATTTCGAAGGCCTGGAGCTTTTTTGTAGTGGCTGATGTTAGAGCCCAGGCGTAGAGCAGTATTGGCTAGATGTAGCATTTCAATGTGCGTAATTTGAGCATGATGTTCAAGCTTCTGTCGGTGAGGAGGGTTCTCCATTTGGTGAATGCCTGCCTGGCTTGTTCAATTCTGCTTTTGATTTCGGTCTCATGGTTCAGCTGGTCATCAATGAGTACTCCGAGATACTTGAAGCGGTGTATTTGCTCTAATTTTTCGTTGTTTAGTTTGATCGTGATTTTGCTTGCAGTCCTGCTGACCTTCATCACCTTTGTTTTCTTTTTGTTGATTCGTAGCCCCCCATGCTTGGCTTTCTATGTCCACTTCGTTCAAGATGGTCTGTAAATCTTGTTCTGAATCCGCTATTAGTGCTGCTGTGTCATCGGCATATCTTAAGTTATTGATGTAGTGTCCGTTAATTTTTATGCCGATGTTCTTGTCAGCCAGTGTTTGGTCGAAGATCATTTCCGAATAGATGTTAAAAAGAATGGGAGATAATGGACAGCCTTGCCGGACGCCTTTTTTTATTGGAATTGGGTCTGTCAGATCGTTGTCATAGCGAAGCCGGGCTGTTTGATTCCAGTAGAGAGTTGTAATAAAGTTAATATCATTGTTTTCAAGCCCAAATTTTCTCAGTCGGTCAATTAGGCGGTTGTGGTCTACTGAATCGAAGGCTTTCTCGTAGTCAATAAAACATATATACACGTCTTTTTGATGTTCATAGCACCTTTGTAGCAATATTTGTAAACAGAAAATTGCTTCTCTGGTGCCTAGTCCCCTGCAGAATCCAAACTGCGTGTTTCCTAGTGCACTTTCGCACTTACATCTTACCCTTTGCTGAATCACCTTGAGGAAGACTTTTAGCACCTGGCTCATTAGACTGATCAGCCTGAAGTCTTCGCATTTCCGGCTGGTAGCCTTTTTTGGTAGGGCCACAAAGATGGATTGGAGCCATTCGGATGGAATGTCGTTGTTGTTGTAGATTTGATTGAACCATTTCGTTAGTTGTTGGATGTTGCTGTAGTCTAGTTGTTTCAGCAGTTCCACATGAATCTGATCAGGTCCACAGGCCTTGCCTGGCTTTGTTATTCGGATGGCATGTTCCACTTCAGATGTTAATATGTGGAGATTGTCTTCCTGTGTTTGTTGTTGCGTTTCTGCCGGTTTTCTGTTGGTGCCGAACAGATTGTATATATAGCTCTTCCAGGTGTCGAGTTTGGCTTGTTTGCTTAGTATAGGTTGATTGTTGTCCGTATATAAACTTGGGATAGGAGCCAGTTTGTAGATGTTTCCAGCTTCTTTAAGCTTCTTGTGCAGGTTATAGTTGTCATTTTTCTTGATTGGGTCTTCGATTTCTGCACACTGATCTTCCATTCATTTTTCCTTCGCCCTCCGGATTTCCTGTTTGATCTTTTGTTGTATTTCTTTGTATTTTTCCCGGTTGTTGTTGCTTTTGAATATTCTCCGTTCATCCATTAGGTCTAGTATGTGCTGGGTCATCCACCGTTGTTTCCTTTTCGACGCCTGATGTCCTAGCAGGGTTTCTGCTGTTTCATTGATGCACTGTTTGAGTGAACGCCCGAATGCTTGCACGTCTGTTATTACTGCTTCGATCGATCGGATTGTAGTGTTGAGATGAAGCTGTACTTGTAGTCTGCATAAACTGAAAACAAAAAAATTTGTCCACTTCATTTTCCCATTTCTTCTAGTAATTTGTCCAATCTTTTAAATTTATTTCAACAATTACATACTCTTTCGCTGAAAGCAGATTTCTGCACGTCTGTTCCGCAAACCATCCTCTTTGTGTGTGTGTGTGTGTCATCACAGAAAGAGTAAAGATGCTATCAGCATTTAATAGTGTAGTCACTATTGGCTACATTACTTTTCCTGGCACAGAAGTCAGTGGAAGCATTCTATAGATTGTAGATGTGTAACAAATACAATCTGTAGGGACCTTCAAGGATTCTCTCATTATTATAGCTAAAGATTTGACTACCTATTTTTCTTCTTATAATATTATTGGATAGATTTCATCAGCCTCAGGTGCCTTGTTTACTTTTAGCTGTATCTTTTTATTTTCCAGCTTCCTTTTGGCATCGTTCCACAGGATTAGAGCAACAATGTGGTGTTAGGGGAAAGTTATTGCTATGGATAAAGGGATGGTTGAGTGGCACATGACAGAGGTAGTTATAAATGGCCACTGTCCTTCTTGGACTATTGTTATTAGTGGGGGTCCCTCAATGTCTTCAGTATTTATCAACAATATTGATGAAACCATATCAGGCTTAATGGCTAACTTTGCAGATGGCATGGTGGTTAATTACAGTAATTGGGGTATTCTATTGCACCAAAATCTAGAAAATTAGGAAGTGGCCTAAAGATTGGAAATTTAGGTTGACATTGATAAATGCATAGTAAGTAATATGGGTAGTAATAATCCCAGAATAATACCAATTAGGTGTGCACCATATTAAAGTTGCGCTACAGTCTTCTGAGTAGTGCAGACAGGCTGCAAGAACAGCTCATTGTGTTTTGTCAATGATATGCAGAAATTTTGGCAGCAGGGACAAGAAGATGATTAGGTATAGATTAGGTATTCAATACTGCATCTTGAGTATTGAATACAGGATATGGATCTCAATGAGTGCAGAAAAGAGCAACAAGATTAGTTGAGGACACAGAGGGATATTTTTACCATGAAAGACTTCAGTTCTGCAAATTGCAGCATTTTGTAAATTAAGCACCTGCAAGGAGATTAGATTGAAGTGTTTTCCCAAAGGCTTTTTCCCAAAGGCTTTAAATGGATTGAGAAAACTAAAGGCTGATGACATCTTTACTATTTCTTGGACAACACACATACAGGGATATAAACATAAATTGTAAAAGGATAGCTACAGATAGATGTATGAAAATATGTTTTCAACCTGAGAGTAATTGATTGTTATGATGAGGTGGGTAGTTTCAATAAGTTTAAGGAAGAATTATGGACAGATGAGTTGGGGGTAAGTTTTTTTTTTTTTTTTTTTGCTGATGCTGTATATGTAATGAGCTTACTTCATTTGCCACTAAAAATAATAATACTAAGGACTAGAAGTAGTAACAAGCAAAAAAAAAAAAAAAAAAAAAAAGCTTTAGTAAGACGAAGAATTTATATGGCTGATATGAATTAATTAATTATCATAGATAATATGTGATGATAATTACAAACTCTGACCAAAACATCTGTACCAAAGAGAGAAAGTCATCATATCACTATTGTTGGAGGGAAAAATAAGAATGGATTTTTTCTCCTGGAAAGTCAGAAATGCATAGATTAACAGTCAAAACAAAATGTTTGTGGAAATTTAATGCAAGGAATTATGAAAAAATTTTGGAGCCTGTGTAAGAACTGTTATATACATAATCATTTGAAAAGAGGTGCATCTTCCATTACACATCATTATTATTCAAACTGTATTAAGCGTAGCAACATGTGTTTAATTATGCTATTAACATAATAATTTAAATAGAATACTATATGCTGACCGGCTAGCCAGGTAGATAAAGTGCCTGCCTGGCAACCCAAAGGTTGCAGGTTCGAATCCTGCCTCGGGCTTGGATCAGAGTAAAAATGCAAAACCTCTGAAAGGTGCATTATGGCTGCAGAAGCCGATGCAAAAAAAAAAATAAATAATAAATAAGAGAATATTATAGGCTTAACATGGATAAGCCATGCTAAGTCTATGATTAGCAGAAAATTATTTTAAATATCTGTGCAGGATAGTGATTGAGCATTGTAACATTCCTCAGTTTTTACTTAAAAGATACAGTCTTGTAAAAGAATGCACAGCTTACAGACAGACATGAATGTTGATACCTTCTTGCATGAATTGCCTTAATGCAACTCGGACAAGAAGGTATAAAACTGCATAAAATTTAAGGAGACTAGAAAGTACGAAAATAAATTAGCAGAAAGAAGGCAAAAAAGAAATCCCAAAGAATCATTAGTTATTAAACACAAAAAAATGACTATCTGTTAATAAGGACAATAAGTAAGAATGCAAAAAGGAAATTTAGTGCAGAATATAGAGCTTCTTTTTTTTTTTCTTCTCCCCATTCCTTTTGTATATAATGATACTGAATGTTTTTTGTGATGAGATGGTGGGAGCTCTTTAGTAGTTCATTAAAAGGGATTCAGAAAAATTAAAAAAGAATAATGGATTTAATAGGTTTGCTGGGGATCCACATAGGACTAGATTGACTGATTCTGCTCGAGGTCTTCATAGGACAATTATATGGGCTGTGTTAGCCATTAAGAGCACAAAATGTATATACATAATAATTAATTTGAAGTATTGGTTAAGTCATCAAATGCTGACATTATAGAAATACCAGAAACATATTGTAATGTTGATATAAGGGTTGAATACAATATCAATATGTGCAAAAAGTCTGGACATGATGGGGTGCAGAATTGATTGTTAAGAAACGTATAATTTTAAAACTACAACTGGCAGACATTGGTTGTCAGTGTAATATTGTGTTGATCTGGTGTGTCATAAGTATTAGGAAAACCAAAATAAGAGTAGAACTATGTTTTAGGCCAAATGGCTGTGATGAGTATAATGAGCAACTATGCTCCAAAATGGAGTAGGCCAGCAAATAAGAATGTCTTATTTTGGGGTTAGGTATTGATTGGAACTTGCGGGTTGTAGCTCACTCAGTAGCAGAACATTTCTATATTTGCTGGATGACTGTTTTCTGTACCAACACATTAGACAGTAAAAAGAAATAGTATCTATCTGATTATCAGCAGTAATGCATCATGTATTAAGGTTATTCAAGTAAAGGGACTACTAGGTGACAGTGATCATACTGCCTAATTCAGGATTTATTGAAAGAAATAATTACTATCAAGGGTAAATGGAAAGGAAGGGTTGTTGTTAAGGGTTTACAGCACAAAGGCATAAAAAACGACATGTCTTATTTAGGCTTCTTTTATGTATCTCATATTTTTTTTAATGTGTTCATGAAATCAAATAAAGGAATATAATTCCACTGGGTTTACAAAGTCACCTACATATGTGAGGAAGACAAGTACATACAGCCCTGAAAAAAAAAATAAATAAATCTGAAATTTTATAAAATGAGGTTATTCAAGTAGTATTTTATATTGTTTCATTTAAAATTGAATTTGACAATATACATAGAGGAAGATTTTCATTTGCCAACAGGCAATAGTGTACAAGATGTGGGACCTATTTAGTATCTCTCATTTATCATTACTTCTCTACAATTTTGTCTGTTGCTGGGGTGCCATATTTCATGCAGTTTGTTGTATATTTAATTACTTCATAACTGAGCCCAAAAAAGGGTGAGAGGATTTTGTTTTTGCAAAGTTGGTTAATTACACTGGCTCTAGACTAAAGTGGCTACATTTTGAAATATTAAAAACCAGATAAAATAGCTGATTTTTAATATTTCAAAAGTCAACAAGTTATTTTATAAATGGACAGTGTCCATCACCAATGGTTCTGTTGCTTTGACTTATATTGCTGTTGTGTGTTACAAATGTGTGTGTATGTTGGGAATTAATTTACAGAAATGAATTAGCAAACATTATTTTATATTATGATTGCTTTCTTTAAATACTTTTAACCTGAATTGTTATCCATATAATACTTTTCATTTATGAGACCAAAGATTATAGATATAAGGGATTATAAGTGCTTTTGTCCAACAGTGTCAACAATTATTCCTCTTGTACTGTCAGTGTTATTGAAATGTATTAACATTCAGTGGGCGGCTGAGACGATTGATTGGAATATCTTGTGCTCCCCCCCCAACTTCCACTGCACAATTGAAGTTATCCTAATTGGCAGTTTTACATTTGTTTTGCTTTTAAAAATTATTAATCGTTAATAAAACATCTGAATAATTTTTAATATTCTATTAGTTTGTTGTTATCCATTCAGAAGTAATAATTATCAAGAAAAGTTTATACAGAGAGGTTATATCTTTTAAGCAAATGATTGGGGCTATTAAAGACAGCCGTGTTAGGCTGATCTAACGCATTTTCAGATCAGTTCTCCTGGGTTCTAGTATATGGAATGCTACTGAATTACAAAAATAAGACCTTTTATGTGGAATATTGATTAACTTAAATATAAAATATGAAAAAAGTCATATTTTATATTTATTATTTTATATATTTTTGAGTATTGGCCAAGCCAACAGGAACCCTCCATGGGCTGCTCTGTTGTTGGGACTGGTGCACCAACTGGTTGAGAGAAAATAGTGCTCACAATTGAAAAGGTTATATTAGTAAAATTTAATCTCCATGTAAATTTGTGCTACATTCATTAGCTTTTCTGTGTACTGGAAGCTAAGACAGTGCATTTGGAATGAGAAGCAGCCTGGGAAAACAAGATATAGGGGATTTCAGAGGCTGCTGGAAGTCATTGCGGAACAAGTAAATACATTGGCTGTGTTAGGGTAGCCAACAATAGGAACGAGTGTATGTATACTTGTGTGTATACCAATGCTACAAATTTGGTAAATAAATTAGATGAATCTGAGGTGTTGGTCAAAGCATCAAAAGCAGTTGGGATATCAGAAACGTAGTGTCACACAGATATAAGGAATGCAGAAATGGAATTTGGGGAGAACAATGTGTATAGGAAGGTAGGAGGGGTTATGCTATTATTTAAGAAACACACAATATCCAAGGAGGTACAGCCAGTCGACATGGCTGGACAGTGCAGTGTCTAGTCAGTTTGGTGTGACGTAAGCACTAGGAAAGCAAAATTGAGAGTAGGAGTGTGTTATAGGCCTAATGACTCTGATGAGTATAATAAACAACTGTACAGAGAAATAGTGAGCCAGTAAATCACAGTGTCTTACATTGGTGAATTTTAATTTCCCAGATATTGACTGGAATTTGTGGGCTGGTCACTCACACGTTAGCAAGGCTTTTGTGGATTTATTGGATGACTGTTTTATACAGCAGCATGTTCAGGAGGCAACTAGAGGGAGTAATACTCTTGAACTGATTATCAGTAGTCATTCTTCATGCATTAAGAATCTGCAGATAAAGGAACCACTAGGTAGCACACACCACTAGATGATCACAGTGTCCTGACGTGGGAATTACTCAAAGAGGTAACTACCATCAGGGATAAAGTGAAGGGTTTTTACTTTCGTAAAGGCAATTACGTAGTTCTGAGACAGTATTTAAATTCTATACGGTGGGACCAACTGATGATGTTACCAACAACGAATTCAAAATGGGAAGCCAAAGAATTAATCTTGGAATCTACTAAGCTTTTCATACCAGCTAAGAAATATTGTTCAAGGTTTAGGCCTATTTGGATGTCAGATGAACTAATGAGACATGCGGCAGAGAAGAAAAATGCATGGGATACATATAAATTAACGGGTGACACGGACGCCTACGATAGATATAAGCTGGTCTGTATCCAAGTCACAAAGGAGGTTAGGCAGGCAAAGGCAGATTACGAGAAATCTTTGGCAAAGAGTGAAAAGAAAAACAAAGCTTGGCACACCCAGGGTCCTGAGCTGGATATCATCATTCTTTTCTTAGTGATTCTCTTCTACTTCTCTCTCCCTCGCTCTCTCTCGCTCTCTCTCTCAGGGTAATTCAAAAATTTATTTTTGGCTGGTGCAGCATAAGCCTCAGGCTTCCTTGCACCACATGGCTAATAATAATAATAATGAGTTCTTTACTTATGTAAACTCTAGAAGGAACGGGTTGGATCAGATTGGTCCGCTTGATATTGATGGTTCAGCCATTGATGATCCTGCTCAGGTAGCTAACAAACTAAATGGGTATTTTTCATCTACATTCACACATGAGGAGTTATTCAGGGAGGGGAATAACTAGATATGAATTAAACTCTGGCAGTGAGCTAGATGATTTTGTAATAACTGAGAGCAAAGTGAAGAAGAAACTGTTGAAGATAAACATGAGTAAGGCAAATGGGTTGGATGGGATCTATCCAGTTATATTAAAGGAGGCAGCAAAGGAAGTAAGTAAACCCTTAGCCATAATTATGAGAGCTTCCTTGGACTCAGGGGAGGTACCCATGGACTGGAGATGTGCAAATGTGACACCAATTCACAAAGGAGGATAGGGTGACACAAGTAATTACAGATCTGTTAGTTTAACTTCTGTTACAGGAAAATTAATGGAGGCACTGGTTAAACAAACTGCAGGATCATCTAGACAAGACTTCATTTATAGCTCGGACACAGCATGGTTTTGTTAAGGGAAAGTCTTGTCTGACCAATTTGATTGGATACTATGATATGGTCACAAACAAACTGGATGCAGGAAATAATTTTGATATATATTTGGATCTCAGAAAGGCTTTTGATAATGTTGCACGTAGAAGACTGCTGCACAAATTGGAGCAGTGTAGCATTGGAGACAAATTGCTGCTATGGATAAAGGGATTGTTGAGTGGGAGAAGACAGAGAGTGGTAATCAATGGACTCTTCGTGGACTAATGTAATTAGTAGAGTCCCCCAAGATTCAATTTTGGGTTCATTGTTGTTTTCGGTATTTATTAATGATATTGATGATGGTATATCGGGCTTAATGTCCAAGTTTGCAGACGATACGAAGGTCAGCAGGGTTGTTAATGTCAGTATGCTGCTGCAACAGGATCTAGAAAAGTTGAGCAGATGGGCTGAGAGGTGGCAACTGAAGTTTAACATTGACAAATGTTAAGTACTGCATATGGGAAGCAGTAACCCCAGAGTAACATATCAACTGTGTGGTGCTACACTGACACTGGTAGAATATGAAAAGGACCTGAGAGTAATTGTGCAGGCAGATATGAAGTTTTCTGAGCAGTGCAGACGGTCTGCAAGAGTAGCTCATGGTGTCTTGTCAATGATTTTCAGGAATTTTTCTAGCAGGGATAAGGAGGTGATTATCCCCTTATATAAGGCAATGGTCAGGTGACACCCTGAGTACAGTATACAGGTCTGGAGGCCTCATTTTAAGGATGCAAGAGCTGCTGAAATGAGTACAGAGAAGGGCAACAAGATTAGTGAATGGAACAAAGGATTTCTCTTACATAGAAAGGCTTAAGTTTTGCAAATTACAGTGGCTGGAGACTAGGCACATGCGAGGTGATCTGATTGAGGTGTATAAAGCCTTGAATGGTTTGAACATGCTCAATGCTGATGAGATACTTTCTCTTGCTCAGAATAATCGCCTGAGAGGGCATAAATTGAAATTGAGGAAAGACAGTTGTAAGATAGATGTACAGAAGTTTGCCTTAGCCAGCATTTAGTTGATTGTGAACAAACTTCCATCAATCATTGTAGAAGTTGATAGCTTAAATAGATTCAAGGCAGAACTAGACAAACATTTGGAGCTAGTGGATGGGATGGGTCAAATGAGGATTTTTTTTTTGGCTGATGCTATATAAACTTGCTTTCTTGCATCATGTGCCTTTACTAATGCTAGTTTCAAACCTGATCTTTGTGATTTGTTTTCAAGTCTTAATATTGCTCTGGCTGCAAATTAGTAAAAGTGTAGTGTTTGTATTTCCACACACAAGTTGAAATAATTACATGATATTAATTATTTCAAGTAGAATATAAAAAAAAAATATTAACAAAAATAAATGTAGAGAAACATTTATTTATCACTCTAATTGACCCATATCTCTTTCATTCCCTATAGATGTTAACTAAAGTTATGGCACAGAAATGACACAGACCAACTAGAGTGATATCCAGACTCAAAAATGAACCCCAAAGATGGGTTCAGAATATTGCAGTTGGGTGCAGGGTTAACTTCTTTTTATATTGTTTAATGTAATCAAAATTTCAGTGTAAAAGAAACTAACAATTGTAGCTAAGATTTATGTGGGTTAATTGACTTTTTAATTTAACTAAGTAATTTTTTTCTTGGTATTTTGATTTCTTGAAAGGGCCACTAAACCGTGTGCGCTAGAAAAATTCTTTCAAGTCTGCCTCTCCTTTTGAATACATTTCCACTTTTTTCAAGTTGTAATATGTTGCACTAACACTTACACTTACACTAGCTGAGAGTTACTCATTGTGTAATATTGAGTTAGTTTTTCAGTATCCCAAAAACAATTTCCATGCATGTTTCAATCAGCTACAAGAACAAATGACAAAGTATATAATTTCACATAAGTCATATTTCAAATAATCCATTGAAAGTGTTAAAATATGGTGAACACATTTTAAGTTGCCAAATAATTAATGCAAGAACAATAGGGATAATAGCCCCTTGGACTCACTTGAAACTGTGTAGCAGCAGTTATAAGATATGGATTTCTGTGTTGTTAATATACAATTTAGCAAATTGCTAGAAATCAATTCCAAAATTAATTTATCTAAAATTCAAGTAAATGCAAATGAAAATCAGTTTTACAAAATTTCACAAGTTCTATATAAAATTTTAACTCATTTATGGGCTAAATATAGCCTAACCAATGATTAAGCCATTGTGTGTTCAGATATTTGATTTTATCCAAAAGGGATATCACAAAGAATTTTTGTTGGTATTCTATCTGGTCTATTAATTATAATACTACTATCTAAGTATTTAAATATGGAGTACTTAACTAATTGAGATGAGCATGGTATTAGCAAACGTTTTTATAGAAATAAGACAGAACTGGAGATGACATAGTATTCATGGTTTCTGATCACTCCTACTTATCAAATGATGCCGATTTTGAAATTATAGAAAAGTTTAGTAAGAAACATTTGTTGATATACGACCCTGATGACTGAATTAATATAAAAAAAAAAAAAAAAACTCAAAGAAAAAAAGACCCACCATTTAAAGTAGTTGAACTGAAGCACAATGATTTTTTTGTCATTAGAGCCTCTAGAAAAGGCCATAATCAACAGGGTGTGTGTGTGTGCGCGGGGGGGGGGGGATGGCTGCCGTTTTAAAGAGAGTGCCCTTTCTCAATATTTTCCAAAAACTCATCAAGCGATTTAATGCCATTCGAAGAAATTGACGTACAGAAGAAGGAAAAATGGTAGACCTCTGTCTTCATTGGTGCAAGCTAAACAAAATAAACTATACCAAGACCGATGGCCCATAACAAGTACAAAGAAAGCAGACATGATTTCGTTATTGCCTTATATATTCCCCCTTGTCACCATAATTTCTATAAAAATTTGTTGATGAAAAGAACACTAGATCTGCTGAAGTGCCCGAAGATGAGTCTCAAATTATGCATGTATATACGTGTGACTAAAAATGTACCCACTTTTATCCTTTTTTTTTTTTTTTTTGTGCAAAAAAATTTGTGATTTTAATTTCAGTAATACATTATTGACCATTGCTGTTTAAATAAAACAGCATTGGTAAAAAAAAAGTGATATTACTTATTCATTCAATCCTGAATAATAAAAATAGTTAGCAATAGGACTTTGTATTCCACGGAAGAATGGAAAATATTCCAGTTAAAGTGAATTAAATCCATTTTTTTTTATGTTTAAACCCAAATTTTAAAGGATAAACATTTCAAATTCTTAGGAAATTCAAAGACTATTTTCAAACAAATATTGACATAATTTATTTAAATTTATCAAAAAATGAATTTTTTATTTGCTCATATGCAAAAGTTCATTTTTTTTTCAATACTGTTTGAAAGTGACTTGGTTCACTATCTTTCTGACCCATTCATTTATACTTATTCAGTTTGACAGATATCTCAAGTATTTTTTTTGTATTAGTTGGCGCATCAGCTTCTATGGCCATATTGCACCTCCCAAAGTTTTTGCATTTTACTGTGATCCAAGCCAGAGGCGGGAATCGAACCCGCAACCTTTGGGTTGCCAGGCAGGCACTTTACCTACCTGGCTAGCCCGGTCGGCGATATCTCACGTCAGGGGCAGTCTGTCAGTTAGGTATAATGTATGCATTGCATGTATTGTTGTTAATTATTATAAGTATATGTATTTTATGTTGAAAGAAAAATAAGTTGAAAATATTAGGGTGGCTATATCCCTGTTTGCACATCTGAAGCCAAATATCATATGCTGGCCCTGCCTCATATGAAAAAATTTGGGAACTCTTAAAATAAAATTAGATTTTAATGAGAGATAGAAGGCAATAGTGAAAGTAAATTAAATCATAAAAGTTATTTTAAAATGTACAAGCAACCATTCATTATGTGAAAAATTACTCTTATATTTCTTCAGATATAACTGTATAATTTTATTACAGTATACAGTTTTTCTTCACTAATTTTTAAGTATATTATGTCAGTTTATTAACTAGACATTGGAGTCTAGTTTCCATCTCCAAAAATATTTATCTTTCTATTTAGAGCATTGACACTTTGAATTCATCCCCCCACCATTAATACCGGAAAAGGAAAGAAGCACTTATCCATGTTAGATTTCAATTTTTTAAGATTGTAATTTTCAATGAATATATATGAGTTCTTTCAGAGAACTGCATTCCTATTGCTGTAGAAGAAATTAATGAAGAGCAAGAATCTCCTAGAAATACTGTATTTATGGCAGAAACATGTAATAGAAACTTTTGTATAGACAATTTTTTTTTTTTAAGAAGTGGTGGTGAGGAATTTGTAATCCAATAAAATTTATTTGATTTCAAACATTTCTAACTTAGCATCGGTAGTGGCATATGATACAAGAAAGCAGGCTTATACAGCATCAGCCAAAAAAAAAAAAAATTCCCATTTCATCCATCCATTTGCTCTAAAAGTTTGTCCAGTACTTCCTTGAATTTATTTAAGCTATCAACTTCCACAACAACAGATGAAAGTTTGTTCCAGCAATCAACTACCTGCTGGCTAAAGGTAAATTTCTGCACATCTATTCTACAACTGTCTTTCCTCAATTTGAATTTATGCCCCCTCAGATTTGTAATCTGAGCAAGAGAAAGAATCCCACCAAGATTGTGCCTGCTCAACCCATTCAAGGCCTTATACACCTCAATCAGATCATGTAGCCTCCAGACACTGCAATTTGCAGAACTTAAGCTTTTCTTAAGCTTTCCCTTCAACAGTCTTGTTGCCCTTCTCTGTACTTGTTCTAACAACTCTACATCCTTCCTAAAATGAGGCCCCCAGACCTGTATTCAAGGCATGGCCTGACCATTGCCTTGTACAAAGAGATAATCACCTCCTTTTCCCTACTAGCAAAATCCCTGTATATCATTGACAAGACTCCATGACTTGCTCTTGTAGCCTGTCTACACTGCTCAGAAAACTTCATGTCTGATTGCACTATTTCCCCCAGGCCTTTTTCATTCTCTACCATCCTGAGTGTAGCACCACACAGTTGCTATGTTTCTCTGGGTTACTGCTACCCATATGCAGTACTTTGCATTTGTCATGTTAAACTTCAGTTGCCACTTCTCAGCCCATCTGCCCAACTTTTCTAGATCCTGTTGCAGTAGATCGTATTATCTGCAAACCTTTGTATCATCTGCAAACTTCGACATTAAGCCTGATATATCTTTATCATTATCATTGATAAATATACAAAACAACAATGGGCCCAACACCTGAACCCTAGGGCACTCCACTAATAACATTAGTCCACAAAGAGAGGTGTCCATTGATTGCCACTCTGTCTTTTTCCACTCAACCGTCCCTTTATCCATAGCAGCAATTTGCCCTTAATGCCATACTGCTCAAATTTGTACAGTAGTCTTTCTTGTGCAACAGCATCAAAAGCTTTCCTGAAATCCAAGTATATGATTTTATTTTTTTTGCATCTAGTTCCTTTTTGACCACATCATACCAATCAAATTGGTCAGGCAAGACTTTCCCTTAACAATCCCATGCCATGTCTGAATTATTACTGCAATCTTGTCTAGATGATCCTGCAATGCTTCTTTAACCAGTGACTCCATTATTTTCCTCACAGCAGAAGTCAATCCCCCTTTGTGAAGTAGAGATACATTTGCACATATCCAGTCTGTGGGGACCTGAATCCAAGGATGGGTAGTTGATTGCTGGAACAGACTTTTTCTGTTGTTGTGGAAATTGATAGCTTAAATGAATTTAAGGCTGAACTAGAAAATCATTTGGAGTGACTGGATGGGTGAAATGGGAAGGATTTTTTTTTTTTTTTTTTGGCTGATGCTGTATAAGCTTGCTTTCTTGCATCATATGCCTCTGCTAATGCTAATGCTCTCTTGATTATGGCTAAGGATTTTCTTACTTCCTTTGCTGCTGCCTCCTTTAATAAAATTGGATATATCCCATCCACCCAGGTGCCTTTCTTATGTTTAACTTCAACAGTTTCTCCTCCACTTTGCGCTCAGTTATTACAAATCATTAAGCTCCCTTTTAAGGTTTCATAACCTTCTGTCTTCCACTTCTTTACAGAATCCCTCATGTGTAAATGTAGATGCAAAATACTTATTCAGTTTGTCAGTTAATCAACCAAGTGGACCAACCTGATTCATCCCCTTCCTTCTAGAGTTCATATTAAGTAAAGAAGTCTTTGCTTCCTTTGCCAAAGATTTCTCATAATCTGCCTTTGCTTGCTTAACCTTCTTTGTGACTTGATTACAGACTATCTTATATCTATCATAGGCTTCTGTGTTGCCTGATAATTTATATGCTTCCCATGCATATTACTTCTCTGCTGGAACAGACATACATTTAGGCCTAAAATTTGAACAGTATTTCTTAGTTAGTATGAAAAACCTAGCTTCCAAGATCAATTCCTTGAATGCTTCCCATTTAGAATTTGCTGTTGGTAACATGGTCAGTTGATAAAAACCAAGATCTCAGCATTTCATTGTGAAAATTATTGTGTGGGATCAATAAATATTATATTGTGTTGTGGATATCAATAAATATTGCATTGCCATATATTAGAATTATTAGTGTTATGCTGGGAAGCAATAGTTATTCCAAGTAGAGAAATTAGAACTCTTTATTATATACAGAAGGCACATTGCTGTATACAACTCCCTTCACGGCTACAAGCCAGGGGTTTACATAAAAGAAATTACACAACATAATAAACAAAGATGGAAAAAAAATCAAAAAACAGCATTATGACTCCAGAAAGGTTTTGAACACTGGAGTGATGGATCCATGGCAGTGATAGATAGGTCCTCTGGAGCAGGTTCTAGAAGGCGCCTCTGTAGCCGGGTGGGAAAGAGCAGCAGTCCGTAGCACACGCTTCTTGATTAGACTGGGGTTCAAGCCCGTCACCACCAAATACGGAGGATGCGGAAAGGTCAGGGAATAACCACCACATATCCCGGAGCAATATGGCCTTAGTTGCTAATGCTCCTAAAAACCAAATAACAAACAAACAAACAAGCAGGTTCTAGTGTCCTCTGACATGGTCCGGGGAAGGAAGTTGACAGAGTGCTTTCTGCCTATATTTCTTATCGACTGCGAATTTGTAGAGGTCGCCGTCCAAGGAGTTTGTCTTGCAGCATTTGCACAGATAGGAATCGATCAGATAACTTTAACAGGTTTGGAATGGCCTGAAGGATTGGATTAGCCCTAAGGCTTGGGACCAAGATCCTCCAACCACAGTTAGAGTTAGCCCAAAAATCTGGTATTGAAATAATGCCAACCATCATTTTGATGACAAAGACGAGTCTTCTCTCGTGAACGATGACAGGATGACGTCTGATGTTGAGAGCTGCTGCCATCTGGGTAGTCCTTGGTGCAGGGAGAAAGCCGAAATTTCCATGTGGCCCACTTCAGTAGCCAGAATTCCCCTGTGAAAATCTGTCTAAGATGGGTTGTAGCAGTTAAAGTCCAGACTTCGGCCCCATAGAATATGACTGGATAAACACGTTTTAATATATCTGCACCCAACAGCCTGGTCATGGACGTGCATAAGTTGTTGTTTAATCATCCACCGGAGTCGACAGAACTTTATTTGCAAATGATCTATGTGCGGTAGAAAGGAGAGCTTTTGATCAAAAATAACTTATACAACAATAATTATTATTATTAGCCATATGGTGCAAGGAAGCCTGAGGTTTATGCTGCACCAGCCAAAAAAAAAAAAAAAAAAAAAATTCCCGCATCACCCTGAAAGAGAGAGAGAGAGAGAGTCAGAAGTAGGAGGGAATTATCAAGAAAGCAAGAAAGAGAAGAATGATATCCAGCTCAGGACCCTGGGTTTGCCAAGCCCATACTCACCAGATGTGTGAGCCCTCTGGAGTAAATAGTGAGATGATCAACATTTGAAATATCATTGTGTGTGTGTGAATGAGGTGAAGTACTGAAATAACTGTCTTGGTGGGGGGGGGGGTAGCACCATATTACTAAAAGTAGCATTATACTTCTCCTTTTAGAGAAGTTTTGCTTATTAGTAGTGAAATTTGTGGTGGTAGCCTTACATTTTTAGAGATCAGTACTTTTCATCAGACTGTGCACTTTCTCCACCTGTACTATAAAAGTGGACATATTGCCTATTATATGCAAAATGAATAAAATTATTTTATATTCTGAAAAGATCTGTGATGCATATATTTCTTATCGATAAAATAACTTTTGAAATAGATCAGAGATATATCCTGTATAGTAAATAGCAGATAAGCTCTATAAGATCTGTGCATGTACTCATGTTAACCATTAACATCAAAAATGTAATTATGTCCTAAAGTTCTTTCTTTTAGTTTCTATTTTGTATATTTTCGAATTTCTACTGATTATTTTCCTTGGTTGAAGTTCTTCTGGATTGTGTATTTAAAAACTACAAAAGAATTGTTGTGCTTGATAGCACACTCTTCAGCTCTCTCTGTCCCTCTCTTGCAAAGTGATGTATATTTCTTTTTTATCATTATTAATTGATATAGATAACTTCTAATGTTCCTTCAATAACTGAGGTAATTAAACAAAATTTGCACAATAATAGCATTTATATAATTTTTGTATTCCATAATAATAAGCATAATAGCAAAAATAATAATAAACTAACTTGTTTGTTTTTTCAGTCCCTTCGAACTTATAAGGACAAAGAAAATGTTGACCCTTCATCACGTTCCATTCCACAGCAGTATAACAAGTTTACAACTCATTCTGTGTACATACCAACATTTTACTTCCCCAAAGGACGCCCAATAAGTGCTAGTGATACTGAAAATCATATACAAAAAATTAAAGCAGCCTTTTCATCATTGAATGGAAGAGTCACTAAAGACCAGTTTAAAGTCATTGTTAAGGTATTTAGTATTTATTTAAGATCTAATTGAATAGTCTCTCCTTAAAATATGACCATACTTTTTATATTTGACTATTAATATCAGTTGGTTTCTAAGTTGCAAAAAAAAAGAATGTATTTAACATAATTCTTTTTTTTTTTATGTGTATTTAGGCATGTGGTCTTCCTCTTTACTGGAAAATGCCTCTTTTTTTAGCTGCAGGAGGGGATAAATTAAGTTATGTAACATGTGATAGGTTCCTTGATTATTGGCAAAGGTAAGCTTTTTTTTGAACTGGATATTCTGAGAGGTATTAGATAACCTAGCAAAATATTTTGCCATACTTAAAAAATTTTGGATATCAGTATATTAAAAATTTGTTAAAATAAAAAGATCAATTTATATTATTTAATTTACTTGTACCATTTATTTGAACCTCTAATACAAAGTACAGCAAAGGCCTAAACCTGAGCACTGACACAGAATGAGCATTTAGAAATCATACAGATTATTACTAAGTATGTACTAAGTATGTTACCAAAGTTCACTGATCACTGACCCACGGTAAGCATGTTGATCATGCATGTAAGGCTCATTGGCTTGTGACTCCTAATAGTTCATTAAAAGTATGGGAAGAGGGTTGGATCTAATTAATAGATCATGCTACTAATTAGAATCGGATCTATCAAAGATCAGGCAATGATACTGTTATATTGATTTAGGTACAGTGATGGCATTAGGTCCACTGAAAGGGATAGTTACAGTTTGTATTTCGATTTTTAAAACTTTCAAAGGTCTGGTCTGGTCCGGTCTGGTCCGAAGATGTACCTTATACAAGGGGATAATCACCTCCTTATCCCTGTTTAAAAATTCCTGTATATCACTGACAAGACACCATGAGATACTCTTGCAGACCAACTGCACTGGTCAGAAAACTTCATATCTGCCTGCACAATTACCCCAGGTCGTTTTCATTCTCTACCTCTATCAGTATAGGACCACACAGTTGATACGTTACTCTGGAGTTACTGCTTCCCATATGCAGTACTTTACATTTGTCAATGTTAAACTTCAGTTGCCACCTCTCAGCCCATCTGCTTAACTTTTCTCTGCTTAGTGTCATTAACAACCCTGCCGACCTTCGTTCATCTGCAGACTTGGACATTAAGCCTGATAAACCATCATCAATATTATTAATAAATACAGAAAACAACAATGGACCCAACACTGAACCCTGGGGGACTCCACTAATAACATTAGTCCATGATGAGCAGTGTCCATTGATTATCACTCTGTGTTCTCCCACTTAACCATCTCTTTATCCATAGCAGCAATTTGCCTCCAATGCCACACTGCTCCAATTTGTGCAGCAGTCTTCCATATACAACGGTATCAAAAGCCTTTCTAAGATCCAAATGTATGATATCAAATTATTCCCTGCATCCAGTTTCTTTGTGACCAAATTATAGTATCCAATCAAATTGGTCAGACAAGACTTCCCCTTAACAAAATTTGTCTAAATGATCCTGCAGTGCTTCTTTAACCAGTGCCTCCATTTATTTCCCTGCAACAGAAGTTAAACTAACAGGTCTATAATTACTTGTGTCACCCTTTGATCCTCCTTTGTGACTTGGGGTCACATTTGCACATCTTCAGTCCATAGGTACCTCCCCTGAATCAAAGGAAACTCTCATAATTATGGCTAAGGGTTTACTTACTTCCATTGCTGCCTCCTGTAATATAACTGGATAGATCTCATCCATCCCAGGTGCCCTTTTTATGTTTATCTTCAACAATTTCTCCTCCACTTTCCTCTTAGTTATTACAAAATCATCTAGCTCACTGACAGAGTTTAATTCACATCTAGCATTCCCCTCCCTGAATAACTCCTCATGTGTGACTGTAGATGCAAAATACTCATTTAATTTGTTAGCAACCTCAACAGGATCATCAACAGTTGAACCATCGATATGAAGTGAACCAATATAATTCATCCCCTTCCTTCTAGAGTTTACATAAGTAAAGAACTCTTTGCTGTTTTTCTTTGCATCCTTTGCCAAAGATTTCTCGTAATCTGCCTTTCCTTCCCAACCTCCTTTGTGACTTGGTTACAGACCAGCTTATATCTATCATATGCTTCCGTGTCACCCATTAATTTATATGTATCCCATTCATTTTTCTTCTCTGACATCCATTTAGGCCTAAACTTTGAATAATATTCTTAATTGGTATGAAAAGCCTAGTAGCTTCCAAGATTAATTCTTTGAATGTTTCCCATTTTGAATTTGCTATTGGTAACATCATGAGTTGGTTCCACCGTATAAAATTTAAATACTGTCTCAGACCTCTGTAGCCGCCTTTATGAAAGGAAAAACCCTTCCCTTTACCCCTGCTGGTAGTTACCTCTTTGAGTAAATCCCACTTCAGCACACTGTGATCACTGCCACCTAGTAGTTCCTTTATCTACAGATTCTTAATGCATGAAGAATCACTACTGATAATCAGATCAAAAATATTACAAAACAATCATCCAATAAATCCACAAAAGCCTTGCTAGTGTGTGAGTGACCAACCCATCAAATTCCAGTCAATATCTGGGAAATTAAAATCCCCAATTATAAGACACTGTGATTTACTGGCCGACTCTATTTCTCTGTACAGTTGTTTATTATACTCATCAGAGTCATTAGGTCTATAACACACTCCTACTCTCAATTTTGCTTTCCCAGTGCTTATGTTACACCAAACTGATTCAACACTGCACTGTCCAGCCATGTCGACTGGCTGTACTTCCTTGGTTTTATGTGTTTCTTAACTAATAGCATAACCCCTCCTCCCTTCCTATCCTGTCTATCCTTCCTGTATATATTGTAGTCCCCAAATTCCATTTCTGCATTCCTTATATCTGTGTGACACCACAACTCTGATATCCCAATGATATCTGCCTTTGATGTTTTGACCACCACCTCAAATTCATCTAATTTATTTACCAAACTCCTAGCACTGGTGTACACACACACAAGTATACATGAGTACAGTAATACCCCGACTTACGCTACCCCGACTTACGCGAACTCGGAGTTACGCGGTTCTTGATTTTTTCGTTTGGCAACGCTGCCGCCCACTATCTTCAAGGTCGTTTTTCATATGTTATCGATATACGGTGCGACGGCGGAGAATGAGAGCGAAAGATGAACAAAATTCAACTTTGCTGCTTTAATGTTTTTTATATCAGTGAAGGGGAAACACATTTCACCATAATAACGTAAAAAGCAACACAATTCCAGCTATCGGTAAAATCGCAAATGCAATTAGACCGAGTTTACTACCAGTTTATAACAGATTTTACTAGCAGAAACGCAACTGGATTTTTATTGTTTTATGGTAGTAACCCCTAGAAATGTGAGGTGTTAATAGTGTATCTCTGCCTTTATGGTGTTGTCTATTCAGTTGCTACATGCGCGCAGCTTTGTTTATGCGTATCAAGCGTGCCTCCTCGTTTTGTAATTGCGCTTTATTCCCTAAAAATGAGTAAAATACTTAATTAAAAGGTGTGAAAAGGAAGCGTCCTGGTGAAGACACTGCAGATTCAGAAAGAAAAAGAAAAGCAATTATCGATGAACAGAGGCGGACTGGGTCAAAAATTCTTACCCGGGAAAATTTATAGTGGCCTCATACTACGGTTTATGGCCAAAATCACACTGGCCCACCTGGGTTACACTGGCCCCGGTAAGGCTTATGGCCAGTCCGCCTCTGTCGATAGAGAAAAAATATGAAATTGTGAAACGCTTTGAGCAAAATGAAAGACCATGTGATATTGCACGTGCTACAGGCCTAAATGAAGCAACGGCAAAAAGCACATGACAATTGCAAACTTGACAGGTTGAAAATTGAAAAGGGCTCAATTGTAAAGGGCTTAAAAATTTTAGAAAACATAGACTCCAACGAAGAACGCGTTATAGCTACAAAGCAAGGAATAAAAAAATTATTAGCTTGCTACGAAGAAATTCTGCGTGAAAAAAAGAAGGCGCTGTGTCGTCAGACGAATTTGTTAGATTTTATGAAGCCATCGACATCGAAATAACTTTTTAACGTAAGTGATTTGTTTTTTTAATACATATTTTGTATTAATATGTATAAAGAACTGCAATTTTATTAATATTTTTCTTCTAAACTAGTGTTTTTGTTAGTCCTTGGTCCCAATTAAGCAAAATTTATATGTATTTATATGCAAAGTTGTACCCCGACTTACGCGAATTCGACTTACGCGATTTTCGTCGGACCCACCTATCGCGTAACTTCGGGGTATTACTGTATACATGCACCTGTTCCTATTCTTAGCTACTCTAACACAGCCCATGTATTTACTTGTTCCGCAATGATTCCTAGCAGTCTCTGAAATCCCCTGCATCTTGTTTTCCAGGCTGCTACTCATTCCAGTAGAAGCAGTGCAAGAATCACTTTCGCCTCTGCCAGCAGCTACTGTTAATCTATTAGTCCGTGTATCCCCCCCAATCTAGCAGTTTTCCGACCCACCTAACACTGCCTCGATAACATCAGCAAATATTCTTGCACCCTTTCTATTTAAGTGTATCCCATCCCTGTAGAAGCAGTCTGCCCTGTTAACAAGCACAGACCAGGCTGAAAAAAATTCTACCCCTTGAGCCTTGCACGATCTCTCCATGGCTGAATTGATCAAAAAGGCTCTCATCATGCCTGGGCAGAATTGCAGACACTTTCAAATTCAACCCTAACTCAAGGCTTTTTTTTAAATACATTTTCCATCTTTATTTGAGAGAGACCATTCAGTGTGCCTTAATTTTCAAAATGTTGAGAAATAATCCAAAATCCTTAACATTCTGAAAATCTTTCAGTATCTGTAAGTTCTCAACTTCCTACCAATGTGACTGTGTTTTCAACCTGGAAACAATTAAGCCCAAAAGTCATGCAAGATATGGAAGTAGATCTTCGTGTCTGGCTATCTATACTCAGCCGACCGGGCTAGCCGGGTGGGTAAAGTGCCTGCCTGGCAACCCAAAGGTCGCGGGTTCAATTCCCGCCTCGGGCTTGGATCAAAGTACTGCAAAAACTTTGGGAGGTGCATTATGGCCACAGAAGCCTATGTGCCAACAACTACCAAAAAAAAATCTCTACTCAGGCTCAGGATAATGCCACATTTAGGTAGTCTGGGGTCTTGGCACACAGTTGCTTCAGGGCTGTCACAACCTTGAGGCCCAGCAGTAACTGTACTTCTGCATCCTGGTAAATCCATCCTTGCCAGCATTGAATGAATGTGACATGTCCATCAGTAACAAGTCTCCCATTTTAATAATGCCCAGTATTCATATTATATTCTTGTTATATTTAATTGTAAATTTTTAATTAAAGTAACAAGAATGCTGATGAATATTGAATATTATTATTGAGTATTGATTTTAAATTATTGATAAAATTAAAATGTAAATAAAAATATAAACGTAATATTTAAATATATATAATTAAATAAAAAAATTATCAAATAAGAGTTTGTATTTGTAGAGGTGCTGTTTAACTTGCATTTAAAAAAAAAGGAAGAGAGTGTATGGAATTCCACTTGATGAAATTCTTCTTGTCTATGAAGAAACTTAACTGTGACATGGTGAATTGTACTAGTTATGTGATGTAGTAAAATTGTTATGATTCAGTTTGATTTTCTCTTTTTTGTTTTCTGTATTTATTTACATGTGAAACTCCTTGTTTTTTTTTTTTTTTTTTTGTTTTCTGTATTTATTTACATGTGAAACTCCTTGTTTTTTTTTGTTTTTTTTTTGTTTTCTTAGCCAATGATTTTTCCTAATTGGCCTTTGTCAACCTAACTATTTCTATCACACAGAAATGGTTTAAATTGGCAAACTGAAACAGTATAGTACACATTAGGAATTAATACATGCAAGAGCAGGTCGTCACCTCTTATGCAGTGAAATACAGCAGGGTCTGTAAAATCTGGCTTTCATATCAACAATCACATTTGTCTTTAAGAATCCATACCAAAAAGAGTGACATTTCTTTCATTATAAGATTCTTGCAGAACTGTCTTGTCCTTTAATTTGTTTTTTCAGCCAGCAGGATTTAAACTGCATTGATAATGGTAATGGTCTTACAGCAGAACAAACTTTCCTTTGCACTGAATTTCCTAGTATTGCACTACTTTTAAACAGATAGCCTCTATAAAAGATTAACTGGCAGTTTGCATTAAAGGATAATGCTACTATGACAACCTGTTTCAGAAATAACTGGTTGCATATCAGATAGCAGGTGGTCTTTAATGACAACACACAAACAAAAGAGGTATAAAGAAAACCTGTATATAAAATCAATTTTCAAAGTTGTAATATGGCTAAAGCTATCAGTTGAAAATAGTGTAATACCAGGGCAGCAGCTTGTTCTGCTGTGGGAATTAAGGCCATTGTATTATTCACACAGATTAAATCCCCTTGCCCACAAAAACAAATGAAAGGAAGATGGTCATTATAAATAATGATTACAATGTAAATAAAAATAAGTTCAGTGTATGCTTAATATGAAGTGTGGCTATTAAATAATGAGACTGTGCATACAGCCACTATACACCAAGTGCCACCTGTGAAACAAAGACACAGTTGACCTTTAACCTTTCCTTAGTTTTCTGCCAAGCTACATTCCAGCACGCTCATTTACTTGGCAGTGAGACAGGTTTTCATTAGCTTATGTTTTTGCAATTTGCCAGAAAAATGACAGACAAAAGAATCGAATTAACATCAAATTTTTAACAAAACTGAAGAAAACTAGCTGAAAGGTATGAGTTTTTACATCGTTTATAGGGAAGATGCTATGTCAAGAGCTGATGTGTTTGAATGGCATAAAAGATTTTCAGAAGGAAGAGAGACTGTGGAAGATGTTGAATGACCAGGCCATCCAGTATCCATGAAAACTAATGAAAATGTGGACTGGATGAAGACATTGATTAGAAGTGATTGTCATTTAAGCATTAGAATGATTAAATCAGAACTCAATATGGCAAAGAAACAGTTATACAAATTTTAACTGAAAATTTAGGCATGAGAAAAATTTGTGCCAAAAATTTTGAATGAAATTTAAAGAATGAGAAGACTCGGTTTATGAAGGTGTTTTGAAAAAAATTCAGGAAGATCTAGACTTTGAGTACTGTAATTAGTTGCGATGAAAGATGGCTTTTCAAGTATGACGTAGAAACTAAAAAACAGTCAGTGCAATGGAAGACAAAACAATCTCTCAGACCAAAAAAAAGCAAGAATGTCAAAATCAAAAATGAAAACCATGCTTCTTGTTTCCTTTGATATTAACGGAATTATTATGGCTGGATACGTCCCACCAAATCAGATCCTCAATAAAACAATACCACATTGAAGTTCTGACAAGACCGCATGAAAAAATTCAATTGAAGAGACTTGAATTGTGGAAGGATGGCTGGATGCTCCAGCACATGATGCACTCTCTCTTTGCCAATTTCTAGCCAAAAAAAAAAAAAAAAATCCCTGTGTGTGGACATGTACCCTACTTGCCAGGCCTAGCCCTTTGTAACTTTTTTTCTCTTCCCTAAACTGAAACGTGTACTTAAGGGAACTCATATTCAGTCCATTGAAGACATTCAGAAAAAACGAAGGAAGTGAGGCTTACAAAAGATGACTTTCAGAAATATTTCTGTGCTTGGTACTCAAACCTAACAGTGTACTCTAACCTAAGGCAATTATATTGAAGTGGATAATCTGTAATGTAAAATATTTATTTATTTATATATTTATTTTATTGCAACAGTCTCATTATTTAATAGGCCACACGTTGTATTTATTGAAACTGCTCAACCACTATGTACCTGTATAAAATCTGGAAAGTTTTAAAATTCACCACCTCTCAATCCCTAGGAATGCTAGATTATAAAGAGCTTACTGTATATCTTCCACAAGCTCTTCTCATTTGGTCCTCATTATTGCAACTGTTGTGCTATAAAAGACCTTGATAGTAGTGGATAGTTAGGCAGCTCAACAAAAACAGAATAGTTTGTTTAGTTCATATCTTTAAAATTCACTTTCATCCTCTCTGTTTTACACCAATTGGGAAGTATATTAAAGCATAAAATCTTTAATCCCTCACTAAATTGAGGTATAGTAATTTTGATCCCCCTTCCCTGGACTCTCACACACACATCCTGTTGCTCACCTGGACCAATTTGAAGGCCACCTCGGTAACTTGGATTGGTGTTTCTATTAAATATCATCCACTTAGTAAATATGAAGAGTATTTGAAAAGTTTATGGTTTACAATGAAAAGAATGAAGTTGTCCAAATGTGAATCTACTTTTATTCCGCATTGTCACTTCTAAAGGCTCTGCACTTGATGCAGTCCCCCCCCCCTTATTTTATTGATTGATTATGTAAAGCTCACTTCCTCAGTCCTTGGGACTGAGGAGCGATATCTCCTGGACCCTGTGAACTTTATTACTTGCTCCAAAATGTTACCCTTTCAAGTGTTTTTTTCAGAGTAAAAGAAAAAAAAAAAAAAAGGCAGTAATATAGAGAGTAATCATCATACCCACCCAATAATTTAAGGTATGAATCATCATACCCACTTGGGTGGGTACGATGATTCATACCTTAAATTATTGATTTTCTACATGGTTACTCAAGCATTGGGGCATTGCTATACAGGAAGAGGATACCTCTGGAGATTTTTCCCATGACATTTAATATTTAATTTCTTGTGAAAGTCAGTAGTAAGGAAGAAAAATATTCACCCATCATAGATTTAAGCCTTTTGAAGGTAATCAAGGAATACATAGCTAACAACTCTCCAGATTATAATGGAAAAATCCATCTTTTTTACTCAAATTGACCTCTTCCATCTCACCATCATAGTATAGTTAGTGACAAAGCATGTGGTCTTTTTTGTAAAAGTTCAGATTTTCTTTATCTTTTTATTTTCACAAAAAATAAATAAATAAATAATACAACTGCATTAAAATTGGAATTTTTTCTTTTTTTCTTTTGTGGATTTCTGTTTATATTTATGAAAAAGTTATCCATCTGATGGACAAAAAACTGACGGCCGTTTTTTTTTTTTTTTTTTTTTGTTTTGCTTTGGCTGGCAATTTACAGAAACCTCTGTTAACTGAGCTGGAATAATTGAGATTCAATTTTACTGTTAAAATAGATCATTTTAACTGCTCTGAGACCAACACTATTGTACCCAAATAATGAATCATCTCTCTTCATTTAATGAAAACTGTTGCTATCATACAATGAAGTATTAAATGTTGTTACAAGGTGAAGTAATTTTTGTTCTGCTCTGCTCTCTCTCTCTTTCTCTCATACAGTGTATTATTATATTATTATTTTCATCAGTGTTTATTTTTGTTTCTGTTTTGACTCTTTATTCTTCATTTTTATGGTCTTTGTTATTAGTTCTGTCTTTAGTTCTACTTCAATTGAATTGCCTTTGCTTTAATTTCAGTATTCTTGTTATAATGTATTTACATTATAACAAGAATACTAAAATTATAATGCATAGTTGGTGATTTTTAAAAAATTTAGAACTATGCATTTTGATATTTAAGTTTTATGCACATTATAAAAATTTAATTTTTTTTTGTCTGCTTATTAACGAATTATAAAATTTTAGTAAAACTTAACATCATTTACAGCTCTCTTAAACTCATTAAAAAAAGTGTTCTTTTTATATATGTGTATACAGTAAACTCCTGATTTATGAACCTTTGCTGACTTCAATAACTGCATTATTATCCTTTTGAAAATAAAATGAATGAGAATGAAATACTTTTATATATTTACCATATATTGTAACAATGATATGGTACAATGAATTCTGTTTTGTAAAATGCATGTTGCTCCTATATTTTCTTGTTAATCTAGAATTGTTGCTGGTATGTGATCTTTAGTACGATCAGCGGCATAAAAATTTCTGAGGCTACAAATAATAATAATTTATTCAGTATCATTTAACAATATGTATACAATTGTTTTTCAATGAGCCCACAGGATTGGATGGGGGAGGGGCTCTGTCACATCTTTCTACTGGCTTTATCAAACATCGAAAATGAAAAATACATCGCTAATGTTTTTCCTCATATCAGTCATATCAGTATGTCAAATTGGTGAATTATGTGTAATACAGAATATTCACGAGAGAATCAAAATTATGTTTCAAGAAACCCAGCTCCTGAAATAAATTTTTAGCATTAGCATTAGAAAAGGCACACGATGCAAGAAAGCAAGCTTATATAGCATCAGCAAAAAAAAAAAAAGAGCCTTCTCATTTCACCCATCCACTCCCTTCAAATATCTGTCTAGTTCTGCCTTGAATCTATTTAAACTATGGACTTCTACAACTACAGATGGAAGTTTGTTCCAGCAATCAACCAACTGCTGGCTAAAGGCAAACTTCTGCACATCTATCCAAGAACTGTCTTTCCTCAATTTGAATTTATGCTCTCTCAGGCGATTATTCTGAGCAAGAGGAAGAATTCCATCAGCATTGGGCATGCTCAAACCGTTCAAAGCTTTATACACCTCAATCAGATCACCTCGCAGGTGCCTAGTCTCCAGACACTGCAATTTGCAAAACTTAAGCTTTTTCTTCATAAGAGCAACTCTTTGTTCCATTCATTAATCTTGTTGCCCTTCTCTGTGCTTGTTCCAACAGCTTTACATCCTTCTTAAAATGAGGTCGCCAGACTTGAATATAGTACTCAAGGTGTCGCCTGACCATTGCCTTATACAAGGAGATAATCACCTCCTTATCCCTGCTAGAAAAATTCCTGTATATCATTGACAATACGCCATGAGCTACTCTTGCAGACCATCTGCACTGCTCAGAAAACTTCATATCTGCTGCACAATTACCCCAGGTCCTTTTCTTTTCGTTCTCTGCCACTGTCATGGTAGTACCACACAGTTGATATGTTACTCTGGGGTTACTGCTTCTCATATGCATTACTTTACATTTGTTAATGTTAAACTTCACTTGCCACCTCTCAGCCCATCTGCTCAACTTTTCTAGATCCTGTTGCAGCAGCGTACTGTCATTAGCGTCATTAACAACCCTGCTGACCTTCGTATCGTCTGCAAACTTGGACATTAAGCCTGATATACCATCATCAACATCATTAATAAATACAGAAAACAACAATGGACCTGACACTGAACCTTGGGGGACTCCACTAATAACATTAGTCCATGAAGAGCAGTGTCCATTGATTACCACTCTCTGTCTTCCCCACTCAACCATCCCTTTATCCATAGCAGCGATTTGTCTCCAATGCCACACTGCTCCAATTTATGCAGCAGTCTTCCCTGTGGAACAGTCTGAAAAGCCTTTCTAAGATCCAAGTATATGATGTCAAAATCATTCTTTGCATCCAGTTCCTTTGTGACCACATCATAGTATCCAATCAAATTGGTCAGACAAGACTTCCCCTTAACAAGCCCATGCTGTGTTCGAGTTATAACTGAAGTCTTGTCTAGATGATCCTGCAATGTTTCTTTAACCAGTGCCTCGTTAATTTCCCTGGAACAGAAGTTGAACTAACAAGTCTGTAATTACTTGTGTCGCCCTTTAATCCTCCTTTGTGGATTGGGGTCACTTTGCACATCTCCAGTCCATGGGTACCTCCCCTGAGTCCAAGGAAGCTCTCATAATGATGGCTACCATTTGCTTACTTCCTATGCTGCCTCCTTTAATATAACTTGATAGATTCCATCCATCCCAGGTGTCTTTCTTATGTTTATCTTCAACGATTTAGTGAAAAAGTCCAATTATCTTGGCCAAGAATCCATTACCATCAGTGTGGATAGAAATCACTATCAGATCTTGGAAAGAATTAAATATAAAAGATGATTAATATAATAAAAAAATATATTTTTCAGATATATTTAATAGCATAAAGAATATATCGGGTCCCACATTCTTGCTAGGAAAATATAAAAAGAGCAAGAGAAAGAAGACAATATATATATGGCTTGATAATATAAAAGACAGAACAGAATGTGATATGGGATCACTTTTCCTTTTATTTTATGAAAGGCAGAATATATTTACTGATAGCCAACCTCAACATTGAGATGATGATGACAGTGCATCATTATTACAGCTGCTTAAATTTCAGAAAAGAAATCCATGACTAATAAAATATAATAGAAACTCTTTTTGCACCAGTGTAGCAACATTGGTGTCAGACCATTGCCAGACTTTGGAATGAAACTTTATTGACACTTGTACTGCCTATGTATAAGTATAGTGCGAAAGCATCAATAATACATAGCCAAATCTGAATGAACAGAATATTAGCAAAGCAGCATCGTTTTAAGTTATATCTCATATTGTGTGAGGAGAAGACTAATGTTACTTATTCTCAGATGGATACCACCACCCAGATGGCACTGTTTCAGGGCTATTTGGCCCTTCTTCGGTGGGTGGGTAGGTTGACAAATTGACAAATCTGGCAATGGTCTGACACCAATGTTGCTACACTGGTGCAAAAAGAGTTTCTGTTATATTTTTTTAGTTTATATTTTATTAGTACTGGATTTCTTTTCTGAAATTTAAGCAGAAGAAGGATTTGGCCCACCGAAGAAGGGCCAAATAGCCCTGAAACGGTGCCATCTGGGTGGTGGTATCCACCTGAGAATAAGTAACATTAGTCTTCTCCTCAGGTGAAGCGTTACTTATTCGAAGTAGTGCAATACTTCACTCGTTGTGAAGGTATTCACAATATGAGATATAACTTAAAACGATGCCGCATTGCTAATATTCTGTTCATTCAGATTTGGCTATGTATTATTCCTATAGACTTTTCCATAGCTTGAGGCTTACGCCCTAAATGCTTTATACACTTGTACTGCCTTATCGATCATGGAATCTATCAGTATACTGTGCTTGTTTTCACTATTACATAATGCTTTCCCATATATATATATATATATATATAAAATAAAGACTGCATCAGCCAATAACTTGCTTGAATTGTTTGTCCATTTTAATACCTACCGTATTTTAACAAAAACAAAAATTTTTTTGGCATGCATCCTCTTATTATATCATTTAAATGTGTGGGAAAATTGCTCACAGTTTATGAACTGTTGCCCAGGAACATGTGGTGTTCATAGATTGGGGGATTACTGTATAGTCAACAGAATCCTGTTGATGCTTGTATATAAAAAAATTCTCATAAATAGTAGTGTTCTCTTTTATTTTGTAAAGAGTTATTTCCACGTGTCATGATGAAGCTTCACGGTTTATTCATATACTCACAAGAGGTACAAGGGAATATTTGCTGGATGACGATTTTCTAACCATGATATTTGTAAGTTTTATATTATGTTTTCTTTTCTATTATTATAATTTTTACTAGTATTGTTGTTTTTGTTAATTTCTCTTTTTAATATTGTTAGTGAAGTTAGCCACCTTATTCTCATTTCTGGTTTTTGAGACATACTGATAATATTTTTTAAAACTTAAAAAGAAGCTTGTTAAAACTGGCTGTATTGCATGGATTGGATGTGTATGGTATTATTTCTGTATCTCACACTGTTCAAGTGATTTTTCTAACTTGTTTCAAGAGATAACTACAGTTTAAATCATATTAATTGTTACTTCATGATAATTACCTCTATAAAGAACATCGTGTCCCAAGAGTATCCTCTCCCTTCTCTTGGTAGTCAGGAGGTCCAGGAAAGTAAGAGAAGGGAGGTGACATCATAAGAGTGCAATTGACTCACAGCTGACCAATTAGAGAGACCCTGTAGCTTATCCTACTCTCTAAAAATCTTTCTTTTTTTTGTTTAATTATGATCTAAAAAAAGAAAGGTAAAAAGAAGAAAATCTAAACAGAAAAAAAAAAAAAAAAAAAATTTTTTTTTTTTTTTTTCATTATAAATTTAAATTCTGTTGCCAGAAAGATGCATCTGTATCCTCCCCAAATTTCCATTTATTGTCTTATGTTTAAATTTTCTTATATATGTAGCTTTTACTTTTCTTTTGATAAAATCCCCCCCCCCCAATTTTTTGATGTCAAAAATTTCAAATTATTGAAATTTTTTACATCAAAAGCATGGGAGCATTCCATAGGTGTGCTCTGATTTCCTAATGTTCCCCTTTTCTGCATGTTTACAATGCTCTCCCTACTCTGACTTAAAATAATCTTCCTCTCTCCCTGATGTAAATTTTCCCTCATCCATTATTTACAAAAGCATACCAAAGCAGTTTGTTTTTGTGAATAGTGCCTTCCTCTAGCCAGGGAAATTGTTTCCCTCAGAAAATTACTAATTTTGTTTACTGATTTAAATGCTACATCAAGTCTGTATTAAAAAAAAAAAAAAAAAAACTACACACATACACCCACACACACATATAAAACAACAAACTTGGTGTGGTATTTAAACCAGCAAATGAAATCAGTAATTTTCTAAGGAATAAAAATATCTAAACATCTTAGAAACTTCTTTATTCATTTCACAAATATAAATGGTCTCAAGTTGGCAACAACAAACAACACAATGACACAAACGGTTAGGGATTACAATGTCCCCCCATGGTCCTACATCAGAATTATATGCATTACAGTGGTCGCCTCAGAAGAACTGGGAAATTGTTAGAAATTGACAACTATCCTGACAGAACTGCACTGGAAGTAATGTGCACCATGCTGAAGTCAAAGATATTTCTGTTGTTCATTTTCTTGATTTGATTGGGCCATCTGGGAGGGTGATTTATTCTTCCCCCTTGCATATTTCACTGTTCAAAATCAGCCAGGATCAAGTCTGTAAAACAGCAAGCACCTCATATAATAGTGGTGTTAGTCTAATATACATTGTGACGAAAACCAAGTCTTACATGAAAAAGATGAGTGAAAAAGATGATGAGTTCAGTTAGTAACAGCTATGTGGACCACATTTGATCCATAGAGCATTAGTCCCACTTCATTAATCTCATTAGTTGTAGTTAATTTGTTAGGAGGTGCATTCAAATTATAAGGTCTTTAAGTTTATTTCTCACAAAATAATCAAAGTATATGTGCGGGACTACTTTTAGTGTAACTGGCAATTAGTTCTGAATGTTTTCGGAAGAAGGCAGCACAATGTAGTATGTCATATTGATTGCAGCACCCTATACAGTATACTGTGTTTATAATACTTAAAATAGCATCCTTCACTCATCAACAATGTGTTGTTATTTGATTTTTGCATCTCAATGAGAAAAGTCCAATTGAAATCCATTGAGAAATGTCAAAAGTGTGTGCTGTAGCTTATGGATGAAAGAAATGTTCGTAGCTGGGTATATAAGTTTTCTGAAGGACAGGAGTCTTGCGAGAATGAAGTATGTGAGCCAAGACGTCTAACTAGTCATTCTGAGGTCAACATTCATTGGGTTGAGGATATGACAGTGGATGAAACTGCAACAGCTACAGCCATTTCTGCTGGATCCATACGTACTATGCTGCATGAAGATCTCAGAATGGACAAGGTGTCAGCTCGGTGGATTCCAAGGTAGCTTTCCCAGGAACAAAAAGACATTTATGTCAACTTGTGTGAAGTAGTGCTCACTCGAGATGCTGCATCGAATGGATCTTTCTTTTCCTCAATTGTCATGATGGATGAGACATGGGTTCCACTTTTCATTCCAGAAATGAAACATCAGTCTGCCCAGTGGAAGCCAATTATTAACCACTGCCCAAAAAGTTCCATATTTCTTCAAGTGCGAAGAAAATTATGGTTGCTGTTTTCTAGGATATTGACGAAATAATCCTTACATATTATGTACCCAAAGACACTACAGTGATAGAAAACTCATGTGAAGTTCTGAAGAAAAAGTTCCTCCCAGAACTTCAAAAAAAAATGCTTACACAGACTGAATCACATTCGTTTCCATCAAGATAATGCTTTACCACATTGTTGTGGAAATGCATAATTTTTTTTTTTTTTTTTAAGAAAACAACATTGAGGTTATCCCACATCTTCCATACTTGCCTGACCTTGCACCTAGTGATTTTTTGTTGTTCCCGACAGTGAAGGAAAATCATCGTGGCAGAAGGAAAGAAATCGTTATGGTCATTTACTAGTAGGCCTTCACAGCTTTGAAGAACAGGTGTGAAAAATGTGCACAGCTTCTAGGAGACTATGTTAAAAAGTGAGACAAGTGTCACCTCTGTATAAAATAAAAATAAATAAATAAAAAAAAGAGAAGGAATGTTTATTTTGTTTTAGTGCATCGCATTGATTCTTGTGTTCCGTTGCACGGCAAAAAGACAAATTTTGCTTCCTTATTTATGTCAGGGATGTCAATTTTTTTTATAGTAAATATTTTTTTGTTTAGAAATCGCAAAAATGATGGGTAAACACAAAAGAGTTGCGCTTTCAGTAAAACAAAAACTTGAAATTATTCAAAAGTTTGAAAACGATGCATCCGTTACATCTCTAAAGAACCATTATAATGTTGGTGACCAAACTATACGCAACTTTGTAAAAATATAAAGTGAAGCTATTAGATTTAAAATGGACATCGTAAAAATTAAAGGGAAGCATCATATTGAACACACGAGTAGTGCATGGTAAGTTTTTTATCTATCACCATACTTTTTACATAAGTTGCTGAACATTTTTCGATACAGTAGGTCTCCGACTTACGCAACTTTGGACTTAAGTAAATTTTTTTTCACCCTTTTTTTTTTTTTTTTTCAAGATTGTAAATTTTAAAATAAACAAAAAAAATTATTAGCAATCAATAACGACGATCACGGCACGCACAAGTGAGATACGGAGTAACAAGCAAAAAATAGGAAAGAAGAGAAGAAATTTTTAAAATTTATTTATGTTTTTTATATAACTGAAGATTTCAGTGAAGGAGAGACACATTTTACCATAGTAATGTAAAACCCACAGAATTCCAGCTATTGGTATTATCACAAATGCAATAAGATCGAGTTTGCTACCTGTTTGTAATTAGATGCACTAATAGAAAAGCCCAGTAACCCAGAAAGTGCAAATTGTTTTTATTGTTTTATGGTAGTGACCTCAGAAATGTGCTTTAGTAAAATGTGAGCTCGTGTGGGTTTTCTCCTTAACCCTGTGAAGTTCTTTACAGAGAATTTCATTTTGACCATTATCATGGTGCCGACTAAGAGAATAAGTGACAGTGCTACAAGTAAATCTGCCAACAAAAGGAAAGCAATCAGTTTGGATCAGAAAATTAAAATAATAAGGATGCATGAAAATGGTCAAACATTAGCCAAATTCAGATTTGTCAATAATAATTAACAGCAATATATTATTAGTCATTACTGAGTTATGCAAAACTCTATTTACTAAGAAGTTCTGGAACGTATCTCTTCCATATGTCATATTCTGTATTTTTGGATTAACCGGGAAATCGATTATCCAGAATTTTTTTTTTTTTTTTTTTTTTTTTTTTTTACCATCTATTCCAGAAAATCGAGAGTCTACTTTATTTGAATGCCACTGCTAGAAGGTCCAGTGTCTTCAATTGGCTGACACCTTAAGGTTTTTCATGGTAACTGAGGCCTAGTGCCTCAGTTACCATGAAAGGAAGTCCCTTATAGATTTGTGTCTTCATATACACTGTGGCCATAAATCCACTAGTATAAGGGCTAATGAACAAATAATTCTTCTGACAGCACTCCTTCATTTTTCAAACACTTATTTGATATGTAGTATAGCACTTGAATGTGAATGGAAATATTGAATATGAATTTGTTTGAAGTCAGCAGATACCACAGTTATGCATGTTTACATTTTCCAGTTCGCTTCTGGTCTTGCACAAAACTGTGATGAATATATCTTACACAAAATTAATTAGACTAGTAAAATCAATTCCTTTTGGTTCTTAGACATAATACAGGCACTGTTATTCACTGCCTGACTATTCAGATCATGAATAATAGTAATTGTAATTGGTCTACACAGCCAGATGAACGTAGCTCATCATTAAGGCAATAGACACTATGAGTATTCCATGAGAGTTTTCTTGGCATATAAATAGCTCTTTCTATAAAAAAAAATTTAGCCATTTCATCTAACTGCATGCACATATGCTAGCTTTGCATTGCATGACTAATGGGCCTTTCATACAAAGGCTAAACTTTCTCTTTTACAGTGATAACAATGCCTCATTTATGCCGAGGAAAGCCCATACATAACGGCCAGAAAATAATTTTGCAAAGCTGAAGTGACTATATCATGAATCCATGGCCAATTTATCCTTCAGTGGTTCTCTTCAAGGAGAGAACAACATTAAACTGTCTGTGCCTGTTTTGGTGGCTATGGCTCCTCACTACTACTGGACAGTATTGTGACAGGGCTACAGATGAGAGGTTATGTTGCATGTTTGGTCCTTGTGCAGGATAGTGCAGCATCTCATTCAAAAAAAGGTATTGGATACTCTGCAGGAACATATGCAATATTCTCCCAATTAATTACAAAATTTATACAACACAGCCCTTGACATACAGTAAATTTAAAAAAATGGAAATTAGGACAATAACTGTGTTGCAATTAATCTCAACGAATATATATATATATATATATATATATATATATAGCAGTTTCAAATTAGGCAAATCAGACTTTGCCTGATTTAGTTAATCACAGATAGTAATACCTAGAAGAAAAACATCAGTTCTAGATTTCAATAAGTACATAAATTTTAGCCACAGTTTGCTTTCTATATGCTTTGTCTGCTCAAAACATCACAGGATCAAATTTAAGCTGGTTATATATGGTAATATATGGAAATATATCATCTAGGCTTGACAGATTATGCAGATTGAGTCTTAAAGTAAGTTATGAAATACCATTATTTCTTGCCCTTTGAAATTGATGGTGAATTATGTAGACCGTATCAGGTGAGTTAATTCTTTTGGTGATTAGCTTGCTTTTTTTTTTTTTTTTTTTTTTTTACGAAAACCCCAAACATGAGAAGTTTTAGAACCTATAGTACTTAGTACCATGCTTGTGTTGGAGGTTGAGAGGACGTAAGAAGATATTTGTTGACATTGGACTTGGACTTCTGTTGACTGTAATTTTCAGGTAATACTTGTGAAGGAAGGTTGTTCCAGAAAACAGCAGTTGAATGAATAAATGAGGAAGATGAAAAGTTGGTTCTGTGAGTTTGAATTTGGACAGTAAATGGATGTTGGCTGATGGCGGCGAGCGCCCCCGTAGCCAGGCGGACAGGAGCAGCAGTGCGTAGCACACACTTCTTGATTAGACCAGGGTTCGAGCCCATGGCCATCATATATCCCCGGAGCAATATGGCCTTAGTTGCTAATGTTCCTAAAAACCAAATAACAACAACAACAGCTGGTGGGCAGCATGTGTTTGAACTGTTTTGAAAGAGAGAGCGGGAATTATAGAAACCAATTCAGCAGAACACTGCCCATGGAAGTATCTGTAGAAAAGGCATGCAGCAGAAACAGTGTCTATGAGGCAGAGAGAGAGAGTGGAGAGACTCAGTTAGAGATGAGTCATTAATTAACCTAACTGCCCTCTTCCGAATGGAATCTAGCAGCCTGAGAGAGGTTTTGGGGACACTGCCCCAGATGTGGAAACAATATTTCATGGGGTAGGGCAGATTTGCAATTTGTACAGCGTGAACAGCTGTTTGGAAGAAAAGTAATGCTGAGAGCGAAAGAAAAAACCAAGTTTTTTAGATTCAGAGGAAGCAATATTTGTAATGTGCTTGTGCCAAGAGAGATTAGAAGTCAGGATAATCCCCAAAAGAGATATATCATCTTGCCTAGAAATCAGAGTGTCATCAAAAATGAGCATAAGAGCAGAAGAATCCTTTTTTTCGAGATATAAGGCAGGACTGAGTTATAGAAGGATTGAAATCAACTAAGTTGTCTTTGCCCCACTGGAGGATTACCTGGAGATCGGCATTTAAGGAATTGGTAGTGGATATTTGAGAAGTTGAAGTTGATTGAGCAGGGCAAGGTTTCTTAAACTGGAAAGTGGAATGAAATGTGCTATCATCAGCAAAACTATGGATAGTATTTCTGGTCAATGGAAGAAGGTCATTAATATACAAGAGGAAAAGAGCGGGGAAAGAACTGAACTTTGGGGGACACCAGCATTAGTGGAGAAGTTTGAAGACAGAGAGCCATCTACCATCACCCTCAGTGAGCTGTCAGAGAGAAAACTGGATAACCAATTACAAATAACAGTTGGCAAACCATGAGATGGAAGCTGGTTTAGAAAACCTTTATGCCAAACATGATTGAAAGTCTTTGAGATGCTGCTAGAGCCTAACTTTTCCATTGAATTTGTCCATAAATGGGTAACATAAGTCAGAATATCACCAGTGGATTGACACTGACTATCCATACTGGCAGGTGCCTCCATAGCCAGGTGGGAAGGAGCAGCAGTGCGTAACACACGCGTCTTGATTATACCGGGGTTCGAGCCCGTCACAACCAAATATGGAGGATGTGGAAAGGTCAGGGAATGACCACCGCATATCCCGGAGCAATATGGCCTTAGTTGCTAATGCTCCTAAAAACCAAAACAACATCCATGCTGGCGATCATTGATCAGACAGAATGTTTCTAGGTAGTTTAAGAGTTGGTGGTTAATTAATTTTTCCATTACTTTTGAAAGAGTAGAAGTAATTCCAATGGGATAATAATTGGATGGGGGGAGTTGGCTGGTGGCGGCGGGCGCCCCCCATAGCCAGGAACTGGTTCGATATGAGCAAGTTTCCAAGCAGAAGGAAAAACATCTTTGGAATAATAAAGTGAAAAAAGGTGGCAAAAAACAGGAGTAAGTTCAGGAGCACAGGTTTTGAGAACAAGTGGAAAAATACCATCAGGACCTGGAGCTTTCTTAGCATCAAGGTTTATCAAAATCCTTCTGACATCCTTTTGACAGAAGAACACAGGAGGCATTGAATGAAGTGTGTTGGGATTGGTGGGAGGTGTTTTACCAAGATCATTAATACATGAGTTAGAATTAAAATGGGATGCTAGCAGGTCAGCTTTATCCTTGGCTGAAGTGATAATATAACCATTTGTTTTTGATAGAGGTTGGAGCAGAGATGAGCAAAAGTTGCGCCCAATAGCTTTGACATGAGACTAGAATGCTCGGCTACCATTAGGGCAAGAAGCAAGTTTTCTACTCTTATCCTGCTCAAAATCTAGTTTGGACTGATTAATAACTGCTTTACAATTGTTGCGAGCTTTGGTATAGGCAGAAAATGAAACTGAAGAATTGGAAACAAGCCAATTACGATATGCAATATTCTTCTCTTGAACAGCCTTAGCACATTTATTGGAAAGCCAAGGTTTAGATAAAGGACAAGATTTTAAAGTGGGGTGTGGAATAAAGGATTCCATTCCTCCGAGAATAATTGCACTGACACAATCTGAACAAATGTTGACATCAGAAGTTTGAAACAGTAATCCGATCAAGGAAAACAAGAAATCTCACAGGTCATCCCATTTTGCATTCTTGTAATGCCAGACAACTCAAGGTTGGGAATAGCCACGAGATAAAGACTCTGTTGGAGAAGAGACAATCACCAAGTTGTGATATGAGGTTTCTAAAGTTAAGGACCACTCACTTTGATTGTGTACTTAGAAGGGTTGTTTGAGAGAAAAAGATCAAGTGTGTTCTGTATGGTTAGGATTGTCCAGTGTTCTAGTAGATAAATGAACAATCTGTGAGAGATCATTAGTAATTGCAAAAGTTTCAGCATCTCAACCAGCCTGGTGGGGTGTGACTAGAGAACAGAAGCCAGCTGGAGTTGTGAACATTAAAATCACCAAGAAAAATTACCTCACTCTTAGGAAATTTGGACTGGAGAAAGTCAAGTTGCAAAGGGAGGAAGTCGAAAAGCTACAAGTGATTAGTGGAGTTGGGAGAACGGTAGGCACAACAGAAGAATTTGACAGAACGAGGTAGAGAGATTTTAAGCCAGAGGAGATTCCAAATTATCAAGTCTCTGACGGGGAATATTGGAACAGACATCTGCACAAGTACCACCTTTGAGGCAAAAGGAATCATACAGCGAATAATTTGGAGAAGAAACAATCACCAAGTTGTGATATGAGGATCCTAAAGTTAAGGACCACTCACTTCGACTGTGTACTTAGAAGGGTTGTTTGTGAGAAAAAGATCATGTGTGTTGGCTGTACAGTTAACCAACCTTTGAGGCAAAAGGAATCATACAGCGAATAATTTGGGCATCTGAGATGAGCAGTGGTCGGATCAACCGATAATTGAGATTCTGTCAGGAAAAGTACATGGGTTTGGCAGACTGGAAGTGGAAATGGACAGCGTTGAGATTAGAACTGAGACCACGTATATTTGTGAAATGAACTAGGAAGTGTTTTGGAGGTTTAGATCTTTTTGCAGATAAGCTTGCTCCATTAGTTTGACAATTCACGGTGTATTCAATAGTAAGAAAAAGTGGGGGCTGGAATGCTGGATATGAAGTAATGAAATTTTGAAGGATATGAAGTAATGAAATTTTTGGATATGGCATACACATGGTAAGAATATACCCAGATTCTTGACATAACATGGCCTTGACAATGCCCCCCCTCCCCCTGTATACACACTACTCGTAGTCCCTCCAGTCACTATCTGGCAGAGTAGAGGTAGAAGGTTATACATTAGCTGATCTGGAAGCCTGCTAGAGAGTTACCAATAGGTTCAGTCCGGCTTACAGAGGGTGTACAGATTCTTGATGAGAATTTGGTATTTCCACAGAATTGAATTGAGATTTGTGGGGTGAATGGTTCTTGAGAATTCTGGATCCAAAACTTCAGTCCAAATAAATTACTTTGATAAGTTGCAGAGGCAGAGGACATCACATTAAGGCACAGTGAATTGAATTGGTATGAGGTGCTTTTAGATTTAAGAGGCTATGAGCTAAGAAAAGTGTACCCTTGTCAGTTCCTGCCATATAGCTCACATTGCTGCATATGCTTTTGTTTTAGTGATTTTAAAATCGTGGAAGAAGCCTTCATCTCAAGTGAGTCCAAGATCAAGATGTTAAGTGACTGTGCTAACTTTAGCATCTCATATTTATAGTTTGCCTTGACTCTTGATTCTCTTTTTAGAAGACATTACTTGGATTAGTTTGCTGTAATTAATATCAAAGCTGATGCAATTAAGATATTTTTCAAATTGAGTAATTTTGTTGGTGGCTTGCTGAATTGCATTATTTAAAATAAACTCATCTGAGTGAACAAAGAACTTTTTATTTCAACATGGTTTAGGATATTTTTCAATACAGAATGGAATAGGTCCAATGCTGTGACAAAAAGGAAAGCAGATAAGACACCTCTGTTGATGCTAAGCTGAGATTGTAATTTACAGTGCTTTATTTTTAGTTTCCTAGTTAGTGGCAATACTTTTAATAGGTGTAATAACTCACCGGAATTCCCAGAATGTGAAGTTGTTCAGAAATATCTAGATTATCAAAAGCATCGTAATATCTAAAAATATGTCCAGTTGGGCTTTACTGTTGTTTGTTTTTTGAATCTGGAAAAGTGTTCCCATAAGTTTAGCGATGATTGATTGCCCGTATAGTACAGTATGTAGGTAGCTTAGCTTATGGGGAAGCAGTGATTGAGAAAAATGGGCAAGGTTACCCTCTCAAAGATTTTTAGTAGAGTGAAACCTACTAAAATGATATGGGTCTATATTCCTTAGGATTCTTGGGATGAGCTGTTTTGAGTTTGGGAGTAATAAGATAGGTATTTCTGTATGGCTGGTGGATGTCCAGTCTTCAGGATTTGATTGTACACTTTTAGAAGGATGTCCAAAATGCGAAGAGACTAGATAATTTATGATAAACACTGGAAAGCCATCCCACCCAGTAGTGGATAGGTTATTATGTATAGGTTATATCTTGCAACACATTTTAATAAAATCTTAAACAATTTAATATTGTTTAATTTTTTGATTGCTGTAAGTACATAACTGAAAGCTATAAGTCTGTGTGGCAAACATTCAACAAGTTATCTTTTCCCATGGGAAATATACTGAACATTTTCAAATGAGTGGCTAATAAAATTATATTTCAAAATACATTATATCTCAGCCTCATGAACGCTTTTGTTTGAAATATTTTTCAGTATACGTTCATTTATTTGTAACATTAAATTGGTTTAACTTTTATAATACAATCAACCCTTGCATTAACAGACTTCAGTTTAATGGATTTCAGAAGTAAGTTTCCATTGAATCAGGTTTTTTGTTGATGTTGGACTTGATGACATAACTGCCTTATTTTGATGGTATTTACCATCAGTTAAAATATATTCAGTACTAGGGAGAGACAATTTTCATCACCATCAACTTCCACAACAGTTCTCAAAAGCTCTTCAGACTGTATAAACTTTAATCAGTTTCCACTGCCACTCTATCATGGAAAAATTTCAAACTTCTCTATTCCACATGATTGATAAATGCAATATTCCAACATTTCATGTTCCTTATTTCATAGAAACTCTGGCAGTTATGTTTATTATTTTTAAAATTTTTTATTTAATAAATAACTGGATTTAGTGGATAGGCCTTGCCCTCCATGTAATCTGCTAAAGGGAGATTAACTGTATATTAATTTGCTGAATTTTCATTTACAAATCACATAGTAGGCTTGTTCTCAGGTATACATGTTGTATGTTCAAATTTTTGCATTGTCATCTGAAGTGCACAGTTTGTTCTTATGTGAGCTCTCTCAGAGTATAACAGAAACTCTTTTGTTTTTTAATCTGTCCTAAATTGATCTCTGTAGCGATATTTTTTTTATAATAATGTCATTTGGATATTGTTAAGTTTTAAAATGAGTCAAAGAATATCAAATATCAAAGAAGTTTTTCAAATAAATTTTCTGAATTTGAATTTTTTCCTTGTTACATGTATCACAATTTTATTATAGGGGTAATAAAAATACAAGATGAAATGTTTTGTTTCAGTTTTTATTATTATGCTGTGGAATTAGAGAATCTGTATTGAGTGAAAACTGTGAAAATAGGTATTGATTTATTATTTAAACTTAATTCACTATTATACATTTCATACTTTTCAGGATATCATAAACACACATCCTGGGCTCACTTTTTTAAAAGATGCCACAGAATTTCATTCCAGATATGCTCACACAGTAAGTATTTTTTTAGATTTTTTACAACTAATTAGATTTATAAAGGTCAGTTTCTGTTAAGTTTTCCATGTTACGGTGTTGAATTCTATTTAATATAGAATTTGGAAGTTTACAATAATGAAAATATCAAACACTTTAACTATACTCTGGGTCTTCATCAAGGGAGGGATAAAGTTATTTATATCATGTGATGGAAGCAATCATTAAAACAAATTGCAAGGGCTTTAGCTGACATAAGTTAAATTGAAAGTTATAAATTTTATATGTAGACAGTTTCAATAATTCAGAGAAATGAAATTCACTGTAACTGTTGCTTGTTCAGCGGTTTTTATTGATTATCATTATACATATTTGTGTTTCAGTTAATTAACTATTAGTAAATAACATACAATTAACTATTAGTAAATAACATATAATTAATTATTAGTAAATAACATACAATTAACTTTTAATAAATAACACTACTTTTAGCAAACAAACTTTTATTAAAAATGAATATGAATTGCTTTGTTCAGAATATTTTCTGAACAAAGAAATTCATATTCATTATGGATAATTAGTTCTATTCATAGAACTAATTATCAATTCATAATCAATTCATATTCATTATGGATAATTACTTACTATTTTCAGTCCATACTCTTTTTTTCCACAGAATTCTTTTAATGTACTAGGATAGAACCCACTACCTCTTTAATAATCCATCTGTTTATAAATTTCTGCACATAGCCCCATAAACTGCAAAAAAATTGTTTTTTAAACAATTAACACACAATCGATATATTATATAGGAAAATGTAGCTACTTAAATGACCACCATGTTTCACTGCCAAGCGAAAGCAGTATGTGACCACACAAAAGCAAGCTTATACAGCATCAGCCAAAAAAAAATTTCCTATTTCATCCATCCGTTTGCTCCAAAAGTTTGTCCAGTTCTTCCTTGAATTTATTTAAGCTATCAACTTCCACAATGACTGATGGAAGTTTGTTCCAACAATCAATCACCCACTGGCCAAAGGCAAATTTCTGCACAATTTGCTTCATTGTCCCTCAGTGAAAAAAGCTGAAAACTACTGTTGCTCAGGTAATTATGAAAGTAATGTCAAGCATTATGTAGCATTTTTATGGAAGTACAGTATATTTGTGAATGCAGAAAATCCTGGTGGGCTACTAGTCATAATTACCTATGCAGTTCGATTGGTAGAGTGTTATTTATATTTATTATTTTTTATTTATTTGATAGAAAATGTATTAAGTTTATTCCCACACTTTTTATCTATAGTACCACAAATTGAATCCTATATACAGACCTGCTACATTACTCGTTTTTTTTTTTTTTTTTTTTTTTATTATTATTATTATTATTGGTAACAGCATCTCTCGGTTTGGCAATTTTATTGCCTTGCTAAGTGATCCACACCAGTGGAAATGGATCAGACAGTCCAACTAAGTTTGTAAATATTCCTTACCAGCAGTGGTGAGTTTATTAACAACATACTGTGCTATCTGCTCAGTGATAATCCATTGCCATCATAAGTCTAACTAGTATTACTGTAGCCTTCATTGTAAATCCCAGTGACCTAGGAAATCATGAATGTTGTGTTTCAGAGAGGTTTTTTCACATGTAATTTCTAATACTTCTGCTTACTCTTCTTTCCTACCCATAGTTCTAATTATATATATATATATCGGTATTTAATATCCTGTTAAAAAAAAAGTAGGCTGCAGCTGCTGTAGCCTTGTAGTCTGTCCGTTAAGGGACACCATACTAGTTTAAAAAATAAAAAAAATTTTTTTTTAACTATCTGGTGGTATTTTGTTTTTCAAACAACTTTCTAAACCCAGGAAAATCCAGCTAATTATATAAAAAGAAAAAGCATCAGCAAGAGAAAAGAAAGAAAAAGCTAAAATTTTGATCCAATACAATATAGTAAATCTTTGTTATGAACACCAAGAAACCTACAAAAATCACCATGCTTCTGATAGTGTGAACCATGGTATAAACACAATTTATTTATCATTTATTTATTTATTTATCAAAGAACTCAATTAATTTTAATATAATTTCTTTTGCCTTTATTCTAGGTAATTGCAAGGATATATTATGATGTAAATAGGTCTTGGAGCGGAAAAATCACATCACCAGAATTAAGGAAAAGCAATTTTCTTCAGGTATTCATTTTATATGGCATCTGCAGAAAAAAGATTAATTTATGGTTATTAAAACTTAAGTGTAATATTACTGATATAAGATATCCAGAAAGATATATCAGTCAATCGAAAAAACGTTTCACATCTTCGTTAATTCCAATATGTGACATCCACGTACAGTAAAAGTTAATTTGGCACACTTGGGGATTGGGCTGTTCCAGTTATATAAATTTTCTAGATATCTAAGCATATATCGGTGCCATAGGATATTTCCTAATCAATAATAAATGGTAGTGAAAAGATGCACAAATGTTGGTAAAAATATTTAATATTCAAATATTTGTACATATAAAATATTCTGCATTACATATGTATATAATTATGTGGTAACTACTTATATATCAAAATTAAACTTGAAATTCCAATTAAAATCATGAATTTAATTGATCTAAATTGATTTAATTTAATTGATGAATTTAATCACGAAAAATGTGTCGATTTTGGGTTGTACTTTGGCCCTCTTCCTGGTAAACTAAAAGGAGTTTTAATTTTAAATCCCCTGCAGCATTACCACTCAACAATAAAGTCAACTGATTCTTTGCTGCTTTGAAACCTGGCATGTTTTTTTTCTTCTTTCAATATCAAACTTCTTTTAGACATTCGTTTCCAAAAAAAGTCCTGCTGCATCTTTGTTATAAACTTGTTGAGAAGTATAAACACATACTATCCCTCTTCAATAATTTTAACAACTTCTTTTTTGAAAGAGTCGGCTCCTTGATCTGCACTTGTTGCTTCTCTCTGGATTTTAAATTTATTCAACCAGCTCTTACTAGTCTTAAATGGTTCCACATTTTTTTTTTTTTTTTTTTTTTTTTTAAGGTGAGTTTTCTTCAGATCATATAGGCTAATCTCTCTCTCTCTTTTTTTTTATAACATTTAACTTAATTGAATTCTGCATTGAATATTATCTTCAAAAAAATTAGTTATAAAGTCTCTCCATTTCAATCCTAATAGCTGGCCCAGCCCTAGTTGCTTATAGTGGAACAGCTGTCTTTCCCACTGCTAAAATTAATTCTTTATTTTTTATAATTGTTCTTACAGTTAAACTTGCCAGTCCTAAATTATGGCACACATCCACTTGTCATTGGCTGGAATCGATTCGCTTCAAAACGTCTAATTTAATTTTCAAATTCAGTCTTTTTCTTACATTTATAGCCTTCGTACTGCATCCAGACATTGTTGCTTTTTCATTCTTATCCTCTTCAAAAATGTAACTGCGTTGGTTGCATTAATTATGATTCAATGTTCGAGTAAACTGTCTTTTATGCACTGTCTAATACTGTACTGAGTGATGACTAGACTTCGGATAAATGCATATAATGCAAGCATTATACTTGATCATTTTTTAAAATGTTGAACTTGGAACTATGTAACAAGTCACTGTACTGCAATTAAATTAGTGTGCAAGAAAATTTCTAAAGTCGGCGTGGGAAGCGTTTTAATGCTGTTTTGCTGCTCATTTTTAAGATATCGACTCCATCAAATAAAACAATTTCGTTAAATATGCCAAAAATGCATCTGTAAAAGAGCGTTACAGTGATTTGCGACAGCATTATAGTCAGATACGGGTTATAATATAAGAACAGCGTTATAGCAAATCAGCGTAAAGCGAATCAGCGTTATAATGAGGGCCTGCTGTATAGGACAAGTAAAATTTAATATTTTATTATCAAGATAATAATGATTAATTACTGTACAGTAATTACAGAATTTAGTATGCACAACAAAGGAGTGTGATTATTGTTTTGTATTTTTCTGAGTTCTATTAACTTGAAATTTAAAAAAAGTAATCTTACATTAAAATGAATGAACTTCTCTTCACATTTTGTAATACATAACAAGTAATAAAAGGAAATAAAAATCTATTATAATATTTGCTCGATATTTTACTAATTTAATCCATTTGCTCAATATTTTACTAATTCAGATCCAAAAAGGGATCTGAATCACAGGGAGTTACATTTTTTATAATTGGATTGCACATAATGCAATTGGTGACCCCATTTTCGAATATAAATGTGCAGTTACTAGAACCATCGTGTTATCTAAATGATTGATAATAATGCTTTTACTGTACCTCAATTAGACCTTGGGCTTTAAGCATGCATGTGTTTCATGCTGTTTTCACATTAGTGAACATAATGATAATCAAGAATTAATTAATTATTCTATATTATTATTATTTAAAAACTTTTTCTCCTTTTATGGGATTTTTTTCTGTCCCATGATAAGTACTTGTACCAAGTGCATGGTTAGTTGTGTCCGGTTACTATTATTATCATTGTTACTGTTGGTCAAGGAATTCTCTTACTATCCGACAGTTGTTCATGATTGTGGCTTTCTGGAGTTCCATGTAAGTGTTCTCTGGGAGGCCTGTTGTTATTCTTATGGAGGCTCTTTGGCACCATGCTGGTTGTTGACACAGTGTTTAGGATGGTCATTACTTGTTCCATGTACCACATACCTTTGACTTCTTGTCTTAGGTCTGAGTACTTCCTGATATTTTTCTTGTGTTTTCTGGAGGTTGCTGGTGTTTGGCACTGCTATGTCAATCAGGTAGATAGCCATTTCCTTCTTGTCAGTGAGGGTTATATCTAGTCTGCTGTGCAGGATCGTCTTGTCTGTTATGATGGCACGGTCCCAATATAATCTGTGAGTAGAGGTACAAGTACAGCCTGAGGCTAGTACTGGTACCACACTTAGCTTTCTTTGATCAGCTGGCATTTTTGCACTAGCTTATGATGTATTATACTGGCCACTTGGTTGTTTCTGCAATGTACTCCATCCGTTACTCTGGAATCCTTGGTGATGTATTTCCTGTAGTTTCTGGTGTAGATTACCTGGTCTTTATGGTAAGCATGAATCCTTCGGTCTCAGGGAAGAGCCTTCCATTCATGAGCCAAATGTTGGAAGCCATCTTATCTGTGTAGGCTTGATGGTGGTCATTGTAGTGTCTGCCATGGACTGTCTTCCTTGCCCATCTTTCTGGCTTTATTTCTTCTGTCTGTGAGTGTGGTCCTCTTGTCGAAGTTGAGTGTTGTATGCTGTTTGTCTATCTTTCCTGTGATTTGGTAGATTGGTAGTGCTGTGTTTCCTGGAAGTAATCCCACAGGTTCTTAATCGCCTTCTCTTGTTTAGTGAGGTCAGTCTATCCCCTCCCTCCTTTGTTACAGGCTATGTTCAGTCTTTTGATGGCAGAGTTTGGGTGGTGTTGGCACCTCTTGGTCGATCTCATGATCTCCTCCAGCTTGATGTTTGTCCAATCTATGATACCAAAGGAGTATATTAGTACTAGAAGTGTATAAGTGTTTATAGCCTTGACCATGTTCCTGCCATTCAGCTTTGATTTTAGCAGGCTTCTGTCTCTGATGGTATTTCTTAGTTAGGTAGGCCTTGATCTCCTTGTGTTCTAACTGGTGAGTGTGCATCATCTCCTGATATTTATATGTCTCCCCCTCTGCCATGGCTTCAATCTCTTCACCAGTCTTCAGCTGGTAGTTTCATCCAACTGGATGTCCTTGTAATTCATGGGTCTTGCATTTGTCTAGGCCAAATTGCATTCTGATGTCAGTGCTGAACTCTTCAGTGATCTGGAATAGCTGTTCAAGTTGATTCTTCTCAGTTGTGGCATAAAGTTTGATGTCATCCGTGTACATCAAGTGAGAGAGGGTGTACAGGTTTAGGGTACAGCCGTACTTGCTGTTATTGAGTATGGCGGGCAGTGGGTTGAGTGTTAGACAGAACCATAGTGGGCTCAGGGTATCTCCCAGGAAGATTCCTCTTCTGATGGGTATTGGTCTGGTCATGATGTTCTCGACCTTGATTGATAGTTGTCCATTGATTGATTGCTGTCCAACTCAACACTTCTAGGAAGTGTTGAGTTGACTTTATAGATATTCAGTGTCTCTATCAGCCAGCTATGGGACACTGAGTTGATGGCCTTGTAGTAGTTGATGTACTGTGCACAGGTTGGAGTGCTGCTTCTTGTAGGCTTGCTCCATAACTGCAGTCACATAGCCAGTTACTCCTTGCATCCTCTACTCATCTCTTACATCCATTCTGATGCTCGGCCATGATGTTCTGGCTCTCCAAGTGGTCTGATATCTTCTTAGTTACACAGCTGGTCCAGATCTTGTACATTGTTGGGAGACAGGTAATTGGCCTTCAGGTAGGTGATTCCTTGAGTCAGAGACTGTAGAATTATGTCAGATGCATTATTATCTTGGTGAACTGCTCCGCTATGTGCCTGTGTGATGCAGCTGAACTTCTTGTACCAGTAGTTGTGAATGTTATCTATTCCTGGTTTTCACCAGTTGTGGGACTTCCTGATCGACTGTTGTACACTTTCCTCCCAAATCTCCCAAATGTCATCTCTTCTAGGTTCTTGGTTTTCTTCCTTTCTAAATCTATCCAGTGGGTATGACCATTATGGCTAATTCACTACTGGTTTCCCCCCAGAACTCCTCAAGTACTTTCTGGTTGGTGGGGGGGGGTGCCCATTGCCTTCCTTCTGCTCTTGTTCAATTTTCGTGTAGAAGACTCTCTGGTTTTCATCAAATATCCTGTTGTCTGTTTTCCTCTGGGCACTCTCCCTGTAATGTCAAAGTATCTTGCTGAGTGTCAGGAGTTTCTGATTGAGGGTGTCAAGGTACTCTTTGCTCCTCTGATTATAGGTCTCATGTTTGCTGTGGATGATGTCTTTCTTGAGGAGGGCCTTCAATTTTCTGATCAGCTTCTTACTTCTGTTATCCCATTGGTATTGGATCAGTTGGCCTATCTTTTCTTTTATCGGAAGAAAATAATAGACAGTAATTAGTGCATTATAGCCTAAGTTGCACCAACAAATCTAACAACAACAATCTCTTCTATCTTCTTTTTTAGCCTTCTTTCCCAGGCTGGTGGTTCCTTGTCTTTGCATTTTGTGTTATGTTGGTCTCTCTTCTATTTATCCTGGTGGCAGCTACAATGGCACAGTAAATGGCTGTGCAGATGGTGTCTAGTGTTAATTCATTGTTGTTTTTGAGATAATCTGGTATTATTTGCTTATCGAGGTGGAAAGCATATGATGCAAGAAAGCAAGCTTATACAGCTGATGCTGTATAAACTTGCTTTTTTGCATCATATGCTACTGATACTACTAATGCTATGCTTCTGTGATGGACTGTTCCAAGACAACACTTGCCACAGGATACAAACAAATTGTGCAGGATTGGTACCATATTCACCTAGCATAAATCCCATTGAAAATCTGAAGGATCATTTGAAATGATGTATTTGAGATCAACCAATAAATCTTACTTATCTGAAAGTCATTCCAAAACTGGAATGGAATAACATGCCAGTTTTGGAATGACACCTATGCACAGTTAGTTAAATAAAAGCTATACATAATTGCTGCTGTCATTGCCACTTAAATTGGACCTACTTGCTATTAGATGCTAATATTTTGGTTGAGCAGTGTACATACAGATGCTTTTGTTTAAATATTAACTTGTGTCGTTTTTGCTGAAGTGTAACATATACATAATTTATTTCTGCTATTGCATTTTTTTTTAGGTTGTATCTATGTTAGAAGAAGAAGAAGATGTTAATCAAATCACAGATTATTTTTCCTATGAACATTTTTATGTTATTTATTGTAAATTCTGGAGTTTAGATGCAGATCATGATCTCTTTATTGACAAAAGTGATTTAAAACGGCACAATGATGGAGGTAAAATCAATATTTAGGTGTGTGTATATATAATTGTATATGTAATTTTTAAATCATGCTGAATTGTTAATTAAAAAAGTAATGAATCTATAATCATTTTTTTTTTTTTTACTTTTTGGTTTTAGGATTTTAAATCTTATATTACATTTATCAATTTCTGAATGACTGAATTCATTATCTTTACACCACTATCTGAATCTTCATGTTTCTTTCTTTGCATGCTAATAATGCCTTTTGATAATTAAATAAAAATTACTCACTATTAGTAAAGTGAAAGAAGTCACTCTTAGTTTGCTAAGTGCTACGAAGTATTTAGTCATCTCTGGACCCTGTCCAGAGATTGGACAAGCCTGTCCAGGCTTGTCCAATATTTTAGTCTGCAAGCAATGATAAAATATATATATATACAGTTGAGTCTCAAAGCATGCAAGAATAAGGTTCCTTGTATCCCCACATAAATGAGAATTCATGTAAGTTGGAGTTCTCCCAGAAAACTGTTGTAGTAAGGTAAAATTAGGTGAACCTCATGAACCATGTGCACACGTATATAAACTTTATTTGTAGAAATGTAATGTACATAAATCTTAATGTCAGAACAGGTCTGTCCTCATAAATGCTGCACCTTTAAGGTAGGCCATCTTTGGCCTAAAGATGCACATTATCATCCTTATTTATCTATAAGATATCATCTTGTTCAGGTATGAACATACCTGAATTCTTAATCATACAAATGAAAAGCCAATACTGCACATCTGCTGTGACATCTACCCCCCCCCCCCTCCATTCTCATGCATTGCCAACTGCCATCATAAAATGGACAAGTTACAAGAGCAAGTCATGAACATAAGTGTAAATTAGTAGATCAGTTGCAAATGAGCAGGATTGCATGCCCTCTCTATATAAAAACATTTCAAACTGAAAGCAACATACAATTACAGTTTAAATTAAAAAATGAAATGTATTTAAACATAAAAATTAATTAATAAAATTCTCCTTACATTGTTATTGAAATGTGTTTCTCTCATCATTAAACTATCTTGATTCAATAATATGCATACTAGAAAATGTAATTTACACTGAATCAAAACACAAATTAGGTCTCTGTGAAATGGCAATGAAATCTGGATTGCCACATATTACATTATACCATCATTATAGAGTACTTTTGAATTTTTATTGTACTTATTCTTTGTAATTAGTATTAATAAAGGCCAGAATATGCAAGGAAGGCCAATAATAGATGATAGTGGGTGGTTGTGTGTGTGCATGCCCTCACACACACACACACACACACACACACACACACACACACACACACACACACACACACACTATTATCATATTCTTTCTCCCTACAGAAAGTATTCATCTGGCTGCTGTATTTGGTGGGATTAAATTGAAAACAGTACAGGAAGAAAGGGATTTTGAAGTTATGATACAGGTGGACATGAAGTTCTCTGAGCAGTGTAGACAGGTAACAAGGAGAGCCCATAGTTTCCTGTTGATTCGTGAACATTTGCTTCTAGAGACTGAGTGGTCATGTTGCTGCTGTACAAAGCTATTCTAAGATTCAATTCAAATACTGGGTTCTTGTATGGAGACCACACCTAAAAAAAAAACTAAGTTTCTTAAAATGGTCCTAAGATGGTAACCTAACTTGCTGCTTGGTAAGATCTGCAAAAAGGGTACCTGCAAGAGGAAAGACTTTGAGTATATGAGCTTGCAAGGCTTAGCAACTAGACACTGTAGAGGAAACCTCAGTCAGGTCCACTCTAAGGTGCCTGACCCCAGGACTAAAGACCATAATGTAGAAAATTTTCTTTTTCCAGCAAGTCGTTAATTACCAATCAGTATAATTGTTTGATTTTCATAATAAAATAATTAATAATCAATTATCTCAATAATCAAAGTAATCAATTATGCAAATCATTTTATTATGAAATCAAAGACCTCTTGATTTGCCCATCACTAAATTACTGGAAGGTTGCCTCCATTGGTCATTGAAGCTGACAACTTGGGAAAATTCAAGGTTAACTGTATAAGTATCTACGCGAGAAACAAGTCACATTGTATTTTATTATTGCCATTTATTTTATTTTCCCATATAACTAATAATAAGCTTATTTAAAGGTTATAGGTTAACAGCTGAAATGTTACAGTAAATATACTGTTTTTTCTGGACTGCTTTACTTATTTTAACAATAGTTAACATAGTTTCTTATATTTATGACTGTGCAAAAAGAGATCAGCACTACAGGTAATCAACGGTAAACTACCAATTAAATACGAAGTGCTGTACAATTACTTTCAGTATTGTAGAAGGAAGGGTATTTCAGCACAGTTCAACCAGTTTTCTGTTAACCTGGATGTGCCAGTGAAAGAAGACAACACTAGATTAAGAAACAAGTTCCTCTAGGAATGGCAAATTGAATGGACTAATGCCAACACTGGAAGAATTACTACCCTTTTTATACCTCAAGTTGCCGAATTTGTCAAAAAACATTGGCCCTGGTTTAACCCAGGTCTTCACCTAACTTTCCTTCTATCCGGGCATGACAGCCTAAACTCAAAGTTATTTACTCTGGGTTTGGCTGCATCTCCTCTTTGTAAATGTGGCTCAGAGGAGACAGTCCAACACATAATCTTAGAATGTCGATATTATGTAGACGTTCGATTTGAACTTCAGAGATTGACAGACATTTATGATGTAAATAACTTCACCAAGTTTTTAGAATGTAAAGAAAATTATCAGGCACTGGCTAACTTTGCTAACAAGGCTTTCCGCAGAAGGAAAGGACTTGCCGACTGAAAATAATTATGTAATAAGTGTACTTAAGTACACAAATGTTAAGTAACCTTAACATTTGCTTGTCTGATGAGGACCTCTCCTCCCTAAGCAGGCCTTGTAATCCCTGTAGCGTATATATTGCCTTGATATTAATCGAATTGTTACAGGACCTCTGATGAGGAAATTTATTTGTGTTTATTGCCGGAAGGCAATATTAGCATTTAGAATATATAAGTCGATGTGCCAGGATCACTGTTGGGTGGGCAGTGTCCTGGTACTTCGGCCTCTAATAAGGTGCATAAATTGTAAATCTTAAATTGTATAAATTGTAAGATATATATCGGACCTCACTGTAACCGAACTGGAAGGTTCTAATTATCTGTATAGTTGTATAAGTTGTGAAGGTTAATGTAGAAATTGGTGCCTTCAACAAATTGTAATAACTGAGTTGCAAGTGTTATGGGTATACAGTATGGTCAAATGTGCGGCTATACTACATTGGTCTCAGGCAAGAGAATTATTGTTTGTAATAATTCCTGTGAAGTTGGTGGATCAAGATGTTTTGTAAAACCACAAATTGTAAATATTGTACAGTTACTCTTCAGTGGCAGATAGGGGAAACTCTGGAGCCCGCAGAAAATAATAAAATACTTTGAATACTTTGTGCAAGAAGAGTAAAAGTAATGCATTTAAAAAATTAACAATGCAATGTTTGTGTTTTCTTAATTACAATGTTGAAAATTCCACATCCCTTAGTAATAATGACAAATGATGCAAGAAAGCAAGCTTATATAGCATTAACCAAAAAAAAAAAAAAAAAAATTCACCCATCCGTACCCTCCATGAATTTGTCTAATTCTCCCTTGAATTTATTCAATCCATCCACTTCCACAACGACAGTGGCCCCGTGTTTCTAATATTCCTACAATGTCCACATTTGAAGACTTAACCAATACTTCAAATTCATAAAAAGAATTAGTGTACAAGTATGTATATATGTGTGCCTAATTTTGTTAACCTTAACATTTGCTTGTCTGATGAGGACCTCTCCTCCCTAAGCAGGCCTTGTAATCCCTACATTTTCATTTTAGGCTGCTGCATATCCCAGTAGAAGCAGTGCAAGAATCAGTTTCACCTTTCTTGTGGCCACTGTTAAACTATTAGTTTGTGTATCCCCGCCTCCCCAGACAAGCAGTTTTCCAACACACCTATTATTGCTTCTATAGCATCAGCAAATATTCTTGCACCCCTTCTATTTAAGCATATTCCAGCCCTTTAAAAACAGTCTCTTCAGTTAATTAACAGGCATAGAATTGTGCCTCTTATACATCATTTAAAACCATAAAATCTGAGAAACAGAAAAGTATGCAAGCTGTATAAAATGACGGAACTTAATGAACAGTCTCTTGACTCGGAAAATGAGAAAGAAGAAACAGACATCATTTCAGATTTTTAGAATAGGTATATACTACTGATTTGCAGACTATTCTGAAAATTTCTTAAAAGCTAGAAATGAAAAGAATGATGCTTATTCTATACTCAAGACTGTGAAATTTAGGTCAGTAATGCATTCATACTAATTAAATTACTTATCTTATCAATTAATAGGAGAGAAAAGACAAATATATAAAAGCAACATGATAAGCAGGCTTTAAAACCAAGATTCCAGGTTTGGGTTCTTGTGTGTGTGTGCGCACACACACACACACACACACAAGAACCCAAACAACAATTCACAAGAACCCAAACACACAGAAAGAAAATATGATTTCTATTCATCTCAAGAGAACTTGAGATGGATAGAAATCTTCTATCCATCTTAATACTTTTCCCATAAAAACTTCTGTGGAATAATTTTACTGTCATGATTACAGTGCCTTGATATCAATTACAAGGAGTTTCTGGGACGATGGAACTATGGAAAATAGCACAGGATGGAAAAAATTTACTGAAAGATCACTCATTGACCAGTGGTATGACTAGTTCATTAAGAAATTATATTCTACAACTAGAAAATCTTTTTTAAAAGTTTTAAAGAATAATATGATCAGTCAACAATTCACGTTGTGGCTAAACTTATTATTAACTGTAGCTTGATTTAAACACCTTTGCCTCATGTGCACCCTTTGAAAACTAATGACGTTAGGTCTTGATAAAGCATTACCATCACCATTCTAACTGTTTAACAAATCTAACAAAATTTTCATACAAACCAGTTTGAAATACTTCATCTTAAATATCAGTAACATTAATTTTTTAGCATCAGACTAATAACCTAAAAGTATCATTAACCAAGATAAAAAAAAAATAAATAAATAAGTATAGTAGAATTTCAGTTCTCCAAAATTCAATTAGTCCCATAAAAATATATCCTAAATTAAAAAAAAAAAAAAAAAAAAAAAAAATTTCATTTTTAATATTTTCCTGATTTCACTCAAAGATGTTTAATATTTAACTAAGAAAAAACAACACACAAATATAACAATATGACTTCAATTATATAAAAAAATTTTAATGAAGCAAATTTCATCCATTGTCGCTTCTGTATAATTACCAGTCACACTGAAATAATTCATAGAAACATTTCTGTTAAAAATAAAGTTACAAATTTATCATTGCTTAAATTACTGCAAATAAAAATTTATGTAATAGTAATTTATTGTACAGATAGAGTAATTTCCTTAGTTTATGAATAGCTGTGAAAAAACTAAGTTTGTAACAAAATGCATTGATCTGATATTATGGAGACACTCATAGATAATGCATTACAAATAAATTAACATGTGAAAGGTTAAAATTACAAATAATATTTCAAATGAATGAAGAGAAAGATGTTCTTGTCCCTTGAAGAAGCACATTTTTCTTTGAAATGTGAGTGTCTCCACATTAAAAGATTATAGCATTTCATAGCAATAATCATAGCAGTTTCATAGCAATGTTACCCTGCCTGTATGATAACAATCTGTAGCTCTCTTAGTATGAGTCCTTTTCTCTAAATTTACTTAGGTAGAAATCAGTTTGAAGATATTTATTTTTTTCAGCAATTTTATACACCTAGCCTGCGTGCCTTTTTCCACACACATAAAATTTGGATTATATATATAAATAATCCAAAATAATCGGGGGGGGGTTTTGTATGTACATGTTGTGTTTTGTGGGTATGGGCAACCGTAAAAAAATACAAAAATATAAATATATATGTTATTCTAACAAGCTCTATCTCTGCAGCCAATTGCAAGATAGGCCAGTAGATATACACAGATACAGAAAACACATATACATAAATTATGCGCACACACACACACACACACCTTGTTCTTTAAATTTTTATATGTGTATAGGACCTCAAGTTAACTTTTCATAAACAGGAATTTTCTCTGTACAGTGTGATTGACTATGTAATGAACTCTTTAAACATTATTACTGCCAGGGGCAAGCCATCCTGAGGGTGCAAGGGGGTGCACTGCAGCTGGGCACCAACATTCAAGGGGCACCTGAAAACCTGAAACTTATGGGCACATATGAAGAAAATTTTAAAGGGGGGCACCAAATTGCAATTGACATCTGGGTGCCTCATACCCTAGGAATGCCCCTGATTACTGCAATACAGAATTAGAGACAAAACACGAACTGTGCATTACTTGTAGGTTGTTTTCATAACATGGCTTTGCAATTAAAACCGGCATGGTCTATCCACTAGCATGCAGTTTATTCATATGTTTCATCTGCAAATATATCTGATCACTACTAGGTTGGCTGAATAGCAAGAAGAATTGAATGAGAACCAGTTGATTTGCTTATAAAAAACCCCAGAATCTTGAAGTTTAAAAAAGACATCTTTCAAGCAGCAAAACATTAGCAATTTTTTAAAGTTCTACATATAGTTCATAATGTGCAAATGAAAATTACTGTAACTTTCTCACCTGCTTACCATTTATGTTATATGGATTGCATTTAAAATCAGTTATCCAGAAAAATCATCTATCTAAAGGCGCCTCTGTAGCTAGGTGGGCAGGAGCAGCAGTGCGTAGCACACGCTTCTTGATTAGACTGGGGTTCAAGCCTGTGACCACCAGATACGGAAGATGCAGAAAGGTCAGGGAATGATCACCGCATATCCCCGGAGCAATATGGCCTTAGTTGCTAATGCTCCTAAAAACCAAAATAACATAACATCTATCTAAAATAACTAAGTCCGGTTGTTTGGAATAACTGGGATTTTACTGTACAGATAAATTAACTGCTTCTATCTTATAGTCTTTTATTTTTTTTTTAATAAGTCTTAAAAAAATTAGAGTTTACAGGACATTATAATAGTATTAAACAATTTATCTATTTTTCTGCACCAAAACTCCCATCTTCTTGGGAAAGGTGGAAAACGTAGATTCCCTCCCTGAAAGGAATCTACATTTTTCAAAAAAAGGTGGAATAGTACATTTTTTTAAGCAAAAACTTGTATGTGCATAGAATTTGTTGTTGTATCTTAACTGATGTAACAGTGATTTGATTTAATGTAATCTATTGACTATGGTTTATTTTTTCTAGCAATATCTTCAAGAATGATAGATAGGATATTTTCTGGTGCTGTTACTAGGTAAGTGGACTATAGCGAAGTATCTTCACTTTAGTTTACAATTAAAGAAATTATATTCCTTTACAAATTGATGAAGTCAGTCCAATATGAATATGAACAACATGAATGGTAATTTATTAGTTGCTTGTTGTAAATTATACATATGAATATGAGAGAGAAAGCCCACACATTTATTCAATGTAGATACTTTTTTATTATGCTACATGGATATATAACATTATATCCAAAATTGAATAAACCTGATTAAAACACAATTATGCATTATATAACCAGAAGTATTCAACATATACATGTAGTTGCAAAAAGGGTTTTTAATTAAAAAACCTAATACAGAATAGTGTCATTTTGGCCTATATGTGCAGCCATAATCCTCTATACTTATACCAAGATGCTGGCCAGAATTCACCTCCATTCCTCCTGGAAAGTAGCTTCCAGAGCTGCTATGGAAGAAGGCTGTCTTTGGCTGCAACCTAATCTAGTTTGTCCCTCAAGCATTCAATAGGGTTGCAGTCCAGGCTTTGAGCCAGCCAGTCCAACCTTTTTTTACTGTCAACATGCCAGTCCTGTATGTCATGAAGTTATGCTGATATTGGCAGAACCCATTTCGGTAGTACTTCATGGTGTTTGTAGTGCATAATTATCCAAAATATCTAAATAAGTCATGGATCTTGTAGTTTCTGATGGAAACTAGAGATTCATAGGTTACTGCTATCCATAGATGGTAGTGACCACTTCACTAAGGTAAAATTGGAAAGCAGACACAATGTGACAAAGTGCTGTAATCAGAAAGGTCCAAACCGCCCCAGAGAAGAATGGAAGTACAATATAGAGAAATGTATATTAGACAAAGAAAGTTATAGGAATGTGGTGGAAATTTACAAGTGGCACTAACTTGATCAGCATTGTTTACCATTATTGAAGTTTATGGACAGTTTGAAGTCTTTGTCAACCATACTTGTTCTTCCACTTCTAAACCTTTCCACTCCATTATTATACCTTTCTTTGATTAATACATTTTTCTCCATGTTGTGCTAATTTTGCTCTCTTAATTTGAGAGAGTTTAACCCCTTTTAACCACAGAAATCTGACCACAGCATGTTATTTCCTAACATAAAAATTGGAAATCAGAACCAACATGATTACACAGTGGCTGAGTGAAAGCAACTTGTGACACATGACAATTGTCTAACAGCATAATGTGTTGAAATTGAAAGACAAGGTTTAATGCAGGGTGGAGATAGCTTGCAAATAAAAAGACTTCACTGCATTGGTTTAATAAGCAGTTTATTAGATGAGCTAACAATTAATATGTAAATTTTTAAGTTTAATTTTAAATTTTAGCTATACCACACATTCCAACTTCTCATTGTGGGTCTTCTTCAGTGGAGTTAGAATTAAAAACTTTATTTACATTTCCAAAAAAAAAAAAAAAAAAAACTCTAACACTTTTAGCATCTCATTATAATTAATGTTGTCAAGGAAGAATACAATTCTCAGCCCATGGTACAACACAAAGAATGAAGAGGATAAAGGGTCTTTGTAAGTTGTGTATTAAGAGTTCTCTTGGGTTGTTGACAGTTTTCTTGCAGTATCATTTAAGAAGAGAAAGGGAATCCAAAACTTAAGATCATTTGGTCTACACTTCACCCACAGAACCTACATTACACAAGCCATACAGTCCCACCCCCCACAAGTATCTCTCTCTCTCTCTCTCTCTCTCTTTTTCTATCCCATCCCTTATTACAGCAGTTTACACAACTATATTCTTTTGCTAGCTGAAATGGCCATTCTACATAAAGGGTTCAAAGTTCTGAGACATTTAGGCACTTTTGTGCAATACATTCAGATCCCCCAGATCAGATAATCACTTATCCTAGAGCTAATTTATATCACTAGAAAGGTACAAAACTCCAACAAGAATGCATGTTCAAACCTAAAACTGGAAGAACAAAATGTGCTGAAGGCACATTTTGCCCTCAAAGCAGACAAAACCATTTACATTAGCAAGTCAGACAGAAACACAGTCCATATTGTTTATGATTACTGGAATAGTAATCACAAACAATATGGACTGTGATAGCAAAATGAAGAACCTACTTGCCAACAATAATGCTTATACCCCCATCCCCTTTAAAAATAAACCCTACAAAGAATGTATGAAGAAACTGCTTATTCTACAGGTGATTTCCACTACTCTTTCCAAAGCATGATCTTTGGCAGTATAAAAACATGCTGAGAAATAATTCCAATAAGATCTATTGTAAGCAACAGGAGGCAACCAGGGTAAGAACTTTCAAAATGTTAGTATATATCCTGTCCAACATTCACTAAAATATTCAAATTCCAGAAAAACTGAAACAAGTCTCAGTCAATAACAGTGACATACAGTCAACTTTGGCATTTCTTCAATGTGTATTAATGTTTCACATGAGAAAGCCACAACTTGCATAGCCAGAAAAATATGCCTCCACATCAATACAGGCCATCCTACATCCCTTAACAACAAAAAAGGTCCTGAATATAATAGACCACACTGCAGGTCAATCATATTTCAGGTTAATTTGCTATATTATAAACAACACAAGAGCCTAAGTATGGGAAACCATCTTTTCTCCATTCTACCAGAGATGTACATCTCTGGTAGTTTAAAAGTTTTTAAGCTACAGTACTAGAGAATACTGTCATATAATCCTACGTGTAAAGTTTTTAAATAACTTCTCCTTAGAAAACCCATAGACACTGGCAGAGTCCTTAACCACAGCTGCAACCCAGCAACGTTGGAATAAAAGCAGGATTGTCCAAAGCCTCGCGTTAAGAGCTCTCCTGTGGCCTCTGCCTCCTTGAAAGAGATATCAGTCACAATTATCATCCCCACTTCATAACGAAAACAGTGGACAAGACTATAAAAAAATTTCAGAAAACCAGATCTTCACCAACAATAAGCCATACAAGAGACCCCCATACTCAGGATGTGGGGAAAAACGCAGCAGGACTATCCAGGAAACACCACATAAAGATAACACTTCAAAGGCAACAAAGCTCAAGAACATCCTAAGAAACTCTCCACCTATACCAATTGACATAACAGTGTAATAAGACCTACATAATCCAGTCCTACTGGAAATTAAAGTCAAGAATTCAAGAGTAATGAACATGGCAGGCACTACATTTGGCAATGTGAATGGCAGTGACATAGTGTTTCACTCTATTACAGAGAACCACAGGTTTAAACCCAAAAAAAAAAAAAATGACCAACAATCCTAACTAGAAAACTACATAAAAAAGAAGAGAATTTTTTAAATCATTTTTATTCAAGAAAGCTGGGCATCTAACATAAACAACAGAGAGGGGGGTCATTCCCCCTTGGTGAAAGAAGAGGCAAGGAGACCACCAGGACCACAACAGCTAGCAATTCAACATAGGAAACAAGGTCCCGTACAAAACCAGCCCAATAATAAAGATGTCCAAAAATTATGTGAGGTACCTCACAATCACAAGTAGGCTGGCTGCCATCCAATAGACTATTACACATAATTTACAAAAACCTCAACCCTTTATCCTCTTCATTCCTTGTGTTCTACCATGGACTGAGAAAGTAGTTATTTTTTATTTATAACATTAATTATAATGAAATGTTAAAAGGTATTAAGAATTTTTTTTTTTTTTTAATTTGTAAGTAAGTAGATTTTTAATTCTAAATCTACTAAATCTACTCACAAAGAGATGTTGGAATGTCTGGTTTATTTAAAATTTAAACATTAATTAGGTTAGATTAGCCCACTCCAATAAACATCTTATAAAACCAATGTAGTGAAGGATGTTTCCATTTGAAAGCTAACACCATAATGATGATTTTAGGTACATCTTTTTACATGGGATGTTTTCACACAAATTGCCTTTTTTGATTTACTCACATAAATCCAAAAAAGAAAGGCAGTCTTTGGTAAATTTGATTAAATAAAAAAAAGTAGATCATTACAGATGATTATATTACAGCTTGACAGATGATTTTTATACAGGGTGTCTCAAAAATATTGGTATAAACGTTTAGGGGAGGTAGATAACATCTAAAGGAATGTGAATCACATAGGAACCCTTAACCGGAAATGTCACCGTAAGTCGGTACACGGCGCTGTTCATCAGTTCGTGCGAGAGAGAATTTCTGGTTTACTCATTCAAGCAGTAGTCTCTGCATGAAGAGCATGCATCGATATACGAACTGTGAGCTGGCAGACATACACCTAGTGTATGGATTAGCAGAGGGCAATGGACGAGCCACTCAACGAATTTATGGAGAACGCTTCCCAGACAGACATGTACCGGACCACCATTTGTTTGTGCGTGTGCATCAAAATTTGTGCAGTTATGAGTCATTTAGAAGTAACAGGAGTAGTGTGGGCAGATCCCGTTCGACCCGAACTCCCGCCATGGAAGAAAGTGTGTTGAATGCTGGCCAGAATAATCCTGCTAACAGCACACGTGCCGTTGCCTCTGCCTTAGGAGAGTCTCATTGCAGTGTACAGCGTGTCTGGCATGACGATTCCTTACACCCCTTTCATCTCCAAAGGGTTCAGTTACTGCTACCCCAAGATCATCCTGCATGTGTGGCTTTTGCGCAGTGGTTTCTCCAAGAAAGTGCTCAAGACTTGAATTTTCCAGCCTATGTTTTGTTCACGGATGAGGCTTATTTCACTCGGGAAGGCTTATTCAATCAGCGTAATGCTCATGTGTGGGCTCACGACAACCCACACAGTGTGCGCCTCCATGCGGCACAACATCGCTTCGCAATAAATGTGTGGGCAGGTATGGTCGGTGACTGCTTAGTCGGCCCATACCTGTTACCATCCCGCATGAACTCTGCTAAATATCGGATCTTTCTTGAACAAGTTCTACAAGGATTATTTGACAATGTTCCAGCAAATGTGAGACGCAACATTTGGTTTCAACATGACGGGGTGCCTGCCCATTATAGAAGGTGTGTTCGTGACCATTTGAACAGGCGTTTTGGGCATCGATGGATTGGCCATGGTGGACCCGTTGCCTGGCCCCCACGCTCACCTGATTTATCGAGCCTTGAATTCATTCTTTCTGCGGGGCCCTCAAATATATGAATCGGCTATGGAAACGGAAATGGATCTCACTGTGAGACTCGTCTGCGCTGCTACTACTGTCAAAGAAACTCCAGGTGTGTTCAACCATGTCCGCCAATCCGTGCTGCGTTGGTGTCACGTATGCATCGTGTCTCATGGCGGAATCTTCGAGCATCTGTTGTAACATCATGAAATGCATCCATCTCGTATTTCATTGTTAATATTATGTCAAATAAGTATTTGCCACTAATTACTGTCTTGTGTCATTTCTGCTTCTTGTGCCTCTGCTACTACTTTCCCGTGACGTTTCCGGTTATGCGTTCCTATGCGATTCACATTCCTTTAGATGTTACCTACCTCCCCTAAATGTTTGTACCAATATTATACAAGGTGTCGCCAGGTTTGTACCTGGCGACACCTTGTATATGCAGTTTCAGTTGAATTGCCATACAGGAATTTTATTGTAATTCTGCGACTGATAGTTATCTAGTGGATGCAACTAGTCAAATTAGTATCGTATTGGCACCTGCTTGTTGAGAGTAAAGAGCTACATATATATGATTCCTACTACTGCTACGACGGAAATCTTCCAATGTGTACATTTTAGGCACTTCCTGAATTATTTGATCTTGGACAACAGTCATGAGGTACTCCAGTTTTTCTCCCTCACAAATAGAAAAATTAGCCATTGTCCACACACACACACACACACACACACACACACACACACACACACACACACACACACACACACACACACACACACACACACACACACAAGTCTAGGAAAATTTACCACCACGTCAGTTTATCGCATAAACAATTTACCGCCGCGTCAGTTCATCACATTTTACCATCTAGAAACAATGACGTGTTTGATCAAATCATAAAAAAATATTTTTTATTTAAGTTTTTGCCTTAAGCTATGATTAGCATATTTTTGAAATTCTATAAACTGTGAGGGAATAGTACGGAAATTAAAAAAAAAAAAAAACACATGTATGGAAATATGTAATTTAATAGGTAGATTATGTATTTTAATAGTTACATATATCACAAAAATAGTAAAAAATCCATTATTTGAACAATATAACAATTGGTTAATTTTAAACTAAACTAATTATAACATTATGTATGTCATAGTATACTGCAAAAATTCAAAATGAATGTTTATGCAATCTTCAGAATCAGTCACATTGGGATAATTAGTTACTAAGAAACTGTAATATTTACAACACAGTATGTACATTATTATTAAGAAATATTATGCGCTATACCTCTTAGGTAATCAACAGTATCACCCCATTCATCGTATGCACTAACAAGCCTTTTAATTTGTAAATCACAATCGCAGTACTTCTTTTTTTTTTTTTTTTGTCGCCCGGATCACTTCCACTTAAGTTAAAGGAATTAAGTAGGTACCTACCTAATTCCAATTTTGGAAAATAACAGGCAATTAAATTAAAGCACCTGCAATGGTATGTATTTCTAGGAAATGTATACCTAGCATATAACTTCCATTTTTAACTGCACTTAATTCTTAAATAACACCTATAGAAAAGCCATATTTTCAATTTAAAATGACCAATAAATTTATATAAATTATATGTATTGCCTGGCGATAAAATATGTTAGCGATCATTTGTAGGCTATAAATTGTTTATAAACTTAAATTTTCTTAAACTTTCAAAATAAGCAATTAATTGCTAGCAGTTTACCGCTGCATCAGTTTATCGCATAAACAGTTTATAGCCTACAAATATCGCCAGGCAATACATATAATTTATATAAATTTATTTTTAACTTAAGTGCATGTTTTAGGGGAGTGGAGAGTAGGGCGTTCCGATTAGGGAGGTACTTATATATTTATAATCTCTTACAATCAGAACATTTTCTTATTTTGAGTTTATTTTTCATCCTTTTGAGTTTATGAACGCATCATGTCGGTGGAATTTTTGAAATCAGAAAAGGGAAAACCGAAATTGTGCTTTAGTGGGCATTTGTTTTATAAAGACAGGCAAAATGAAACAAAAATTCATTGGAAGTGTCAAAATTACTGAAAAACCAAATGTGCTGCTCGAGTTACTACAGTAGATAACACCATCATTAAAACATGGAAGGAGCACAATCATTGTGGAGACGCAGCAGGAGTTGAGGCAGCACAACTTCTTGATACCATTCGAACTTATGCAGAAACAACAAATAATACGCCTCAATATTCGTTACTCATCCAAGTAACGAACATTACAATGAAATGAACGATCCGAAATATAAGAAATCGAAATTTTGATGGCCCAGTTCTTCCAACGTATCGTAGAGACATAGTTTTTACAGAAGAATATAAAACATCGTGCAATGGAAAATTGTTTCTACAATTTGATTCTGGACCCGAGGACAATCATACGTTAATTTTCAGTACGAAAAGAAATTTGCAGTTGTTAGCGCAAAGTGAACACTGGTATGCCGATGGGACTTTCAAAACTGTTCCCTTACTTTTTTATCAGTTGTATACGATACATGGATTCAATGACAAAATAATGCTTCCATTAGTTTGTGCATTATTGCCTAACAAGTCTGAGGAAACGTATGTATCTCTACTACAGCAGCTGAAAGTATTGGAACCAGCTATGTCCCCGCAATCAATAACTATAGATTTTGAGACGGCGATGATGAATGCTTGCAGAAGAGTTTTTCCTGACGCTTCGCAACGGGGTTGTTTTTTCCAATTTTCACATTGTATTTTTCGTTCCATTCAGAATAATGGATTGAAACAATGTTATGAAACTGATGCTAATTTTGCTTTAAATATGCAAATTTTGGCAGCAATTGCATTTGTGCCCACTCCAATTGTGACGGTCGTTTATGAACATTTGTGCGAAAATGATTTTTCCTCCAGAATCGCAAGAAGTTGTTGATTATTTTGAGGATACATGGATTGGACACCCAACCAGATGACATCTTCGTCGACCAAAAAGTATTCCCATGAAATGTGGAACGTATGCGAGCTTGTTCTTGAAGGAGTTCCAAGAACGAATAATTCTGTTGAAGGGTGGCATAGGGGATTTGAGGAACAAGTAGCTGCTTATCATCTCAACATTTGGAAATTTATCAATTGCATTAAAAAAGAACAAAGTATTAACGAAATGAGCATTGAACAATATTTAAGTGGAAGTGATCCGGGCAACAAAAAAAAGAAGTATCGTGATTGTGATTTACGAATTAAAAGGCTTGTTAGTGCATACGATGAACGGGGTGATATTGTTGGTTATCTAAGAGGTATAGCGCATAATATTTCTTATTAATAATTTACATACTGTGTCGTAAATATTACAGTTTCTTAGTAATTAATTATCCCAACATGACTGATTCTGAAGATTGCACAAACATTCATTTTGAATTTTTGCCGTGTACTATGACATACATAATGTTATAATTAGTTTAGTTTAAAATTAACCAATTGTTATATTGTTCAAATAATGGATTTTTTACTATTTTTGTGATACATGTAACTATTAAAATACATAATCTACCTATTAAATTACATATTTCCATACATGTGTTTTTTTTTTTTATTTTCGTACTATTCCCTCATAGTTCATAAATTCCAAAAATATGCTAATCATAGCTTAAGGCAGAAACTTAAATAAAAAATATCTTTTGATGATTTGACCAAACACATCTCATCGCTTCTAGACAGTAAAATGCGATAAACTGACACGGCGGTAAATTGCTGACGGTAAATTTTCCAGACCCCCCACACACACACAAACACAGTATTCAGACTCATAGGGTAGGTTACAGTATTTCCACAGCTACTTCTCTGGAAAGATATCTGTCAGTAAACTTTGCTTCAGTCATTGCTGGCAAATTCCATGAAATTTGGAAATTGATTTTCAAAAAGTATATAAAATAAATGTAACTGTATCCAAGAAATCACACTTTACATTATTGCTAATATAAGTATTATACAATGTCTATATTATGAATGCTATATATAAAATATATTATCAATTTATTTAAGTTACATACTTGGCTAATTTGGAAACAAATGTTAAAAGATTTTCTTTTGATAGTGTTATTTTTTTCAGAGGGTCAGTTCAGAAAAAGGGCAGAATGAGCTATACAGAATTTGTATGGTTCTTAATATCAGAAGAAGATAAGAGGCATCCTCGCAGGTGAGCCATTTGAATTAAAATGCCTCGCATTATTTAATTATGTAAATTAATATTATGAACTAGATTAAATAATGAAATAGATATTATTCAGAACTTCAAATAAGAAACTGCATATCATTTAAGGTTTGTTATTTTAAGTTATTATATTGATCATTAATATTTATGGATGTATTTTCTATTAATGTAGTATAGAGTACTGGTTCAGGTGTATGGATCTAGATGGTGATGGCTATCTCTCCATGTATGAACTAGAATATTTCTATGAGGAACAACTTGAAACCATGGAATCCTTAGGCATTGAAACATTGCCTTTCACAGACTGTCTCTGCCAGGTAATTTTTTTAATTCTAATTGTTGTTATAGAGCACAAGAAAAAGATGCCTGCAGACACCACTCATAGTGACAAAAAAACTGACATACGTTTATATTTGAATATTTATTTTATCTGTTATACACCTTTCCCCTAATATGATGTGTTTAACTTTATAAATTTTATATAGACCTGACACTTATAGCCATTATAAAAACATTTCTTATATAAAAATTGCTGAAGTGATTTCTGTCACCATAGGTATAACATTTATTGACTGAATTGCAAGAAAAAGCATTGGTATATCTGAAAAATTCCAGTGTAAAGTTGGGAGTGCAAAAATGGGCCATAATGACATTTTCACATAATGAAAGAGGAAGATTACAAATATAGCCATTTTCTTTCATTTCATAAAATGCATTCTATGCTATAACAGAAGTAGAAATTCATCTACCATCGAAGATAGTGATTAAAAAAAAAAAAAAAGAAGAAGAATACAGCCTCAAACATTACCAGGAAACAGTATAATGGAATTTATTTATGCATGTGTAATGCATAAATAGTATACTTTTAAATTCCATAGCATGAATAGTCCATCCATTCAGTAATTCAGTCTTGTGACTTGTCTATTCCTCTGATGACAGTCTCCACTTCTCTCCTGTGCCATTTGTTTAAGTTCTTCCGGATCTCAAAGTCTTGCCTCATCTAGTAACGTCCCAATAAAGGTATTTTTTGGTGTTCCCCTAGGTGTTTTCCCTCTATACTTCCCTCCATGCCATCCAGGAGCAATACACCATGTCAATCACGTTAATGGAAGCTAGTTGCTCCACAGCACTTAATATCAAAAGCAAATATTATTATGGTGTTATACCACATTATGGCTTGTCAGTCTAACTTGCACTTAAGGCATAATGCTGATATCCAGGGATGATCTGAGCCATTTGGTGTCACACAAGCAAAATATTGGATGACTCTCTCAAATTTATTAACAAACTATTGCTTTCATTTCATATTGGAACACTTGTACTTCTCAACTGGTTTAAGTAATCTGCACTTCCAAGAACAGCCCCCTCCCAAGAGAGAGCTTGGGCTCATCCTGCTAATGTGCTTCCACACACAAATAAACATATATAACCCAGTCAATTTCCTTTCTGATTCTTCCAGTGAAATACTTTTATTTTTGACATAAAAGGAAAGGTCAGTGTAGAAAAAGAATTAAATTTGAAATAGAGAGAAAATTGATAACATAGCATAGTGAGTGGACTGTTGAAGTAACTATAATACTTGTGAATGTCAGAAGCACTGTTATATACTTTGTATATAATTGATAGTTATATGAATCCTTGTTTTAGCAATGTTTCGATGGGAAAATTGGTTTTGGTTTATTATACCTGCGATTGTAATCTGCTGGAAACCACCATAGTTCTTATTTTTATTTATTTATTATTATTTTATTTTATTTATTTTTTTGTATTAAATGAAATACTTCATTCTGGAATGAAAGTGAATTGTAATAAAATGTATATTAGTATTAGCCATATTGTAGTTTAAGAAAGCCCCAGGCTTTTGCTTTACCAGCAACCAAAACACACACACACACACACACACACACACACACACACACACACACACACACACACACACACACACACACACACACACACACAAACTACCTATGCGATTCCTTCCTCATATATTAGTATTTGGTATTAGTATTAGCTATATACAGTCAGTTATGCTATGATGTGCATTTGAACAATGCTAATTTGCTCCAACACAACTGATGTATTAGGAAACAATTCAAGTATAACACCGGGCAAAACCCGGCACCAAGCTGAATGTAGTGACTTGCACAGCAATACATACAAGCATAAAAAATGTCAAATGTCAAATTTGTGACAGCTATACTTCCCATTTACTGTAGTTGTATTGGTCAGAGACACACTGTTGTCATTCGCTGTATTCACAAGATAACAGGTGATATTGTAGGCTGGCTCACATTTTTCTGTTTGTACAGAAATTTTGTCAGGAGGGACAGCATGATCACAATAGAACATTTCTGGAGGTCACTACCATAAAACAGTATAAACAATTCGCAGTTCCCAGTTTATTGGGCTTTTCTGTTAGTGGAATCTAATTATAAATGGGTAGTAAACTTGATCTTACTGCATTTGCAATAATACCGATAGCTGGAATTCTGTGGGTTTTTACATTATTATGGTGAAATGTGTTTCCCCTTCCATGAAATCTTCAATCATATAAAAAAAAAAAAAAAAAAAAAAAAAATTTCCGAATCTTCTCTTCATTCCTATTTTTTAAGCTTTGTAAACTTGTTACTCAGTATCTCACTTGTGCAATTTGTGCGTGTCGTGTTTGTCATTATTGATTGTTTATCTGTTTTAAATTTTACAGTCCAAAAAAGGCGCCTCCATAGCCAGGTAGGCAGGAGCAGCAGTGTGCAGCACATGCTTCTTGATTAGACCGGGGTTCGAGCCTGTGACCACCAAATGCGGAGGATGTGGAAAGGTCAGAGAATGGCCACCGCATATCGCCGGAGCAATATGGCCTTAGTTGCTGATGCTCCTAAGAACGAAATAACAACAAACAACAGTCCAAAAAAAAAAAAAAAATTCAATGAACAGAAATATCAATTATGCATATACAGTGAAACTTCTCCTAACGGACACCTCTCTTTAACGGACATCTCTCTACAACGGACATTTTCAAATTTTCAAATTCCCCAACTCTCCTCTATTGGTTTTAACGTGTTTTCAGCTTCTGTCTAGCGGACATTCTCTGTAACGGACGCGGACAGGCAATCTGTACTGTTTCGTTTAGATTAGCACTTAATTTGATCTCCCAATAATGGACAGCGGCCGAGCTCACAGCCCTTTTTCTAGGAACTTTTCTTCCACGTATTGCCTCAATCGTGTGTTTATTTTCTATTTCCGATTCTCTGAATTGTATCAAGGTTTACGTCGCGGTTCTAAACCCTTTTTCAATAATTTTAAGGCACGTGTAAAACTTCTGATGGATTCGGCGTGTGCGGGGGGGGGGGGGGGTTGTCGGCCTTTCGTCTTTTGAGTTTCAGTTTTTAGTTTTGTTCAGTGTCGTGTGAAGTGCACAATGTCTTCTCATAAATATTTAACTTTAAAAGATAAAGTCGAACTCATTAATGCGTATGATCGGAAAAAATATAGTGTTCGCAATCTCGCTGCAAAATTCAAAATCGGAAAGACGCAGATAAGCGACATCCTAAAGAAAAAGAATGAACTGCTCAAACAATTTTGGCAATACGTAAAGGATCAGGTTCAAAAATCATTCCCAAAAACTGTTGGACTTCAAATTTGTCGCACACGTGCTAAAAAAATTCCCATTAATGGACCTATTATTAGGGAAAAGGCTTTGGAGGTTGAGAAATCTATGGGAGTAAATGAGTTCAAAGCTTCTGTGGGATGGCTAGACAAGTTTCAAAACTCGGCATAAAATTTCTTGGAAAACCGTAAGTGTTGAAGGTGGATCTGTTGATACTGGGGTTGTAACAGAGTGGACCGTCAAATTGGAAGATTTATGTCGCGATTTTGAAGCTGGGTTGTTTTTTAAAGCTCTTCCTGAAAATTTTTTTTTTTTTTTTTTTTTTGGACTGTTGTTTGGTGTTATTTCGTTCTTAGGAGCATCAGCAACTAAGGCCATATTGCTCCGGCAATATGCGGTGGCCATTCTCTGACCTTTCCACATCCTCCGCATTTGGTGGTCACAGGCTCGAACCCCGGTCTAATCAAGAAGGATATTTACAACTGTGACGAAACAGGGTTGTTTTTTAAAGCTCTTCCTGAAAAAACAGTCTAAAAAACGAAAAGTGCCAGGGCGGAAAAATTTCTAAGGAACGCTTGACTGTACTATTGTGTACAAATATGCTGGGAGACTTTTGAACAACCTCTTGTTATAGGAAAACCACAAAATCCTCGTTGTTTCAAGGGCATAAAGTTGAATCTTTTGAATGTTGACTGGAAGTCTAATAAAAAAGCGTGGATGACACAAGATATCATGAGCGGATGGATAAGTCACTTTAACCAAAGCATGATTCGTCAAAACAGAAAAATTATTCTTTTCATGGATAATGCTGCATCTCACCCGCACATTGAATTGTCCAACATTCAAATCGTTTTTCTGCCACCAAACACATCTGCAGAGTGTCAGCCCTTGGATCAAGGGATAATAAAAAATTTTAAACTTCACTACAGAAAACGTGTTTTAAGACATCTCATTGCAAACATGAATGATGTAACATGTGCGAGTGACCTTGCAAAGAAACTCAGCATCCTAGATGCGATTCAATGGATTTCCTCTTCAGTAAACGCAATTAGAAAACAAACTGTCGTGAACTGTTTTGTAAAGTGTGACTTCTCGAACGCAAAAATTGAAGTTGTGAACAGCAATGTTGAGCCCCAAGAAGAACAAGATCTTCAACATCTATTGATAATGTACGATACTTCCGCTACAAGTGAACCTGATTACAAAGATATAGACTCGAACCTCACTACAGAAGATGGTGATCTAGATATCAACAACATTATCATCGATATTTTTCAAGAAGTTCCTCATGAGGATGAAGAAATTGAAGGAGGTCATTCTGTCGAAGAACATATTAACGACGAACCACCGATGAAAATAGAAGAAGCGCTCATACAAATCAATCGTTTAAAAATGTTTTTCGCCATTGAAGAAGATACTGAAGGACTTTTTATGGTTTCTTCACTCCAGACAAATGTTGAAAACAAAATTATCAGCCGGAAGAATGTGCAGAAGAAAATAAGTGATTACTGTATGTATTTTTCTTAAGATAAAGTCATAATATGCATAGCACAATTGTATGTATATTATTTACAAAAATATTGTGCAAAATCTGTATTTAATTAAATTTTACATTAAATGTTTAACGATTTTTCTTTATCTCTTGTGTATGTAATTGTATATTATATACAAAAATATTGTTCAAAATCTGTATATATTTTAATTTAATTTTACATTAAACATTTAACGATTTTTCTTTCTTTCTTTTTTTTTTTTTTTTTTTTCTCCCTCAGACTTCTTGTTAGCAGACACTTCTCTCTAATGGACAGATTTTCGTTCCCCATGGCTGTCCGTTAAAGGGAAGTTTCACTGTATTACTGTATTAATTAAGCTATGTACATAAATATACATAATCTCCAACCAATACAAGGTATCTTACCAACATGAAGTGTTATATTTACTGTAATATTTATTTATTTATTTATTAGACATTTAAGATGTTTAAACCTGGGTTTGTAATTTTTTTTACTGTTTTACTTGCCAAACTGAACATTTTTTTGAGTGCTCTGCCCCTGTCCCTATTTTTTACATAAGCCCGGTTGTTTTTAATCTGTGAAATACCATAACATGGAGATTTTTAGGAACATATGTACCGCATTAAAGCAATACTGACTGTACTACAAGGAAGCAACAGCCTTTTGTTACACTGGTGAAAATAAATAACTAAATAAAAAATAAAAAAACTTAAAAATAAAACACAGAGGTAATTTCTTATAATTCAATCTAAATCTGTAATTTATGTCCCCTAGTTCCAAAATTATTTATACAGTCTTATTAGCATTAGTAGAGGCATACGATGCAAGAAAGCAAGCTTATGCAACATCAGCCAAAAAAAAAAACAAAAAAACCTCCTATTTCACCCCCCCAACCCCCCCCCCCATTCGTTCCAAATGCCTGTCCAGCTCAGCCTTAAATTTATTTAGGCTATCAACTTCCACAACAAAAGATGGAAGTCTGTTCCACCAATCAACCACCCGCTGGCTAAAGACAAACTTCTGCATATACATTCTACAATTTTCTTTCCTCAGTTTGTATCTATGCCCCCTCAGGTTCTTAATCTGAGCAAGAGGAAGAATTCCATCAGCATTCAGCTTGCTCAACCCATTCAAGGCCTTATACACCTCAGTCAATCACCTCGCAGGTGCCTACTCTCTGGGGCACAAAAATTTGCAGAACTTAAGCCTTTCTTGGTAGGACAACTCCTTTGTTCTCCTCACCAATCTTGATACCTTTCTTTGTACTCGTTCTAGCAACTCTACATCTTTCCTAAAATGAAGCCTCCAGACCTGTACACAGTACTCTAGATGTGACCTAGCCTTGTATAATGGGATAATCACCTCCCTGTCGCTACTAGCAAAATTCATATATATCACTAACAAGACTCCATGACCCTCCCTGGCAGCCCATCTGCGCTGCTCAGCAAACTTCATATTTTAATGCACAATTACCCCCAGGTCTTTTTCACTTCCCACTAACCTGAGTGTAGTACCATACAGTTGGTATGTTTCTCTTGGGTTATTGCTACCCATATGCGGTACTTTGCATTTGTCAATGTTAAACTTCAGTTGCCACTTCTCAGCCCATTTTCCCAACTTATCTAGATCCAGTTGGAGTAGCATACTGTCTTTACTGTCGTTAACAACCCTGCCAACCTTTGTATCATCTGCAAACTTGGACATTAATCCTGATATACTGATTAATATACTGATTCTGATTAATCCTGATTTGTGTATTCATCAATACCATTGATGAATACACAAAACAACAATGGACCCATCACCGAACTCTGAGGAATTCCACTAATAACATTTGTCCACGAAGAGCAGTGTCCATTGATTACCACTCTCTGTCGTCTCCCACACATTATGTCTATTAATGTGTGGGAGACGTAGCTACTTACTCTTAATGTCATACTTCTCCATATACAGCAGTCTTCCATGTGCAACATTAACAAAAGCTTTCCTGAAATCAAAGTATATGATATCAAAATTATTTTTGGCATTCAGTTCCTTTGTGTCCACATCATAGTATCCAATCAAATTGGTCAGACAAGACCTCTCTTTAACAAACCCATGCTGTGTCTTAACTGTTACTGCAGTCTTGTCTAGATGATCCTGCAGTGCTTCTTTAACTAGTGACTCCATTATTTTCACCAGAACACAAGCTAAACTAACAGATCTATGGTTACTTGTGTCATCTTTTGAACCCCCCCCCCTTGTGAATTTGTGATACATTTGCACACCTCCAGTCCATGGGGACCTTCCCTGAGTCCAAGGAAGCTCTCGTAATTATGGCTAAGGGCTTGCTTACTTCCTTTGCTGCCTCCTTTAATGTAAGTGGATGGATGCTGTCCACCCCAGGTGCCTTCTGTATGTTTAACTTCAACAGTTTCTCCACTTTGCTGTCAGTTATTACAAAAATCACTTAGCTCCCTGTTAGAGTTTGATAAACTTCTGGCATTCTTCTCATTGAATAACTCCTCATGTGTGAATGTAGATGCAAAATACTCATTCAGTTTATCAGCTACCTGAGCATGATCATCAATAGTCAAGCCATCTATGTTAAGTAGTCCAATCTGATTCATCCGTTTCCTTCTAGAATTACATAAGTAAAGAACTCTTTGCTGCTTTTCTTTGCATCCATCCCAGTCGAAGCTCTTTATAGCGACCCTCTTTGTGAATTTGTGATACATTTGCACACCTCCAGTCCGTGGGGACCTTCCCTGAGTCCAAGGAAGCTCTCGTAATTATGGCTAAGGGCTTGCTTACTTCCTTTGCTGCCTCCTTTAATGTAAGTGGATGGATGCTGTCCACCCCAGGTGCCTTCTGTATGTTTAACTTCAACAGTTTCTCCACTTTGCTGTCAGTTATTACAAAAATCACTTAGCTCCCTGTTAGAGTTTGATAAACTTCTGGCATTCCTCTCATTGAATAACTCCTCATGTGTGAATGTAGATGCAAAATACTCATTCAGTTTATCAGCTACCTGAGCATGATCATCAATAGTCAAGCCATCTATGTTAAGTAGTCCAATCTGATTCATCCCTTTCCTTCTAGAATTACATAAGTAAAGAACTCTTTGCTGCTTTTCTTTGCATCCATCCCAGTCGAAGCTCTTTATAGCGACCCTCTTTTGGCTGGTCCATGGCTTGACCTCTCATGACTGGGACCAGCTATGAGAAATTGTCTCATAAACCTAATGTTATTTTATCAGTATAATAACCTGAAAAATAAAAGAATTTCTCTGTAATGACTATAAATTTCATGCTTCAAATATATTGAGTAATTGCAGCCTGACCACGAGAAATCGTTTTTTAAGATTTCCTACGCTCTTTTCTCGCAGTGCGGTAATCAAATTAACATCAGCTAGAACAGCGTTTCCCAAACTTATTTAGTCATGGAACACTTTTCATCTCACAATATATTTACGAAACACTTTTCATCTCACAGTATATTTACGAAACACTTTTCATCTCACAGTATATTTATGGAACACTTACGAAACACAAGTTTCGGGGGAGCCATAGAACTGTTTGCTAATATTTTATTACATACGACGCACAGTGCATCAGGAGTATCTTCATTTCAAACACATGTAAAGCCGAATTTGTAATAACTGTCATCATACTTTCATTTTGGTCTTTTATTAGTTGATTCCTGTTTTTTCACTTTGAATTTGTGGGGAACAAAAGGCTGCGATTTTTTGTCCTCACTTGAAGTGTGACAATATTGTCTTTGTTTTCATCAACTGCAGTTGCACTACTAGAAGTACTTCTCGTTTTAAAGTTCCAATTTTCAACCACAACTCCATGGTCATTTATTTTAATAATAATATTTCGAAATACTGATAAATATCAAAAAAAATTTAAACAAGGAAGTGAGTTTAGTTATGATATCGGTTTGCTTCTCCTTCAACCCATGTACTCCAGGCTAAATCGCATACGAATGGCATATTAGATCATTACAATGCTACTTTTTCGTAGATGTCATTACCTCTACGCATACTTCTCTACAAAAGCCCACCAAAATAGCGTTCCACAGTCTATTCGATTATTAGTCTATGCCAGTATATTAATCAACGAAAAAAAATAAAATTAAAAATTATAATGATACAAAAGTGGTGTACACTACAAATATGCAAAATATATTAATTTAATTTTACTTTATTTTTTTAATTATTAATTACGATTTTTCACGGAATACTTGTTCACATCTCTTGGAACAGTTTACGAAACACTGGGCTAGAAATCAGTTACAGTGTATGTTTATTGGTATGTCTCCAAGAAAGCAGATAACTTAGCAATCTCAGAAAATTATGATCTTGCAAGCTGTAGATAATGGTGTGCGATTTTTAAGACTGACATTGCCAAACAATTCTGCATTCCTAAGACTACTCTGTTAACTGTTCTGAAAGATTGAAAGTTTAGAGAAATCTACTGCTGCACTGGGTAGATTTTGAGCTCGAAAGGCAAAGTATCTGGATCTTAAATAGGTAATTTTGGAATGGCTAATGATGATGCATGCAGAAAAAGTTCCCGTAGAAGATAATCTTTTAAAAGCTAGGGCTGAATTGTTTGATAATCAAATGGATATTGTAGAATTTAAAAGTTCAGATGGATAGTTCCAGAAATTTAAGACTTGTCATGGTCTGTCTTCAAAAAAATGTGGTGAAAGTGAAGCCATGGCAAGTGACGCTGCAAAGGAATGGAAGGAAAATAGTTTAAAAAATGTTTTGTTGACATGACCACAATGACATCTTCAGTGCTGATGAAACTGGACTCTTTTTTAAATTGCTACCAGATAAAACACTTACATTTAAAGATCAGAAATGTAGCGATGGGAAAAAAGGTCAAACAACGGATTACCATTCTCCTAGCAGCAAACATGACTGGCACAGAGAAGCTTCCTGTTTAATCATTGGGAAAGCCCAGAAGCCTTGATGCTTGAAAGGTTTCAAGATATTACTGACTATGTATTGAACAAACCAAAAAGCATGGATGACATCACAAATCTACAAAGAGTGGATCAGACTTAGATCACAGAATGAGTGAGAAGAATAGAAAATTTTGCTGTTTGTGGATAACCACTCCTCATTGTCAAGTAAACGACCTAAGTACAATCACTGTCAAGTACCAACCATCAAATGTGACGTCAGTTCTTCAGCCACTTGATCAAGGTGTAATCTAGTTTTGTAAGCAAAACTACCAAAGAATGCTATTAAATAAAATTGTTCTGTCTTGAAAGCAAAATTAAATGTGAAATCAACATCCTGCAAGCAATGTATTTATGTGTTTAAGCATGGAATGAAGCTGATAAAAAAAAATTTGATCGGCAACTGCCTCAGACATGCAGGATTTACCACCTTGAATGATGCAGTGTGTGAAGTTTTGTATGCTTCTTCCTCTATTAATTTAATACTGTAGTACATATAAATAAGATTATACTACACTATATCAGAAGAATACATTAAATATTCAAGCTTTTTCTTGTTTTGTTGGGGATTTTATGGACGATTGATATAACATCCCCGGGGGCTCACATCTGGTGAGTATGGGCTTGGCACACCCAGGGTCCTGAGCTGGATATCATCATTCTTCTCTTTCTTGGTGATTCCCTTCTACTTTTGACTCTCTCTCTCTCTCTCTCTCTCTCTCTCTCTCTCTCTCTCTCTCTCTCTCTCTCTCTCTCTCAGGGTTACTCGGGAACATTTTTTTTTTTTTCCTGGTGCAGCATAAGCCTCAGGATTCCTTGCATCATATGGATATTAATAATAATAATAATAATAATATAACGATTGTTTTTCTCATTTCCCTGGAGGGTCATTTTATAATGTAAGGATGTATGATTTAGATGAAGGTAGCAGAATTAAACTTTACATACTTTCTTCTTGATAATAGCATTTTAAAGTGTTGAAATAAAAGTGAATGAAATTGGAATGATAAAGAATATTATTCTGTGTAAAACTAAAAACTTTAATTTGCATTCAGGCTTTAACTAGATACAAAAACAGACATGTTTAAACTTGTATATCCTTTTGGATCCCTTCATCTGTACCCTGTTCACTAGCAAATGTAAGATTTCCTTGTGATACCAATACTTGTGCCATCTTTGGCGCAAATAAATGGCTCCTAAGAGGGGACATGAAATGGTTAACTGTATAATATAGGTTGAAGTTTTTAACTTCTATAGAGAGAGCGAGAGAAAAGGTTATATTAAAATTATAATTAACCTAAGAATATTATTATTTATTATGTTAACCTTATAAATGTTAAAGACAAAAAACAGAACAAAACTTATGTAAACTTAAGTAACAGGCCATCTATTTGTTAATTCTCTCTTTTTTTTTTTTTTTTTAATTTAAAAAAAAAAATTTTTTTTTGAAATTCATAGTCTAAAATTTTAAACTTAAATTTTTTACTTTCTACTTGTATTTTTAATGTTATGTATTTGTTTTTTTTTTTTTTTTTAAATTTATTTAGATGCTTGACATGGTAAGGCCAAAAAATCCTGGAAAAATATCCCTTTCTGATCTCAAGCGATGCAAAATGACCCCAATTTTCTTTGATACATTTTTTAATCTGCAAAAATACTTAGAACATGAACAGAAAGATCCATTTGCCTCACAAAAGGTAATTTTTTTCCACACATTCTCTCAGAAAACAGTAATATTATAAAAATAGTTCAGTATGTCTGAGCAACTTTGAAATGCACTAATAGATGATATATGTTTGAATAGATGATATATATTTTAAAAAATTAAATGTACCAGTAAATACTTATGTATTCCCTTATGTTTTCTTACTTTTATAATGTGTCCCATCCAGTTGTGTAATATTATAATGTACTATTTTTATGACATTTGTAAGTGTAAAGTAGAAAGTGTAAGAGTGTAAATTATTGAAATTCTGCTTTTGTACCAGTAAATTTTGTACCGTTTTGTACCACAGTTTAGAACTAAACTGTGGAACAAAATTCTAAACCACAGTTTAGAACTAAAACTGAGAAACAAAAGGAAAATAGGCTTCAAAAATAAAATTCTAAGTGTTTGGAAAAAATTCCAAACATACTCCTTAAAACAGTGAAACAACTTTTGAAAAGTGGGAAGCTTGTTATCCCATTTTTGATTTAAAATAGGATTACTTATATAGAAGTAACATTGTGCTTAAAGTTACAATAAAAAAAAGAACTGTTGTTTTTAAATATTAAAATAAAAAATTTTTACAGTCTCCACTGGACCATTAAAAATAGGAAAAAGACATTTCTGTTATTGTTTTCCTTCAGGTTTAAATTTAGTATAGCTACTTTGGGTATGGTCACCTCACCTTGTAGCCATATGAAATGGCTAAAGGATGGCATAATCTAATGGTTTGTCTAACCATTTAAAGCATACATAGATTTAGCATAATTGGTAAAATGACTATTACAATTAACAGATTATAGAAAATACATGGGAAATATTTGTGCGGAACAGAATATGCTTAACTTGCCTCAACATGTTGAAGCCATACTGGAGCAGAATCAATAACAAATTTCATCAGGATAGGAATAAAGTTTTCATGGAACAATCTGAGATAAATCTTGGAATTGACTGTTTCCTCTGGGAACATTGGTCTGAAGATTGTCTGCTGCAATGAGAGCTTTACATTTTCCAGAGCTATGCATTTTGTTTGTTGCCATAGCTGTATATATATAACATAGTGCTCATCTAAAAACTAGATAACTAGTTCATATCGTAAAGTAAGGCAGTGTATGCTCTGGTGAACTCTAAATGGAATTTCTTTTCATAATATAATAATCATTTGGCTATGCAACATGTGACGCCTACTTATATATTGGCTTCTTCACCTTGCCACATGTACTCTGTCCTCAAATGGAAAATCATTGTCTACAAAACAGTGAGTGTGCTTGGACTAGGATTTTTACCATATATATGGTAATCATGGAAGATTTAATAATGTTGGGAGATTTAGTACCACAACTGATTTTTAACTAATGTCTATAATGTCTTATAGCAGATGGTCCTTTTGGTTGTGCATATGCAGAGCTGTAAATAATTTTGATGATCAGTAATTTCATACTATTATTTTTTTAGAATACCACTTTTTGAACAAAAATCTATAAAATTTTGCTTTTTGTTGTGCTGTAAAAGTGATCGTTAAGTAAAAATGTTTTACCAGGAGGTAGAATATTTTGCATGATAGAAACATTTCAAAGATGGATATGATATCGTTGACATTGATGCAAAGTAGAGGAGACCTTGTATGAAGGGTGATCATTTAATTTGCAGACTGATGCAAGATTTTATGTTTACACTGTGAACTTTCCATAACTGCCACTAGAGGAGCTCTCCTTGATCGCTACTGAGCAGTTTCTGTACTCAGTAGCGATCAGGGAGTCACTGACAATCATTTGTCACCCGCCGCATGTCACTAATGATCATTTTAAAGATTGAACAGTGATATGAGTGTCCTGTTTATGGTTTTATGGTATTGAGTGTCTTGGTAAGACAACCATATTTAAATGGCACAAATGATTCGGTGAAGGCCATGAGTCTGTTGCAGATGACCCAAGACCTGGTCAGCCTTCCTTCTCAATAACTCCTGAGCAAATTGCAAAAGCCCAGGAATTGTTGGATGAAGATGGTCGAATTACATTTCATGAAATAGCTGTTAGAATGCCCATTTCATACAATAGTACACACAATATTGTGAAAGATCACCTGAAAATGTCGCAAATCTGTGCCTACCGGATTCTACACAATTTGATTCCAGAACAAAAACAGCTAAGAGTAGACTTGTGCAAACGAATGCTTCATCGTTTTGAAACACAGGGTCAAAACTTCTTAAATCGAATAGCAACTCGTGATGAAACTTAGATTTTTTTACTATGATCCAGAGACAAAAAACAGTTGAGTGAGTGGAAGCATTCTGATTCACCAAGACCTAAGAAATTTCAACTTCTTGTTCGCCTGACAAACAAATGGTTCTTGTCTTTTTTGACATAAAAGCATTCTTGTTACATGTTTTGTGCCTTGTGGAACAACTATGAATAAATAAGCATACTCTGAGGTTTTCAGAGTCAAACTTTGCCATGCCATTTGTGAAAAATATCAAGAACTTTCTGGTGTGAAGTGGTTTCTCCACCAAGACAGTGCCAGGCCCCATACTGCCAATATTGTGCAGCTAGTGATTCCTCCATAAGTGTCAAGGTTCTGCCACATCCCCGTTATTCATTGGACTTAGTCCCCATGTGATTTCTTTCTGTTTCCAGTCTGAAGAAAGCTCTGCAAGGCAAGCATTTCGTATCCAACAACAATGCTCGCAGAGCCACAATGAAAGCACTTTGCAGTCTTTCAAAAAATGGTTTGCAAGCAGCATTTAATGCATGGGACAATGGTGGCAAAAGTGTGTAAATTCAAGGAAGAGTATTTTGAGAAGGAGAAATCTACAGCAGATTCAGATGATGACAATAAAGATAAGATCTTGCACCAGTCCACGAATTAAATGATCACCCCTCGTAAAAGATTCATCCTGGATGTTTGTCAGCCAGGTCATTTTACTTTTTGGTTACCTGTTATTCATGATATTTTAATTTTAATTTATTGCTTGTGGCATATAAACTGATATGTATTAAAAATGAATGTTTCTTTTCCTCTAAAGGATCCAGACAATGAAACAGAAGTGGTATCTGATTGGGTTCGCTTTGCTGAAGACGAGTACCAATATCTTGTTAGTGAAGAAAATTCTAATGAGGTGTAAGTGTTTTCTTAACATGTACATTCTAGATTTCTGATCATTGAGATTCTAAAATTTTTAAATGTTTCTTACGTACTTTTTATTTTGTTTGTTCACTCTTAAAGTTTAAGTAAATTAAGTGCTAAATGCACTTTCATGATGCAAGGAAGAAAGCATATGTAGCATCTACCATAAAAAATGATAATAATAAAATAAAAATGACAAGATAAAATATAAAACTCACAAGTTTTATATTTTATCTTCCAAATATCTATCTAATCCCTCTTTAAATATAACACACTCAGCCTCTACAGGGCAAGGAAATAAGTTGTTCCCAATAGTTGATTGCTCTTTGACTAATTGCAAGTTAACCTGATCAATTCTGCAGTTAACTTTCCTTAATTTGAATCTATACTCCCTTGTTGAAAATATACCTCCATCATTAATTTTGTCAACTCTTTTATGGCCTTAAGTACTTTCTTCAGATTCCCATAAAAATGCCTAGTTTTCCAGAAGTGATGGCTTACAGGACTGTAATTTCTTCTTATGAATATTTCTTTGCATCACAACTAGTCTTTTTTTTTTTTCTCATTTGTACTTTCCTGAAATGAGTCTTCTAAACATGTGTACTGCATTCAAGGTGTGGTCTGACTGTTGATTTTTACAGTGAGATAATTACCCCTTTATCTCTATTAACAAAATTCTTGTAAATCATTGGTGGTACCCCATGCAAACTTTTGCAGCCTTAGTATGCTGTTCAGATAACTTCATGTTGGACTGTTTACAATGCCAATGTCCTTTTCATCTTCAACACCATTGATTGTTGCTACCTAGCCTTTAGGCAATAATTTGACTTGGGATTACTGTGATCCTGATGCAGAAGATTGCATTTTCTAGATTAAAACTCAATTGCCATTTTTTGGACCAGTTGTATAATTTGTTTGCCTTCTTGCTTCATATAGAGTTCCAACATTCTTTGTTTGCTCCTACTGATAAATGCTATGAACTCCCTGCATCCAACTAATATGGCAGACCGAGATAAGATACCTCATTTCACAGTTTAGTGTCTTAGCCCCTACATCCTAGATTTATTGCTCTCAATCTACAACTCAGTCCTTTTCACTCGAGTATTCTCTGCCCAACGGAATGAATACTCTGTGATTCCACTTCCTGAAGTTCAAGTGCCAACTAGCCCGAAGGATTTCAGACCAATCTCAACTTCCACCCTCCTCAAACTCCTAAAAAAAGTACTCCTTCTAGCATTAAGCAAACAGTGCATGCTACAGAAACCAAAACAGTTCCATTTTGCAGTCGCAAATATATCAACCATAACAAACCTTGTGTGTTGGCACAGACATCCTTCTGGCCTTCGAAACTAAATCCAAATTAGTTATTGTGTATGCCGATATTGAAGCTGCCTTTGATAGCCTAGACATCACAGCCCTTCTCAGTCTTCTGCAATCCTTCTTCAGGATTAATGGCAATCTACTTTCTTCACCACTTTATTAGGGAATAGAAGTGTTCCACCTCACAATGAAAAAGTCCCACTTTACCAGGAAAATCGCTGTACGAGTCCCACAAGGTGGTTTTCTTTCTGGCCTCCTTTTCTCAGCAATTCTTATTCCTTTTTTGTGCTCCCATGACAATGCTTTAATATATGCCAATGATATAAAGTGTCTTAACTTAATCCCACCATCTGCAAACCCAAAGACAATTGTGCCTTCAATCACAGAGTTTGACTGTTCTTTCAACTTACTTGTGGATTTGTGGGTTAAACCATAACCCTTCTAAATCTGCAATAATGATTTATTCACTTAAACAGTGACTAACAGTAATTCAGCCATAAGGACCTTGGTGTCTATTTTGATCTGAAGCCAAGATTTGATTTGCACACAGAATAACTCCGGAAGTGATTTACCATCTCACACTGGAGAGTGAAACAACGATTACTTCATTCCAATGATGCTGCAGTCACTACTAGATAACTACAAACCACTGTTTATCCGGTTATTTTATACTCTGCTGAAATTTAGTGCCCTCACTTCAAAAACTGGTGTTTGTATGTGAATACTGGACCCTGAAATGGGCCACAAATAAGCATTGCCAATCCCCTCAATTGAGAACCACTGATGTGGCTGAGCAGCTAAATGTAGACAGGCTCCCAAGGTTAATTGACATCAGGCATTTAATGACTATGGTAAAAATGTTCACAGGAGTGATAAATGCCTTGAACATCTGGGATTTCTGTCAGTGGCACAACACTCTGCCATCCTTGAGGTCTGACCCCACACTAATCTTCAAATACAACTGTCTCAAACTTTGTAATCATTTCCTACCTGCCCAGGCACTCCCTAAAATACAGGTGCTGCTGCATCTTGGAATTAGCCTGCAGAAAATGGCTACCGATTACAAATACCATCGCATTCTTCTAGAGTAGATTGCATCTGTTCAACTGGAATAACTCCTTCCAAGTCTTGGGGCTTAAACTGCCAGATTACTAAACATCAACAACAGCCTTCCACCTCTCCAATCCCCACTGTACTGTATTTTTTAAGCAGAAACAACAGTTGTTTCTCATTTGCATTTGTTTGATCAAGATCCATGGTTTGATTTTGATTCAACTGCCCTGCCATTGTTTTTAATTGTTCTTGGGGAGAGTACTCTGGTTGTGGAAGAGAACAGTCGGTGGATATTTGACTGCTGTAAAGGGATAAGTATTTTAAATTTTTACCGTATACTTTGTTAATTAACATACTACATTATGTTTTGCAGAAATATTAAATAGGTTTAGTAGCATTCGTTAGCTTCTTATTTTGAATTTAACTAGAGATTTTTGGAAGTTATGACTCCCGGTATTGGCAGCAATATTGTTGACCTAGCTGCCATATTGTAGTAGATAAGAAATAGCGTAACGTATACATATCTCGAACTGATAGCATAAGGTGTAACATAAAACTAAATAGCTTAATACGAAGCGCTGTATTAGGAATCTGTTAGCTTATTATAGTATTATCAATTAATCAAAAATATTATTAATCTTATTAAATTAAATTGTATTTAAATGGAAATCATGACCCAGACTAGAGCTGCGAAGCAAAGGTCAAAGACTAGTGAGAATACTGTGACTCGGGGAGAAACGAAGGGGGCAATTCTCCTACACATCACAGTCTCAAAAAATGTGCGAAATGTGAAATGTTTGCCTACCTTTCTTAAACAGGACTAGCCAAGGAAGATGCCTTTGTGTCAAGAAATTAGGCACCAACTCAGTGTTCTGATGGGCATCTATGAGAGCTTGAGGTGTAGGGTAAATGCTCTCAAAGAAATTAATATGAGGGGCCCATCAAGCTCTCAGCTGCCCAGCTCAATGGCAGAGCTCACCCCTGTGCATCAGGCAACACAGAGGTAATCTCCAGGGCAGATTGTGCTGGTCCAACAGGAACTACTTATTGTTGATGACTCTATTGTCAGGGAGACTATGCAAGGTGGAACAGGACCAGGGTATGTCTGCCAGGGGCAAAAGTTAATGATGTTGTAGAGCAGATATCATCTTTTAAAGGCACAGAGGGCGATATTGTTGTGCATGTTGAAACTAATGACATTAAGAGTAAGAGATCTGCATATTTACTTAAAAAGTACAGGTCAACGTTGGAAAAAAGTCACGAGTTAGGGTTAAATGTGAAAGTGTCTGCAATTCTGCCCAGACATGATAGGACGGAGTATATGATGATAGACTTGTCAATCAGTTCAGGCCTATGCAGAGATTGTGCATGGCTCAAGGGGTAGAATTTTTTCCAGCCTGGTCTGTGCTTGTTGACAGGAGAGATTGCTTCTATAGGGATGGGGTACACTTAAATAGAAAGGGTGCAAGATTATTTGCTTATGCTATATAGGCAGTGTTAGGTGGGTTGGAAAGCTGCTAGCTTAGGAGGGATACACAGACTAAAAGGTTAACAGTGGCCGCAGGTAGAGGCAAAAGTGATTCTTGCACTGCTTCTATTAGAATAAGCAGCAGCCTGGAAAGCAAGGCAATGGAGATTTCTAGGTCTGCTGGAAGTCACAGTGGAACAAGTAAATACATGGGCTGTGATAGGGTAACTAAGAGTAGAAACAGGTGCATGTATACTTGCATGTACACCAATGCTAGGAGTATAGTTAATAAAATTGATGAGCTTGAAGTGCTAGTCAAGACATAAAAGGCAGATATTTTTGGGATATCAGAGACGTGGTGTCACACAGACATAAGCAGTAAAAAATTGGAATTTGGGGAGTATAATGTGTACAGGAAGGGAGGGGGGTTATGCTTTTAGTTAAGAAACACATAAAATCTAAGGAAGTGCATCCAATTGATGTTGGTGGACAATGCAATGTTCAGTCTGTTTGGTGTGACATAAACACTGGGAAAGGAAAAATGAGAGTAGGTGTGTGTTATAGCCATAATGAATCTGATGAGTATAATGAGCAATTGTGCAGAGAAATAGAGTGGGCCAGTAAATCACAATGTCTTATAATGGGGGATTTTAACTTTCCAGATATTGACTGGAACTTGTGGATTGGTCACTCGCACACTAGCAAGACTTTTGTGGATTTATTGGATGACTGTATTCTGCAGAAACATGTTTGAGAGGCAACAAGAGAGAGAGTAATACTCTTGATCTGATTATCAGCAGTGATTATTCATGCATTAAGAATTTGCAGATAAAGGAACCACTGGGTGACAGTGATCACAATGTACTGATGTGGGAATTACTTAAAGATGTAACTAACATCAAGGCTAAAGGGAAGGGCTTTTGCTTTTGTAAAGGTGACTACAGGGGGTCTCAGACAGTTTTTGAATTCTGTACAGTGGGATCAACTGATGATGATACCAAAGTTGAATTCTAAATGGGAAGCCTTCAGGGACTTAATTTTGGAAGCTATTAGGCTTTTCATTCCAACTAAGAAATACTGTTCAAGGTTTAGGTCTAAATGGATGTCAGATGAATTAATGAGGCTCGTGGCGGAGAAGAAAAATGTATGGGATGCATATAAAGTATCAGGTGACACAGAAGCAATGGCAGATATAAGCTAGTCTGTAATCAAGTCACAAAGGAGGTTAGGCAGGTGAAGGCAGAAATCTTTACGAGAAATCTTTGACAGAGAATGCAAAGCAAAACAGCAAAGAGTTCTTTACTTTTGTAAACTCTAGAAGGAAAGGGATGAATCAGATTGGACCACTTAACATAGATGGGTTGACTATTGATGATAATGCTCAGGTAGCTGATAAACTGAATGAGTATTTTGCATCTACATTCACACATGAGGAGTTATTCAATGAGAGGAGAGCCAGAGGTTTATCAAACTCTAACAGAGAGCTAAGTGATTTTGTAATAACTTATAGCAAAGTGGAGGAGAAATTGTTGAAGTTAAACATAAAAAAGGCACCTGGAGTGGACACGATCTATCTAGTTATATTAAAGAAGGCAGCAAAGAAAGTAAGCAATCCCTTAGCCATAATTATGAGAGCTTCCTTGGACTCAGAGGAGGTCCCCATGGACTGGAGGGGTGCAAATGTATCACCAATTCACAAATGCGGTTCAAAAGGTGACACAAGTAACTATAGACCTTTTAGTTTAACTTGTGTTCCAGGGAAAATAATGGAATCATTGGTTAAAGAAGCATTGCTGGATCATCTAGACAAGACTGCAGTAATAGTTAAGACACAGCATGGGTTTGTTAAAGGGGGTCTTGTCTGACCAATTTGATTGGATACTATGATGTGGTCACAAAGGAACTGAATGCCAAAAATTTTTATATCATATACGTGGATTTCAGGTAAACTTTTGATACTGTTATACCTGGAAGACTGCTGTACAATTTGGAGAGGTATGGCATTAAGGGTAATTGGCTACAATGAATAAAGGAATGGTTGAGTGGGAGATGACAGAGAGTGGTAATCAATGGACACTGCTCTTTGTGGACAAAGGTTATTAGTGGAGTTCCCCAGGGTTTGGTGTTGGGTCCATTGTTGTTTTCTGTATTTATCAATGATATTGATGAAGGTATATCAGGTTTAATGTCAAAGTTTGCAGATGATACAAAGGTTGACAGGGTTGTTAACGACAGTAAAGACAGTATGCTACTCCAACTGGATCTAGATAAGTTGGGCAAATGGGCTGAGAAGTGGCAACTGAAATTTAGCATTGACAAATGCAAAGTACTGCATCTGGGTAACAATAACACAAGAGAAACATACCAACTGTGTGGTACTACACTCAGGGAAGTGGAAAGTGAAAAAGACGTGGGGGTAATTGTGGAGTCAAATATGAAGTTCGCTGAGTAGTGTAGACAGGCTGTCAGGGCAGGCCATAGAGTCTTGTCAATGATATATACGAATTTTGCTAGCAGGGACAGGCAGGTGATTATCCCATTAGCATTAGCATTAGTAGAGGCATATGATGCAAGAAAGCAAGCTTATTCAGCATCAGCCAAAAAAAAAAAAAAAAAAAAAAAACAACCACTACTCCCATTTCACCCCTCCGTTCGTTCGAAATACCTGTCCAGCTGAGCCTTAAATTTGTTTAGGCTATCAACTTCAACAACAAGCGATGGGAGTCTATTCCACAAATTAACTGCCCGCTGGCTAAAGGCAAATTTCCGCACATCTATCCGACATCCGTCCTTCCTCAATTTGAATTTATGCCCTCTCAGGTGATTATTCTGAGCAAGAGGAAGAATCCCATCGGCATTGAGCATGCTCAAGCCATTCAAAGCCTTATACACCTCTATCAGATCACCTCGCCGATGCCTAGTCTCCAGGCTCTGTAATTTGCAAAACTTAAGCCTTTCTTCGTAAGAGCAACCCTTTGTTCCATTCACTAATCTTGTTGCCCTTCTCTGTACTCGTTCCAGCAGCTCTACATCCTTCTTGAAATGAGGCCTCCAGACCTGTATACAGTACTCAAGGTGTGGCCTGACCAATGCCTTATACAAGGGAATAATCACATCCCTGTCCCTGCTAGAAAAATTCCTGTATATCATTGACAAGACACCATGAGCTACTCTTGCAGCTCGTCTGCACTGCTCAGAGAACTTCATATCTGCCTGCACAATTACCCCCAGGTCCTTTTCATTCTCTACCACTGTCAGCGTAGTACCACAGAGTTGATATGTTGCTCTGGGGTTACTGTTTCCCATATGTAGTACTTTACATTTGTCAATGTTAAACTGGAAACATTATACAAGGAAATGGTCTGGCCACACCTAGAGTACTGTGTACAGGTCTGGAGGCCTCATTTTAGAAAGGATGTAGAGTTGCTAGAACGAGTACAAAGAAGGGCATTAAGATTGGTGAGAGAAACAAATGGGTGCTCTTACAAAGAAAGGCCTGGAGAATAAGAAAGGCTTAGTCTCCAGGTGCTACAAATTGCAGCACCTGGAGAATGGGCACCTGAAAGGTGATCTGATTGAGGTGTATAAGGCCTTGAATGGCACGGGCAAGCTGAATGCTGATGGGATTCTTCCTCTTGCTCAGATTAAGAACCTGAGGGGCATTGAGGAAAGTCATTTGTAGAATAGATGTGTGGAAGTTTGCCTTTAGCCAACAGGTGGTTGATTGGTAGAACAGACTTCCATCTCTTGTTATGGAAGTTGATAGCCTAAATAAATTTAAGGCTAAGCTGGACAGGCATTTGGAACGAATGGAGGTGTGAAATGGGAGGGGGGTTTTTTTGGCTGATGCTGCATAAGCTTGCTTTCTTGCATCGTATGCCTTTACTAATGCTAATGATTTGTGCTACAATGTTCATATTTTTTTTCTCTTATGTAACTTTCCCTTTCCCAATTTTTAATCACATGTATTATTTTCTGCCGTAATGTATACTCCTGGCCATGTCGCCGTGATGAGTATTAGTTCTTGTACCATACTTAGACATAGCAGAAATAAAGATAATTATTTAATATTTTTGGCTACTTTAAAAGCAAATTGATATGAATATTAGTAGTAGAAAAATGATGCAAGAAAGATAGCTTATATAGCATAAGGCAAAAAAAAGCCTACTTCATATGCCAATTCCTTCCATTAATTTGTCCGCCCCTTCTGTAGATGTATTTTCACAATACTAGGTGAAAGTTTATTTTAACAATTGGTTACTCTCTGTCTGAAAGGAGATTTCCAGATATCTATCTGTCCTGCAATCATCCTTTTCCACTTTAAGTTTGTCATCGTTGTGTGTATCATCTGAGAAACATGCCAATTCACAGATGCTTAGTTTCCATACCAGTCTATCTTTATAAGAGTCCCTTTTTGTGCCCCTCACTGATCGTTGCTCTTTCCTGCATCCATTCCAAAAGGTCTACATCTTTCCTAAAATTAGGCTTTCAGACCTTTATGCTCTTCTCAAGTTGTGGCCTAATCCTTGCCTTATACTGTAGAAGAATCATCCCTGTGTCCCTGCTGTTAAAATTCCTGAGTATCATTGATAGAACGACCATGTGCTGCCCTAGCCACCTGTCTGCATTGCTCAGAAAATTTCATATCAGAATGTACAGTTATCCTTGGCCTTTTTCATTCTCCTTGAGTTTTGTGCTGCCCGAATAATATGTAATTCTGGGATTATTGTTGAATGAAATGCAGTACCTTGTTGAATTGTTGCAGTATGAAAAAAAAAAAAAAAAATGTCACAAGGCATTTAACAGTGGTGACATGTATATATGAAGTTGGCTACAGTGACCACAAATGTTATCATCACTTTTTCAGAATTAGGAGAAATTCTGTGCACTTTCATCTGTTGAAGATTGTCAGATTAGCCTGCTTGAACATATCAGAGATATAGCAGTGCATCTATATATCAGTATGTCTTGAGCACTGATATATCTCTGAGCATCTTAGCTAACCAGAAATATAATACATTTAATTTCTGTAATGAAAGCACTCATGTTTTTTTTTTTTTTTTTTTATGTGAACCCCAAACATGAGAGGTATTAGAACCTTGGGAAGTGATAATATGTATATGTGAAGTTGTCTGTCAAAGACTATAAATCTTATCATTCCTATTCAGAATTAGGAGAAATACTGTGCACTTTATGGCTACTGAAGATTGCCAGATTGTGCAACGCTAAGAATGTTTAACTAATCAAAAATACATTTAAATTCCTATAGAGAAAATATTGCTATGAATTTTATTTTATTTCTTTTAATTTTTGATTTCATTAGCAATTGATTACTATTTCTCCTCTTATTTTTCAGGGTAATTGAAAACTGTAGCCCAATGGAGGAAGAAGGTGTGACCAAAAATGAAAATATGAATTCAATGCAGTATTCTGAAGGAATGTCCCACATGATTTCCATTGATGATGATTATGACTATGCAGATTCAGATCCAGATTACTGAGTTGACAAACAGAAAGAAACAAAATAATAAAGAGAGAAATACAACAGAAAGAAATTCCTTCTTTAAGTTTGTTGTGTATTAAAGAAGTTGGTGGAATAGATTTAATCGACAGAGTTATATATATATTTTTTCAGTGTGGTAGAGATGGAGAAACTTGTTTCTGTGATGATCACTGAAAATAAGTGTGGCAAATCTGCTTGTGAACTCATGATGTGCAAGCCTTTATTATAACTCAGGACAATTAATTTAACTCTATGCATAATTCAAAAAAATAAAAGAATAAAAAAAATCACACACTGCATCCTGTGAATTAACATCACTGTAGCATACTCTTCCCGTGTCGTAGACAGATGGCCAAAGCTGTATGTGAATGCCAACAAATTTGTTCAACTGAATTTTGTCTAAAATGAAATTAAAATGAAATAATTTTTATTTTGCATTTGTTGTCATACTTTCATTATTTCACACTTACCTTCCTAATAAATGATAAAGTATATCAGTTAATGACAAGATACCTTACCATTAAACATTCCATTTAAAGAATGGACACAGGAATCAAAATGACTTCAAAAAGTTGGGCAGGACTGTTCAGTGGTTAGGTATTAAGATGCAAGAAAGCAAGCGTATTTAGCATCAGCCAAAGGGGGGGGGGGAACTTCCCATTTCACTCCAGAAGACAAACTGTTTTGTATTTTGGTTGTAAAGTAGGCAACGAGGAAAAGAACTGCACTCCGCATATGCTTCACTACCTGTTCATCAAAACAATGCATGGGTGAATCGAAAAGGATGTTTCATGCCTTTTGCAGTGCCCATGATATGGTGGCCAACAAATCACATCACGACTTACTTCTGTATGATGCCTCCTATTAGAAAAAGGATGACAATGAAGAAAAAGTGGACAGTGACATATCCTACCATATGCAATTTGTCCCTTGTACAGTGAAGTACTACCTATTCAACCCGACTGTTTTTCTTTGCACTCTAATGAAGATGAAGACACTGATGAACATCAACTTGATATACACAAAAAAGTATAGCCGCTGTCTCTCTCAAGGATCCACCATTTTGTCCAAACCTTTATCCTTCTGAACCTCATAAGATCACAGAAAGTGAGCTTAATGACCTCATCAGAGATCTTGAACTGCCGAAGAATAAGGCAGAGCTTCTGGCCTTGAGGCTACAACAGTGGAAACTTCTAGATCATTCTGTGAAAGTGACATTTTGTACTTGAAATAAAGTCTGATAAATTCTCTCAAGCAGGTGAATTCACCATAAGGATGTTGATGTTCTAATGGCAGCAATGTACATGAGGCATGTTCCCAAAGATTGCCGATTATTCATAGACTCTTCTAAGGTTAGCCTTAAGGCTGTGTTATTACACAATGGAAATATACTGCCTTCAATATACCTCTTGCATATACTGTTCACAAAACAGAAACATATGCAAAAATGGAGAATGTCCTCTTACGTGTACACTATCAGAAGTGTGAGTGGCAGATGTGATTTAAAGGTAATTGCCATATTATTAGGAATACAAAAGGGTTACACTGACTATTGTTGCTTTCTCTGCGAGTGGGATAGTCGTACCAAGGGTATGCTCTACGAGAAGAGTTGGCCTCAATGTGCACTACAAGAGGAATTGGCCAAAATCATTAATACCTGGAATGAACGCAACATTTGTACCTCTGGTAGATCTAAATCAATCAAACTGGGGCTCGTGAAAAATTTTGTGAAGGCTTTGGAAGTGAATGGTCCTGCATTCACATACTTGCAAGAGAAATTCCCAAGACTTAGTACACGTGTAGACATGTATATTATCTTCTGTAGGACGGCACCTGAACATCTGTTCATCACCACCTTGGTAAACTGTGATGGATACAGAACTCTGTAAAAGGCCAGAAATGTGTGTAGTGTTGTGTTATTGTTTGTGCAGAGTGTTTAGTTGTTTCTGGCCTCTTTATCACCTGGAAAGCCTGCCCAATGTCCAACCACACTACCGGGAGGTGGGTCACAACTGTGCATGTACTGTGGCGAACCTCAACTACCTTGTGGGTCTATTGTTCCCTGTGTGTGCTGTATTGCACAAATCCCGCACCCACCAGAAGAAGTGGAGATGGGAGAAATCCCAGGTGCCGTCTGACACGAACATAACCTACCCACCAGAGGAAGTGCTATAGCGGTGGGTACCAGCAATCCCTCCCCAGGTTGCCCAAACCAGGGGACCAAGAGAGTACAGAGAAGATTAAGGCAAGCATTTTCATTAATCCACAAATAAGACGACTTTACAAAGATGAACAGTTCAAATGTGTCCATAGTGTTAGCGAGAAATCAGTATGTAAAGCCTTTTGAAATGTTTCAACTTTTCGGTTTTCTAGGAAATGTTAAAGCCAGCAACTACAGGCAGCTTGTGGAAGATCTCATTATTTGTTACGAAAAATGGGTGCAACATGTCATTGAAGATGCATTGCACTCGCACCTGGATTTCTTCCTGCAAAACTGGTGCCATCAGCGACGAACATTTTGAGTGCTTCAATCAAGACATCGCAGCAGTGGAAAAAAAATACAAAAGCAAATGGAGTGCCGCCATGTTAACCAAATATTGTTGGATGGTGAAAAGGAATGCTCCCGAAGCTGATTAGCATTAGTAGAGTTACATGATGCAAGAAAGCAAGTTTATATAGCATCAGCAAAAAAAAAACCAAAAAACCTGATTTCACCCATCCACTCGCACCAAATGTTTGTCTAGTTCTGCCTTGGATCTATTTAAGCTATAAACTTCTACAACGACAGATGGAAGTTTGTTCCAGCAATCAACCACCAGCTGGCTAAAGGCAAACTTCCACACATCTATCCTACAACTCTCCTCAATTTCAATTTATGCCCTCTCAGGCGATTATTCTGAGCAAGAGGAAGAATCCCATCAGCACTGAGCATGCTCAAACCGTTCAAGGCATTATATACCTCAATGAGATCACCTCGCAGGTGCCTAGTCTCCAGACTAATTTACAAAACTAAGCCTTTCTTTGTAAGACCAATCCTTTGTTCCATTCACTAATCTTGTTGCCCTTCTCTGTACTCGTTCCAGCAGCTCTACGTCCTTCTTAAATGAGGCCTCCAGACCTGTATACAGTACTCAAGGTGTGGCCTGACCATTGCCTTATACAAGGGAATAATCACCTTATCCTTGCTAGAAAAATTCCTCTATATCATTGACCAGACACCATGAGCTACTCTTGCAGACCATCTGCACTGCTCAGAAAACTTCATATCTGCCTGCACAATTACCCCCAGGTCCTTTTCATTCTCTACCACTGTCAGTGTAGTACCACACAGTTGGTATGTTACTCTGGAGTTACTGCTTCCCATATGCAGTACTTTACATTTGTCAATGTTAAACTTCAGTTTCCACCTCAGCCCATCTGCTCAACTTTTCTAGATCCTGTTGCAGCAGCGTACTCTCATTAACAACCCTGCCGACCTTCGTATCATCTGCAAACAACCACCAGCTTGGACATTAAGCCTGCTCTACCATCATTAATAAATACAGAAAACAAGTGAAAGGGTAAAAGGTGCCTTGTTTGATATAGTATGTTCATAACTACATCTTACCATATAAATAAAAAATACTTTGTATAAAAATAAAAAAACTACTCTTTTTGAAAACGAGCCAATCTACCATTTTAAGCATTATTTCCATGTTGAGCACCCCAAAATCTAGAAAGTAAACTTATTTTCTTCCCGTAACAATATATGACTGAAATTTATTGTTCAATATAATACAAAAGTTGTCAGGGTAGTTAATAACAGTCATCAATGTGAGCTACTATAAAATCTAGGAAAATTGGGTTGATGGGTGAGAAATAGCCATTGAAGTCTAACATTGAAAAATGCAAGGTACTGCATATGGATAGCAGTAACATACCATCTGTGCAGTACACAGGCTATTTGAAAATAAAAATGACCTGGGGTAATTGTACAATCAGATATGAAGTTAATGGGTTTTGTCTATGATACATAGGAGTTTTCCAGGAGGAATAAGTGGCTGGTTATCCCATCATAAATCAATGGTCAGGCCACCTTCAGTACTGCATACTGGTCTGGAGACTTCATTTTAAAAAGGATATAGAGCTGCTGGATAAGTACAGAGAAGAGCAGTGGTGAGCTATAGTGGTTTTACGAGAGCCCATTGTTATTTTTTCTTAAAATTTGTGAGCCCATTGTTGAAACGATCATTTATTTTACAAATTAAATTCTGAATTCAATGGTTATGATTCTGCAGCGCAATCATGGTTGTCTTGTATTTGTCAGCTACATTCATTCTGAACGGTTGTAATAAGCCACATGGTAGGGATAAGTGTGCAAGTGAGATAGGCTGATTTGTGTATGAGGGTAGGTGTGACAAAGAAAGTAATGAGTTGAGTTTCTGTGTCATGGAGAAGTGTATTGCTCATTATCAAATATTTATTGAAATCTATGCATATATATATATATATATATTTTTTTTTTTTTTTTTTTTTTTTAAGTACTTTTTAAAATTTATTAGCCATGCAAAGGCAATCCAATCTTTTAATTTTTTTTTTTTTTTTTGGAAAAGCCAAGAAAAATCTGCTTCTACAGATTCTGCCAGTGTAATGAAGAAAATTAATGTTCATAGTGAGTTATTTCATCAAATAATTCTATGAATACAAATTGCATAATAATTGATGAGTTGGCAACATTATCCAAACAAAGTCAAACTACATGTTGAACTTGCTGAACTAATATGATTTTTATAGATCTCATTGAACTAGAAAAGCAACTCCTAAATGCACACATGCTAGTGTAATTACAGCTCTAAATAGCTGTGGTTCTGAAAAATATTTAAAGGAAAATCTTATCCAATGGTGCAAGCGTAATGTTGGGGTAAAAGTCCAGTGTTTCAACCAGACTTTTACAACAATTTCCATAAATTATTTGGCATTGCTTGGCTCATGTTTGAAATTAGCATTAGATGATTCTATAAAAAATATAAAAGAAGTGAATCGTTTTGAAATATTTCTAGATAAACTGTATGCACGATATCACCAATCTCCACAAAACCAGTGCGATTTAAGGATGATTGCCAAAGTGTTAATTATAACGATTAATCATATGTTCAGGCCACAATGGGCAGCTTCTAGCTTGCAAATGGCATTTGTGGTTTGGAGAAATTATCGTTAAAACTCCACATTAGGGTATCCTTTCCAACACGGCGGCTAGCAAAACAGTGTGAAAGCAGGGATTGACAAGTTACTCCGCCCACTGTCCTAGGTTAATATGCCTGAGGTGTTTCCCCCCCCCCCCAACACTTGGCACGTTTTTAGATCGCAAACTCATTTTCCGATTCAAAAACAGCGGGATGGGAGGTGATACCTACTTAAGCTAAGCATTCCCTCCTCGACGACACAAAACAGTCAGACAGTAAACGCCTCCACAATAATCACCCAATCGCAGAACTCGACCGTCAATCACAGCACTGAGTGGTTTTTTCATCGATGTACCCTATACTGGAGTTCAGCCAAATTATCCTGCTTTGTGCAAACGGTAAATATTCAAGTTAAATATTCGGAATTATTAAAGCTTTTAAATCTGATATTTTTTAACGATTTAGCATTAATGATCGCGTCCTGCATGAGCTCTCTTACCATTTCAGAAGTTTTAAAAAGTCGCAGCATGACTATAGTACACACAGATAAATAAATTACTAGAACTTTCAATGCTATTGATAATTTGAAAAATTCTGAAGGAAATTATGAAGCTAAACTTGAGAGTATGTTGAAGTCGAAAGAATCCGAAGGAAACAAAACCGAAAGTAAGAACACATTTAAAAAATTTCCTCGTGACAACTTAAGCAAACCCTTGGCCGTAATTCTGAGAGCATCCTTGGATTCAGGGAAGGTCCCCACATCTGGAGATGTGCAAATGCATCCCCAATTCACAAATGGGGGTCGAACGGTGACACGAGTAATTACAGACCAGTTAGTTTAACTTCTGTCTAGGTAAAATAATGGTCACTGGTTAAAGATGCATTGCAGGGTCATCTAGATAAGACTTCAGAAATGATTCAGACACAGCATGGGTTTGGTAAGGGAGAGACTTGTCTGACAAATTTGATTGGGTATTATGATGTGGTTACAAAGGAACTGGATGCAAAAAATAATTTTGATATCATATACTTGGATTTCAGGAAAGCTTTTGACTTCTGACATGAGAGACTACTGCACAAATTGGAGCAGAATGGTATTAAGGGTAAGTTGCTACAATGGATAAAAGGATGGTTGAGTGTGAGAAGACAGGGTGGTAATTAATGGGTGCTGCTCTTCGTGGACTAATGTTAATGGAGTTCCCACAGGGTTCGGTGTTGGGTCCACTGTTTTGTATGTTTATCAATGATATTGATGAAACTATATCAAGTTTAGGGTCGAAGTTTGCAGATGATACAAAGGTTGGCAGGGTTGTTAATGACAGTAATGGCAGTGTGCTACTGCAACAGGATCTAGAAAATTTGGGCAGATGGGCTAAGAATTGGCAACTGAAATTTAACATTGACAAATGCAAAGTACTCCGTATGGGTAGAAGTAACTCCAAAGAAACGTACCAACTGTGTGGTATTACACTGAAGGTGGTAGAAAATGAAAAAGACCTGGGAGTAATTGTGCAGCCAGATATGAAGTTTTCTGAGCAATGCAGACAGGCTGCCAGGGCAGGTCATAGGGTTTTGTCAATGATATATAGGAATTTTGCTAGCAAGGAAAAGAAGGTGATTGTCCCTCTGTATAAGGCAATGGTCAGGCCACGCCTTGAGTACTGCGTACAGGTCTGGAAATCTCATTTTCGGAAGGATGTAGATTTTCTTGAGTGTGTACAGAGAAGGGCAACAAGATTGGTGAGGGGAATGAAGGGATGCTCTTAGCAAGAGATGCTTAAGTTCTGCAAATTGCAGCAACTGGAGACTAGGCACCTGCGAAGTGATCTGATTGAGGAGTATAAGGCCTGGAATGGGTTGAGCATGCTGAATTCTGATGAGATTCTTCCACGTGTTCAGATTACGAACAAGGGGACATAAATTTAAATTAAGGAAAGACAGATTTAGAATAGATGTGTGGAAATTTGCCTTTAGCCAGCGGGTGGTTAATTCCTGGAACATACTTCCATCTGGCATTGTGGAAGTTGATAGGTTAAATAAATTTAAGGAGGAAATGGACAAACATTTAGCCGACCGGGCTAGCCGGGTGGGTAAAGTGCCTGCCTGGCAACCCAAAGGGCGCGAATCCCGCCTCGGGCTTGGATCAAAGTACTGCAAAAACCTTGGGAGGTGCATTATGGCCACAGAAGCCTATTTGCTAACAACTACCAAAAAAAAAAAGAAAAAAAAAGACAAACATTTAGAGGGAATTGTTTTGTAATTTTTTTTTTTTTTTTTTTGACTGATGCTGCATAAGGGTCATGCACTTGCTTTCTGGCATCACATACCACTACTACTACTATTAAACTGCATTTATCCTTAAAGGATAGATTATTAATGCCACAGAGTAATTTTAAATTGAATAAGAAAATTAATGATATCATTGACGATGAGGAATTGAAAGAAATTTTAAACATATGCCACCTGAAAACGTGGAATATGGAATAACTTTTGTCTTCGAGGCAAGATGGTGAAAAACGAATAAGAAATTTTAGTATTCTAATAAAATATGAAATAAAAATTAATGATTTTAGAGATTTTGTCAAATACACTTCGTTTTTAAAATCAAGTGAAAATCTTAAAATTTTAAAATCTTTTCTAAAAGGCCAGAAATATCCCTGAAACCATTGTGATTAGCAGTTTTTGAAGCTGAGTCAGCTTTCAGTGTAAAAATAATATTGCAACAACAAAAAAGAGAATATCTTTACAGATTAAACACATCGATTTTTTTTATGGAAAATTGTTTTTATATTCTAGAATGTTTTGTGATATGGGAAATAGTTCATGTTCTTTTTTATTCGCAATATTAAAATTTTATTATGAAAAAAAGATATCTATTATATTTCCCTAGTTGTAAAAATAGAATAAAAAGTCAGCAAAGCTGCGAGCCCATTGTTAAAATATTCGCACCTCACCACTGGAGAAGGGCAACAAGATTCATTCAAGTCTTATCTGACCAATTTGATTGAAAATTATGACGTGGTCACAAAGGAACTGGATGCAATCAATAATTTTTTTCATATCATATTCTTGGACTTCAGGAAAGCTTTTGATACTGTTGCACATGGAAACTACTGTACAAATTGGAGCATTATGGCATTAAGAACAAGTTGCTACAATGGATAAAAGGATGGTTGAGTGGGAGAAGACAGAGAATGGTAATCAATGGCTACTACCTGGACTAATGTTATTAATGGTGTCTCTCAGAGGTCCAAGTTGAGCCCATTGTTGTTTTGTATATTTATCAATAATATTGATGAAGGTATGTCAAGCTTAATGTCAAAGTTTGCAGATGATACAAAGGTTGGCAGGATTTTTAACGACAGTATGCTGCTGCAAAACAGGATCTAAAAAAGTTAGGCAGATGGGCTGAGAAGTGGCAACTGAAGTTTAACCTTGATAAATGCAAAGTGCTGCATATAGGTAGCAGTAACCCCAGAGAAATGTACCAACTGGTTGGTGTTACACTCAGGGTAGTGGAAAATGAAAGACACCTGGGGTAATTGTGCAGTCAGATGCGAAGTTTTCTGAGCAGTGCAGACAGGTTGCCAGAGTAGGTCATGGGGCTGTGTCAATGATAAACAGGAATTTTGCGAGCAGGGACAAGGTGGGTATTATCACCTTGTATAAGGCAATGATCAGGCCACATCTTGAGTACTGCGTACAGGTCTGGTAGTCTCATTTTAGGAAAGAGTGGAGTTGCTAGAACGAGTACAGGGAAGAACAACAAAACTGGCGTGTGGAACAAAGGGATGCTCTTACGTAGAAAAGCTTGAGTGCTGCAAATTGCAGCTTCTGGAGTCTAGGCACCTGCCAGATTATCTAGTGTTTAAGGCGTTGAATGGATTGCGCAGGCTCAATGCTGATGGGATTCTTTAACTTGCTCTGATTACAAACCTCAGGTGGCATAGATTCAACCTGAGGAAAGAAAGTTCTATAATAGGTGTGCGGAAATTTGCGTTTAGCCGATTGCTGGAACAAACTTCCATCTGTTATTGTAGAAGGTGATAGCTTAAATAAATTCAAGGCGGAACTAGACAAACATTTGGAAAGAATGGATCAGTGAAATGAAAAGGTTTTTTTTTTTTTTTTTGGCTGATGCTGTATGACCTTGCTTTTTCGCATCATATGCCTCTACTAATGCATTGATGATCTTAATTCCTCGCTAAAGTTGTCGTACAAAGAACAATGATTCAATGCGTACTTCCAGTTCTCGCTTTTTCCACAGCTACATAAGTGCGTTCTGGAAAGTCTGAACTCAAAAGGTTTCTGTTTCTTGCATTGAATTCATGCACCGTTATGATGTAAGACTAGTAGATGTCAAGGGAAAACTAACAATTTTGCTTCTCTTATTAATAAGAAAAAAAAAACATCGGGAATAAATGGTCTTGTCATCAGTCCGGCTGTAGTGGTCTGCCAAATGTTCACACATTCTTTCCAGCAACGAGACCGTTCTTTTTTACATCGATCTGTAAATTTAACGTTATGCCCAAAACGTTAGTAGGTATTGTCTTTTTGATACGGTAACGAAGATCCCTGCAAGCCACATAAAGATCTAGAGGCCATTGGCCAGCCATAACCTGCAGAGCCATCGTAGAAACCATTCTGCACATTTTCAAAATTTTAATTTTAATATCACAACATAGATAATGGTATTATCTATGTTGTGAACATTATCTAAGTTAGCATTAGCATTAGCATTAGTAGAGGCATTTGATGCAAGAAAGCAAGCTTGTGCAGCATCAGCCAAAAAAAAAAAAAAAAAAAAACCACTTCCACTTCACCCCTCTGTTCGTTCAAAATACCTGTCCAGCTGAGCCTTAAACTTATTTAGGCTATCAACCTCCACCACAAGGGATGGCAGTCTGTTCCACCAACCAACCACCCGCTGGCTAAAGGCAAATTTCCGCACGTCTATCCTACATCTGTCTTTCCTCAATTTGAATTTATGCCCTCTCAGGTGATTATTCTGAGCTAGAGGAAGAATCCCATCAGCATTGAGCATGCTTAAACCATTCAAGGCTTTATACACCTCTATCAGATCACCTCGCTGGTGCCTAGTCTCCAGACACTGTAATTTGCAAAACTTAAGCCTTTCTTCGTAAGAGCACCCCTTTGTTCCATTCACTAATCTTGTTGCCCTTCTCTGTACTCGTTCCAGCAGCTCTACATCCTTCTTGAAATGAGGCCTCCAGACCTGTATACAGTACTCTAGGTGTGGCCTGACCATCGCCTTATACAATGGAATAATCACCTCCTTATCCCTGCTGGAAAAATTCCTGTATATCATTGACAATACTCCATGAGCTACTCTTGCAGCCCGTCTGCACTGCTCAGAGAACTTCATATCTGCCTGCACAACCACCCCCAAGTCCCTTTCATTCTCTACCACACTGTCAGTGTTGTACCATAGAGTTGATACGTTGCTCTGGGGTTGCTGTTTCCCATGTGTAGTACTTTACATTTGTCAATGTTAAACTTCATTTGCCACCTCTCAGCCCATCTGCTCAACCTTTCCAGATCCTGTTGCAGAAGCATAGTGTCAGTAGTGTCCTTGACAACCCTGCCAACCTTTGTATCGTCTGCAAACTTGGACATTAATCCCGATATACCATCATCAATATCATTTATAAATACAGAAAACAATAATGGACCCAACACTGAGCCCTGAGGGACTCCACTAATAACATCAGTCCACGATGAGCAGTGTCCATTGATTACCACTCTCTGTCTTCTCCCCCTCAACCACCCATTTATCCATAGCAGCAATTTGCCTCCAATGTCACACTGCTCCAATTTGTGTAGCAGTCTTGCATGTGCAACAGTATCAAAAGCCTTTCTAAGATCCAAGTATATAATATCAAAGTTATTCCCTGCATCCAGTTCTTTTGTGACTGCATCATAGTGTCCAATCAAGTTGGTCAGGCAAGACTTCCCCTTAACAAAACCATGCTGTGTCTGAGCTATAACTGAAGTCTTGTCTAAATGATCCTGCAGTGCATCTTTAACCAGTGCCTCCATTAATTTTTCTGGAACAGAAGTCAAGCTCACAGGTCTATAATTACTTGTGTCAGCCTTTGATCCTCCTTTGTGAATTGGGGTCACATTTGCACATTTCCAGTCTATGGGTACCTCCCCTGAGTCCAAGGAAGCTCTCATAATTATGGCTAAGGTTTGCTTACTTCCTTTGCTGCCTCCTTTAATATAACTGGATAGATCCCATCTTTTCTATTTTTTTTTTTTTTTTTTTCTTTTTTTTACTAATATTCCCGCATTTAGCGGCGGCGGTCGCCTTTTGTTGCAAAGGGTGATCCCGACTTCATGACCTGGGATCACTAAGGGCTAGGTCATTCTCTGGTGGATCCTCCAACAGGTGTGAGTTCCCTGTAGGGTACGAACAGCAAGGATCTTCAGGTCCGCGCAGGTGATTCCAATGCTCTTGAGATAGTCGGCGGATTTAGGGCTCCAGATGCCCTTGAAGTAGACTGTTATGGTGGAGACTGTTGGTGGATTCCCGAATTCTGTCTGGATCTGTCGGATTAGGTCCTGGTTCTCTCTGTAGTAGGCTGCTTTTCTGTTGTGGGCTTCGTTGAGTGGTAGACCTTGCCCGACGACTTGTGCGTCCAGGATAGTTGTTTGGCCCCCCCTGTGACAGACCAGGTCCGGTTTCCGGAGCCCCTGGGAAGTGTGATAATGGGGCTCCTTCCGCACAGACCACCCCCGCTGCCCAAGGCGGTTAGCAACGAGGGATACTAGGCCGTCATGCCTTTTAATCCTCGCCCCATGGGTCTGGTGACAGCGCTGCGTTACATGAGCAAGCGATTCAGTTGCCTTGCAGCCTGCACGGCAGTCCCTGGGGGAGGCACGCCCGCGAGAGGTGCGAGCGCGGGTAGGGAGGGCGTTGATCCTTGTCTGGATGAGGCTCACAAAGTCGTGCCCAGATAGGAGACGAGTTCCATCGCCAACCCATCTGTATTGTGACCTCACCCGCCTGGATTCCGCGAAGGCACGTCCATCAATGGATGCTTGAAGAAGGTTAAACCAGCGGTCTTTTATCTGCTTTTTGCTGGAGAAGGTTACGTTGTTGTCCCGGAGAAGAAGCTTAGTTCTATTGATTTCTTGTTTGATGGAAGGAACTTGTTGGAGAAGCTGAATGATTGGAGAGGAGGAGTGCTGTAGGTTCTGAAGTCTATGGAGTTTGAGAACTGGGATAGACCAGCGAAGGGAAGGGATTCCCAGGCCGCCATCGATGATATCAGCATGGAAGTAAGCCACCGGGACGTCGTGAGGAAGGCGAAGCCACGCCCTCACAGCACCACGGATCTGCACGTCGAGCCGATGGAGTGCGCTCGCTGTGGCTCTCCCCAGGATGAGCTGATGGTAAAGCCTGGGGAGGAGGTAAATCCTCAGGATAAACAGCCGTTGCTGAGGCTTTAGGGGCGCTCTGCGCAGGCGATCCAGTGCCTCGTGCAGATCTCCGGCGGCAGCACATCGGCCTCGAGGGGTGAAGGAGACCTCTAGGTACTTCCACACAGAGTCAATTCCTTTAGGGGGAAGAGACACGCCCCCCACCGAAAAGGGGGAGGACGTGACGACCTTTAGTTTCTTCTCCTTGCCGGAGGGAATCAGAGAGAGAGACCAGGACTTTTGGGTGTTGATAGTAAGACGGCACGATTGAAAGTGCGTGTTGGCGATGGACAGTAGTTTGCTGAGACCAGTTGGAGTTGAAGCGACCAGGAAGAGGTCGTCTGCAAAAGCGAGGCTGTTTACAGACGCCCCAAAGAGAGGAAAGCCTATATATGGAGGGAGGGCCTGTAGGAGGCCGTCAATAACAGCATTGAAGAGGAAAGGGGAGAGAGGGTCCCCCTGCCTTACCCCTTGGGTGGGGTTGATTCGGGCGTGTTGCCCCCGGAATCGAAGATCTGTGGAGGCATGTTGCTGGAGGAAGGAGATGTAGCTTAGGAAACAGTCTGGAAAGCCTTTTCTGCGTAGAGCTGAGAGGACTGCGGGAAAGGATACTTGGTCAAAGGCCTTCTTCAGGTCGAGAGAGGCCAGAAACAGAGGCTTTAGGTTCCGTTGGGATTCTGACAGAAGGGCCGACAGGAGGTAGGTGTTCTCTGCACACCCGTCGGCAGGCTGAAATGCCCTTTGACGGAAGTCGAAGGGGAGGACGGTTGTGATTCGTTTTGCAATGAGTTTGTGGAAGGCCCTTAAGATCACCGGAGCCACCGTGATGGGCCGGTATTCTCCAGGAGAAGAAGGATTGCCTGTTTTTGGGATGAGAATGGTGTATGCGCTCAGAAGGGCATCTGGGAGCTCATCAGTCAAGAGGAACAGGTGGAAGAGGTCCTGGAGGACAGCTGCAGGGATGTTGCGTATCTGATGGGCACTAAGGCCGTCAGGGCCCGTGCTAGTATGTTGGTTCGGGTAGGCGGCCAGCAGTTCCGAAGTGGCCGAAGTGGAGATCGGCCGGTACAGAGTTCTGCATAGTTCTGGGTTGGGATCAGAGGCTCCCTGCTGGGAGGAGTGACTGTCACTCTCTGTGGAGGTGAATGTCCGTGACCAGAACTGGAACATCTGGTCGAACGGGATCTGGCTGTCGGTGCTCTGGACCCCGTCAAGGATCGACTGGGCACAGCGCTTCCTATTCTTGGCAAAGTCGGTCTGCGTCTTGGCATACTGTTGTTTTCGTCGTTGCCGGCGAGACTGGGTTTTGGTCAGAGTGGTGGATGGAGATGCTGTAGCTGGAGGATGCCGAGGAGGTCTGGACTGCTCGGTTGGAGTTGGCAGAAGGTGAGTTCGGATAAACCGGTCCAGAGCACTGCGGCTAAGGTGACCGTTAAGGGCTGCTGAGATGAGTGGCTTCAGGTGGCAGTGGCCATAACTGTTGAGTGGCGGAGCTGAGGCTGATTCGGAGAGAGCTGCTCGGAGAGCTTCTTTGGTGACGGTAGAAGGAGATGGGTCGGGTGGAGGTCTAGCTGGCAGAGCATCTGTTGGGCTAGTAGATGGGGCATCAGGGACCCTCTTAGGGAAGGTGAAGGTAGGGTTGCTCACTGGGGGTGAGCCAATGAGGCCCTGAAAGAGAGATTCTGGAAATGTGGAAGCAGAGTTGGTGGAATCAGAGTCAGAGTCAGAGGAGACAAGGTCAATGGTGACCTCATTCCATGAAAAGGAGCGATCAGGGAAGAGAACATCCTGCATTATGTCACTGCAGGACGAGGAGGTGGAAGACTGGTCGGAAGGGGTGCTGGGCCGATCTGGCGACAGCACCCTGAGAAGGCTATCGACGGAGATAGAAACATGGGCAGAGTTTGGAGATGAGGCGAGAGGCTGGCTCTCAGAAGGAGAAGGAGGATAAATAGCATTGAGAAGGCGAACGAACTTTCTGGACTTGGTGGTAGGAGCCATACCAACACTCTTGGAGGTAGGCGGGGACTCCGTTGGTTTGGAGATTGGAGTAGAAGAAGACTGCATGGTAGAAGCTGAAGGTTGAGAAGGAAAACTGTTGGCTGGGTCAGACTTCTTGAGAGACTCCAGTAACTCCCCATAAGCCTTCTGCTTTCGTCGGCTTTTTATCGCCTCCAGCGTCCGGTGAGGGAAGAGACCGTGAAGCCTGACGTTGAGATTACCAGAGTGTGAGGCACGAAGTTCCAGCTCAGAATGGGCCAAGCAGAGGACTTCCTCCTCCATCCACCTGGCCTTCACCCGCGCCACATTGACTCCGGCATTAGCTATGGAGGGGTGGGCCCTACGGATGTGTAGGCCCCGCCCAGTTTTGGTGGTGAAAGCTCGTTCGCACACCTCGCATACCCATCGGGCAGCGCTACAGGTACCACTAGTCAGAGGTTCCCCATCCAGGACAGAGGAAGCCGAGGCCCTCTGCGGGGACTCAGGATTACCCCCATCATTCAGATGGAGGGCATCCTCTTTTTCATTGTCTTTACTGCAACCAGGGATCCTGACGGCACTGCGGGGGTGGTAGCCCCGTAGCGCCCTTCTTAGCGTATGCTCATTAGCCAGTTGGCGAGGGAGCTGTCCACTTAAGGTCCCAGCTCTTAGGGTCAGCGGCACTTGTTCGCCAGCAACTCAGGGACGAGGCCGAGGCCTCGGTCATAGGGGCGACTGTGAGCCAAAAGCCTAAGCGGCTGGTGTACTCGACAGCCGTGTCTTCGGTTCCCGTGTCCAGGGTCCCTCCGACGTCCTCATCCGACGACCCGCAATTAGGTCACCCCTTGCTGCCGGGTCACTCGAGTGGCGACACACCATACCTCACACTCCAACCACTTCCGGCCCGCACCACGAGGAGGTCGAGCATTCCGCACTTGCTCACCGGGTGCACTGGTGGGACACGCCCCAGCACCTCCCAGATCGCTTCGCGAAGTTCTCAGAAGCGACGCGAGTTTTTCTGTACCTGTATAATTCCCACCCTATGGAACCATGCATCAGATGCATAAGTTACCAGAGGGAGAACGAGTGCATTATAATAGAGTTGCAAAGCTTTCCTTGAAAATCCTCAGTCTGTGCGTGATGCTCTCATCAAAGCTTCAGAAATTCTCCTAACTTTTATCAACACGTTTGTGACCTTAGCATTAGCATTAGTAATGGCATATGATGCAAGAAAGCAAGCTTGTAGAGCATCAGCCAAAAAAACCCTTCCCATTTCATCCATTCATTCACTCTAAATGTTTTTCCACTTCTTCCTTGAATTTATTAGCATTAGCATTAGCATTAGTAGAGACATATGATGCAAGAAAGCAAGCTTATACAGCATCAGCCAGAAAAAAAAAAAACACTTTCTCATTTCACTAATCCATTCGTTCGAAATACCTGTACAGCTCAGCCTTAAATTAGTTTAGGCTATCAACTTCCACAACAAGGGATGGAAGTCTGTTCCACCAACCAACTACCTGCTGGCTAAAGGCAAATTTCCGGACATCTATCCTACATCTGTCTTTCCTCAATTTGAATTTATGCCCTCTCAGGTGATTATTCTGAGCAAGAGGCAGAATCCCATCAGCATTGAGCATGCTCAAACCATTGAAGGCTTTATACACCTCTATCAGATCACCTCGCCGGTGCCTAGTCTCCAGATACTGTAATTTGCAAACCTTAAGCCTTTCTTCGTAAGAGCAACCCTTTGTTCCATTCACTAACCTTGTTGCCCTTCTCTGTACTCGTTCCAGCAGCTCTACATCCTTCTTGAAATGAAGCCTCCAGACCTGTATACAGTACTCTAGGTGTGGCCTGACCATTGCCTTATACAAGGGAATAATCACCTCCTTATCCCTGCTGGAAAAATTCCTGTATATTATTGATAAGACACCATGAGCTATTCTTGCAGCCTGTCTGCACTCTCGGAGAACTTCATATCTGCCTGCACAACCACCCCCAGGTCCCTTTCATTCTCTACCACTGTCAGTGTAGTACCACAGAGTTGATACGTTGCTCTGGGGGTGCTGTTTCCCATATGTAGTACTTTACAATTGTCAATGTTAAACTTCATTTGCCACCTCTCAGTGATGTCCTTATCGAGTTACAGACTTAACTTAGTTTTTTTTAACAGGCAGTTGACAAATTCAGAAGCTTGAAAAGTTCTTTTTAGTGAAATTAATCTTTTGCAGTATTTTAGTTAAACGGTACTGTACCGTATTTTATTCCATGATAATAGTACTGTATTTTCTTATTTTGAAAGTTTGTGTAACGTCCGCTAGAGTTCCCACAATTTTTGATGTGTGACGTCTTTCTTCCTTTGCGTGAAAGTGTTTGTGCCATTTTGTGTTTAGTGAGTAATACGTATTTTCTTTTTTAAGATTTCTTAGTTTTGTTGGTTGGCTTTTTCCATCAAGGTAAGGAACAAAAGTTATGTTTTCCTCGTATTTAAGTGTTTATGCTTTTTTGTTGGTTACTTCGTTAGTGTAATTTATATGAGGTTGTTAAAAGTGAAATTTTTCAAAACCTTTGTTCCAACGTGACTATTTCGCCGGCATTTTTATTGTGCATTTCAGAATGCATATTCATCATTTACAGATAGTTGTCTTGAAAAGTAACTGCTTGTTTACATTTAGGATGTTAGTTGTACTTATTTAATAATACACACCGGAGTAAACATAATTCTAATATAACTAAACATAATGGGACGAGTCCAACTTTTGGCGGGTTTCATATAACAAAGATGTCATGTAAAATGCGTCTAACAAAGCCATTGTTGTCTACCATTTCAGTTCATTAGTTCAACTGAGTAATTCCTTGTGAACCAGTTATCTTTGATGTCAAAAGGGAAATATGATTTATTCGTATTAATATGTAATGGGTTCGCATGAAATAGAAAATTTCTATCATTTTTCTCCATCCAGGTTGTGTCAGTCATTCGAAAATGCAACTGCGGAATCTACAATAGCAAAATTATTAGATGGTATACAGTGTTACAAAAAATGCGTTAAATTTAAGTTGTTTCATCATCAGAATTTATTTTCTTTATTACTCGTACAGATATTTTTTGTTACCCTGTATTTTTAACTGGCCACTAGTATTCAACCTGATGGAATTTTGATATTAGTGTAATGACTAATAAAATTAAATTTTTAAAAATTCGGTTTACAAAAATAGTCAAAGACAATATTGAATGTTTATTGAAGCTCCTTAAAAGAATTTACATATGAATTTTTGAGAAACTAACAGTGTATCCATGGAAGCGATCTCATGGATACAATATTGTGCTTGTTGATTGGACTTCAGACTGGCAAACTGTACCACATGCGGGGCAGCACCCGACACCTCCCTAAAAAGCACACAACTTAATTCATTTATGCTGGGGGTGGCCGTGGTGTGGGAGAAAAACTATCCCACCACATTTAATTTTTATGTAATTTTGCGTTTACTAACATTTTAAACCTGTTATTTAAAAGTATTGTTATTCAAATAAAAAAAAATTCCCCACAGCCTTTAAGATCAGATTTGTGGTCTCCAAGTGGTAAAAATCTAATGCACCCAAAGTTCTCAGAAAAAGTAATGTGGGTGATAGGGTGGCTCCCTTTTTACTCCAGTGTAGATCCTTAAAGAGTTTTATGTGATTTTGCATCAGTTTGAAACATCATATTAGGGGCAAATATATTTGGAAAATACTAGATCGTATGTATAGCTTAGCTTAATTTTAAGCTAAAATTAAGCTAAGCTATACATACGATCTAGTTATTACATTACAGCACATAAGGACTCCTTAAAAATCAAGAGTCAATTTGGAAAATACTAAAATTTGCATTTTTCTCTTTTTTGGTAGCTGCTGTATGCCAGTGTTCCTGCTCAAAGGTTGAGCAATGATTGCGTTATTGGTTGATTATAGACCTAACTGTGCGAGGTCCGAAGATTGAAAATTGTTTTTTCTCAGTTTGACTGGCTATAACATTAGGTGAAAAAAAATATCAGACTCTGTATATCATATTTTTTGAGGTATGTGTTTTAATCCCAGTTGGTTTCCCCCCCCCCTTTAATTGAATTCCAGAAATGCAAGGACCGAAGATATCCTATTGTATGAGGAAGTAGTTAGGCCACACCTAGAATACTGAATGCAGGTTTCGAAGCCTTGTTTTAGGAAGGATGTTGATCTCTTGGAGAGGCACACAGCAAGACTGGGGGTTCTGTAAATTGCACACTCTGGAAACTAGGCGTGTTGTGATGACCTAATTGAAGTGTGTAATGCTTTAAAAGAGTTAAACTAAACCAAATGCTGGTGGTACCTGTACGTATGAAAACAAGCAGACATGAATTTAAATTGAAAAAGTATGGTTTTCTGAATAAAAAGAAATGCTGAAATTTGCATTCAGTCAGTGTTGATTGTTGGAATAAACCTCCATCTAGTTTGGGTAGTTAAATAAATTTAAGGGCTTGGAAAAATTATTAGCATGAATGGGCAAATGAAGGGGTTTTTTTTTTTTGTTTTTTTTTTAATTTTTTGATTGTGCTGTTATTAGCTTTGCTTCCTTACATCATATGAGTAATACTAGTTGCTATAATCATTACCTTTTCCTTGGGGCTGCCTTTATGCCGTTAGGGTTTCTGGTACTCTGGGGGGGTGCATCTTTTTAATTAATATATTTTTTCCAACTTTGTCTTAAAAGAACTACTGTGTTAAGTAGAAATGTAATGCAGAGTAATACTTATCATTCCTAGCAATCATAATATAATACATGTAATCGTGTGTGTATATGCGGGCTGTCCATAAAAGATCTGAATTTCATTCCGGGATACAGCAGTATCGATGGATGGAGAGAGAGAGACCATATTGTCTGGTTTAGCATAATGTTTTATAAACATTTCTTGTTATGACTTTTGAAAATGTTAAAACATGAAATGCATATATTTTAGCTAAATGGTCCTTCAGAAGATCACTGGACAAACTGCTCCCCCCCCCTTTTTTTTTTTAATTAAACCCCCAAACACAAAAGGTGGTAGAACTCATAGTGCTTAGTACTATAGGTTCTAATATCTCTTGCATTTGGGGTTTTCCATACGGTGCATGGGTTGAAGGTTGAGGAGATGGAAGAAGACACTTTGTTGAACTTGACTTGAATTTCTGTAGATTAATTTTCAGGAAAAATATGTATGAAGAAAGGTTGTTCCAGAAAACAGAAGTTGAATGAATAAATGAGGAAGGCTGGTTTTGTGAGTTTGAAGTCGGACAATAAAAGGTTGCAGCAAGTGTTCGGACTGGTTTGGAAGAGACAGGGAATTATAGAAGCCAATTCAGAAGAACAGTGCCCATGGAACTATCTATAAAAAAGGCACTCAGCAGAAATCTGTAGAATGTCTATAAGACAAAGTGGAGAGACCGAGAAATGTTATTAATTAACCTAACTGTCCTCTTTTGAATGGAACCTAGGAGCTTGAGAGAGGTTTTGAGGGCATCACCCCAGATATGGGAACAATATTCCATGGTAAAGTGGAGTTCTGATTTGTAGAGTTCCATTACTTTGGAAGAAAAGTAATGCCGAGAGTGGGTCTAGTTTTTTAGATTCAGAGAAAGCAATATTTGTCAGTATTTATGATACTTGTGATCATACCATGTAACAACACATTTGCAACTGCAGATTTAATAGTTTGATGACATCACTGCAAAAGGTTTCCAAATTTTTTTGGCCAGTGACTTTATTCAAGGCTAACTACATAATACTGTGTCATAACCAAAGTTCATTAAATTTACTTTTAATTATGTATTTTATTAGTAGCGGCAAATGATGCAAGAAAGCAAGCTTATACAGCATCAGGCAAAAAAAAAAAAAAAACGAAAAGTTTGTTGGTAAGTTATATTTAGGCCATAGTTCATAGGTTTGTAATCCATTTTCATTCTACCTATAACCACAACAAGCTATTTTTTTTTTTTTTTTTCACATTAAAACTTTAATGTGTTAATCTATAATTTATGCTCCTAGAATTTATCAAATTTCTATTCTTTTTTCCATTTAGCCAGTTTGCAGGCTCAAAAACAGTTGTTCTTCCTCTAATCACACAGGGTCACTCAATGCCCAGTGTGCCTACATTTGAAAAATCAGAAGATAATTAAAAATTGTTAATTTTTTTTATTCACCTTTATTTTCAATGTTTTTTTGAACACAACTGTGAAGATTCAGTGTTTTTTATATTAAAAGCATATTTTTAAAATTAATTTTTGATATTAAAACTCCCTTTAGACCTGTCAGCAAATGAAATACAAATTTAAAAACCATGCATTTCAACAGATGCTTGCAGTTGGATGATAGGCTGTCATGAGTTCTCGCTGCATGAAGTGTGACATGTGCGCATCAACAGTTTCAGATGGCGTTCCAGTATTATGAAGCTTGTGTTACCACTTGGAGGAAGGCAGTAAGCAACTTGCTGTTAATAACTGAAAGTGACAGTGTCAATCAACATACGCATATAATTAGGTTTTAGCTTAATGCATGAATTTTTTTTTTACAATTGTTTGATAATTAAGAACATTTCTTCAGTTTTCAGTGGAGAAATCAAATTTTCAAAAACAGCTGCTAAGAGTTTCAGCTGTATGGATAGAGTGAAGAGCATGAATTGCTGAAATATTGGCTTTGGTTGAATTCACCTCACATGACTAACACAGGATTAATCATGTCTTGAAAATGGGGGTCAAAGAAATTCCGGAATGTAAACCTTAAATTTCAATTAGTTAAGCATAATGTACTTGAGTTTTTGTGTTTATTTTACCATTAAGAACATCACGTATTAGTGTTTTTTTTTATTTATATATATATATATATATATATATATATATATATAACAGTGACTAGATTTTCCATTTGAATAAATAAATAAATAAATTAGTAAAAATTCTTTTAAATCATGAAACATTTGTGTCTTAAATTGTGCAACATTTTCTTCTTCAGCAGTGCATAATGGAAGGAGCTGGACCACCACTGCCGCCGCCACCACCTGCAAGAGGGGGACCCCGTGGAGGGCCTAGGGGTCGTGGACCTGGTAGAGGCCCAGGTTTTGGACGAGGAAGAGGTGGGCCTCCTGGAAGGTATGATATCTCACAATAGTAAAACTTGGAAATATTTCTTGTGTGTATATATGCAGTAAGTGCCGGTTATTGTGATCACATCTCCAAATTACAAAATAAGGTGGCACACTTGATACACATAAGCAAAGCTGCACGCGTGTAGCAACTGAATAAACAACACCGTAAAGGTAGAGATACAATAGGCACCTCACTAGCTCACATTTCTGGTGGTTACTACCATAAAACAATAAAAACAATTTCCGGTCGCATTTCTGCTAGTGGAATCTGTTTTAAACTGGTAGTAAACTCAATCTAATTGCATTTGTGATAATACCAATAGCTGGAATTGTGTGGTTTTTACGTTATTATGGTAAAATGCGTTTCCCCTTCACTGATTTAAAAAACATAAATATATTTTCAGAATCTTCTCTTCATTGCTATCGTATTGTTCAGTTGGGGCAATTCTACGTTCGACTGCTATTTCTTGTAAACACAAAGGGGAATTGTGCATAAGCGAATTCAGTTCGTGTTATATACGATATTGTTCCCCTATTTATAAATCTCTGTGGGCGGGAGCAGCAGTGCGTAGCGCATGCTTCTTGATTAGACCAGGGTTCGAGCCCGTGAGCCACCAAATATAGAGGATGCAGAAAGGTCAGGGATGACGCCCCCCCTATATTCCCGGAGCAATATGGCCTTAGTTGCTAATGCTCATAAAAAAAAAACCAAACCAAAACCCTATTTATAAATCATGTATGATCGAATTCATGTAGTGCAAACGCATGTTATATGAGGCCTGACTGTACATGCTTTACTAATAAAGTAATAGAGGTTGTTCAAGTCATCCAACAATACTCACATTATGGCAAATTTGCAGTGCACTTCAAAATTTTGTATGAATGGTTTTAAACACTTTTGTCTGTTTTATTCCATTATGACACTGTTAGTTCCTGCAATTAAACTTGTTTTTGAAAGTATAATCTATTCTCTTAATGCCAATGTCAGTTTTTAGCTAAACACTACAAAAATAAAAGCATAATTCTGCAGTTAACTTATGGAATTATATGAATTTGGATTTTTTAGAGGTGGACCAGGGCGTGGACGAGGTGGTCCTAGAGGAGGAGGAGGAGTAGGAGTAGGAGTAGGTGGTGGTGGTGGCGGCGGCCCACCAATGGGACAAAATGGACCACCACCACCTCGTGGAGGGCCAAGAGGAAGAGGTCCAGGGAGGGGAGGTCCAGGCCGTGGTGGACCACCTAGGGGTGGTCCAGGGAGAGGAGGCCCTCCAGGAAGAGGAGGTCCAAGAGGTGGACCAATGGGAAGGGGCGGTAAGTACATACACAATATTTTCTCCAGTTCCTTTATGATTTATTACATAGGTTTTTAAGTGTATATTTTATATATAAATCCTGGGAAGAAAATGTTTTGAATTTTTTCTTCCTGCCATGTCTATGGAAAACAATCCTAATATGTATTTTTTAATAAAGATTATTTTGTTAGTTATGCGTATTTGCGATAAGATGGATGAATTTGTTAGAAGCTTAGAAATATTACCCCAGATGCATCTTATTTCTACAGCAGATTGATTTAGGTGGCTAAGGCCAGAAGAGTTGCATTGAAAAAAATGTTTTGGGAAAGAAACATTTATGAAAAATAGCAAAAATTTAAGTACTTTGATCTGCATTAAAATAAAATTTGTCTTTAATTTCTTAAAGGAATATGTAATTGTGACATTTTGGGGTACTTCCAGTATCACTTCAGTGATAGAGTTCTCTTTTTTGCATTATAAAGCCATACATCCTCAGCCACTGAAGAAGTATCATGAACCATCTGGGAATTCTCTTTATGCCTTTAAGAAATTCAAGACAGATTTTACTTTGCACTGATGGAAGTGCAGTAAACCTTCGCTAATCCGTATCGATTGGGGGGGGGGTGTCATCTGGATTAAGCTGTAATCCAGATTAGTGGAGCAAAAGTGAATCCTTAAAAGAACAAAAACTTAGAAAGAAAATAAATGGAAAATTTAATAAATAAAATATATATGTCGTGCTGATGAAAATAAATAAAAAATAGCACTGTAAAGTCTATTTAAAAACTATAAAAAGCCAACTGTACATTTATCCATCAATAGATAGATAAATGTATTATCTTTTTATATGTTTATCTGGTGCTGGCATCGCACACTGATTCGACTTGTTTGATTTGTGAATACCACTAAAATACAGCTCCTTCCAGCAACAGTTCTTTTGGCTTTTTTATTGTCTGTCTGATGCACTACTTTTATCACTCCCTGCATCGAATTTTAAAGCAAATGTCAATAGATTCTTTTTGTTTTTTAATATTTAACACAGTCTGTTGTTACCATATGGTACCATATACCATATTCTTCAGCAATTTTTTTTCCAGGAACACAATTTTCAAGTTGTTCTATCACTTTGAGCTTGTTAATGATAGTTAAACTAATTTGTTTTCTTTGTATTTCAATTTTTCAATTCTTTAGAACCCATAATTATATAAAATATATTAACTTATGTATATGTATAAAGAAGTGAGCAAATGAAGCGATATAAGCAATAACATCTATCCGACTCAGAGTCAACAATGATACTGAAAAACACGCAAGACAGTAATGTTCCTTCTCTCTTTGTGCACTAAGAGTGACTCATCTGCCTTCCTAAAACCCATGTGTATTTCAAAGTACTCAACTGTGAACAGAAGTTTTCATGTTTTGATCTGGATTAGTGAGGGTTTACTGTATTTAAAATCTTTCACTATTTCCATTTTAGTTTACCTGTGTATCGTTCCAGTGAATGGAAATTTTGAAATAATACAAGATTTTGCTGGCTTTAACATATTAATTTCCCGGAGACATGACTTGTCTCAATGCAATTAATGTGTTAAGCTTTTTAAGCATTAGCTTGTGTGGCAGCATTTATGGCATTAAAATATAATACAGTAATACCCCGAAGTTACGCGATAGGTGGGTCCGACAAAAATCGCGTAAGTCGAAATCGCGTAAGTCGGGGTACAACTTTGCATATAAATACATATAAATTTTGCTTAATTGGGACCAAGGACTAACAAAAACACTAGTTTAGAAGAAAAATATTAATAAAATTGCAGTTCTTTATACATATTAATACAAAATATGTATTAAAAAAAACAAATGACTTACGTAAAAAAGTTATTTCGATGTCGATGGCTTCATAAAATCTAACAAATTCGTCTGACGACACAGCGCGTTCTTTTTTTCACACAGAATTTCTTCGTAGCAAGCTAATAATTTTTTTTATTCCTTGCTTTGTAGCTATAACGCGTTCTTCGTTGGAGTCTATGTTTTCTAAAATTTTTAAGCCCTTTACAATTGAGCCCTTTTCAATTTTCAACCTGTCAAGTTTGCAATTGTCATGTGCTTTTTGCCGTTGCTTCATTTAGGCCTGTAGCACGTGCAATATCACATGGTCTTTCATTTCGCTCAAAGCGTTTCACAATTTCATATTTTTTCTCTATCGACAGAGGTGGACTGGCCATAAGCCTTACCGGGGAAACCCCGGTGGGCCAGTGTGATTTTGGCCATAAACCATAGTATGAGGCCACTATAAATTTTCCCGGGTAAGAATTTTTGATCCAGTCCGCCTCTGTTTATCGATAATTGCTTTTCTTTTTCTCTCTGAATCTGCAGTGTCTTCACCAGGACGCTTCCTTTTCACACCTTTTAATTAAGTATTTTACTCATTTTTAGGGAATAAAGCACAATTACAAAACGAGGAGGCACGCTTGATACGCATAAACAAAGCTGCCCGCATGTAGCAACTGAATAAACAACACCATAAAGGCAGAGATACACTATTAACAACTCACATTTCTAGGGGTTACTACCATAAAACAATAAAAATCCAGTTGCGTTTCTGCTAGTGAAATCTGTTATAAACTGGTAGTAAACTCGATCTAATTGCATTTGCGATTATAGCGATAGCTGGAATTGTGTTGGTTTTTACGTTATTATGGTGAAATGTGTTTCCCCTTCACTGATATAAAAAACATAAAAGCAACAAAGTTGAATTTTGTTCATCTTTCGCTCTCATTCTCCGCCGTCGCACCGTATATCGATAACATATGAAAAACGACCTTGAAAACAGTGGGCGGCAGCGTTGCCAAACGAAAAAAATCAAGAACCGCGTAACTCCGAGTTCGCGTAAGTCGGGGTAGCGTAAGTCGGGGTATTACTGTACAAGATTTTGCTGGCTTTAACATATTAATTTCCCGGAGACATGACTTGTCTCAATGCAATTAATGTGTTAAGCTTTTTAAGCATTAGCTTTTAATGCCATTTATGGCATTAAAATATAATACAAGATTTTGCTGGCTTTAACATATTAATTTCCCGGAGACATGACTTGTCTCAATGCAATTAATGTGTTAAGCTTTTTAAGCATTAGCTTGTGTGGCAGCATTTATGGCATTAAAATGAATCTGCAGTGTGCTGTCAGACCCAAATGTTTTCTGGTTTCCCTGCAGTTTTTTGGATAGGTCATGATATATTTGAAGGATATATTAATTAGACACACATCTTCTAATATATAGAGGGTGAGGCAGGGAAATGGAAAATTTTAAAAACTAGATGATTAAAGAATGTGTTTGCCACATTACAAATATGCCTTTTGTAATTTTTCATTTATTGTTTATTATTTGTGAAGATGATTTCAAGGTGACCTCTGACTGCACTGGCATATTCTTCTAATATTCTACGTGTTTCCCATGATGTGCCAGAGTAGTCCGAGGTCAGTTGTTTTCCTTCTGCTAGCATCTTCAAAACTCTGGATAATGCCTTGAGGTGAAATTCTACATCACTGTTACCCAGTCACTTTGTGCACCAATTTCTAGTGGAATTGGAAGGGGCTTTCTTACGGCAATAACAAAATTTTTGTTTGTTCACAATACTGTATAGATGAAATTGAGCTTAATCATTATCCATTCGAGATAGCATTTCTTGGCAAAAGCATTACAAGTAAGGAGATTGCAAAGTTTTAATTTTTGCAGTGCCTGTACCTTATAAGGCTGGAAGTTCAATGTGCATGCCAATGTGCAAATGCTTTGGAGTCTTATTTGAGAGTAGAACCTGTCTCTTCAAAATTATGTATCTCTGTTTTATTATAATGAGCAGAAAAGGATCTTGATGCTTAAACTTAAAGTGAATACGAAATAAATGATAAGCAGCTTCATAGCTGTTGCTGTTTTTGTAAAATTCCTTGACAGAAAATATGGAGTGTATAATGTGCCATTCCATGTCATTCAGTAACCATTCCATGGTTACTGAATGACATGATAGATAAAAGCATATCAGATGACACAATCTTCCCCGCCACACTGGTATCCAGAAAATCAGTATTTAAAATTGTTCTTTTCTCTGTCTACTCTGTATAGGAAAAGGTTTAATTTGTGATAATATACATTTTATAAAATTACAATAATAAATAACATTGTTATTTTTATATTTATTGGTGTTGATTCAATATTTATTTGAAATGCATAAAAAATAATTCAGAATCATTGGAATAAACCTCACCTAGTAGTTTTTGCAACTGCATTTGTTCATTGTTCTACAAAATTTTGGCAAAACTACTACTATATTTAATACCAGAAGGATTTTTGGTATTAAATATCCATACCAAACACGGTCATAGCCACAGAGTGGGGGCCTTTTTTTTATGTGTAAACATCTTTAGGAGGTGGCACCTATTAAATTTCAGACAGTAGTAAAATCAATGTGTCTCAATTTTTGCGACTCAGAAATGGCATCATTTGCTGTCATTTCTCTTTCATAACAAAGAAAAATGGAGTCTGGAGAGGAGTCACATAAAGGATTATGGGAGGTGATCTTGGATGTGCTCAGAACTGGCATAAACCAGCTCTTTGTGGAAAAACATTATGATTCGGGGTATAGCACTTAGCTGACCCTTAGCAGAAACCTTTGGTAACCAGTGAAATTGATATCTTGAGGGCACTGTGCACAGTAGTTCTGTCTATAGCAATGGCAGCCTTACCAGTTGAAGCGCATGTAATGTAGGTGTTACAATACCCTTCTGTATTACTGAAGCGGCTGTATATTTCCATCAAGATGCAAATCATAAACGTTTTACAGTTTATGATTCGCCAGCAAGATTACTCAAAGAATTACAGGAGGTGATCTTGGATGTGCTCGGAGCTGGCATAAACTAACTGGTTGCAGAAAAATGTTTGATTCGGGACATACCCCTTAGGTGGCTTTGGGCTAACCATTGTCACCCTTGGCAGAAACCAGAGGAATGGATATCTTGAGGGCAGTGCATCCAAGTGTGCTCATAGCTGGCATAAACCACGTACAAGATCATTACATTACATGTGCTTCAGCCTTACCAGTTGAAGCGCATGTAATGTAGGCATTACAGTATCTGTCTGTATTACCGAAGCAGTTGTATATTTCCATCAGGAGGCGAATCATAAATGTTTTTCTGCATCTAGCTGAGTCGGTCAAGAATATTTGAATTGGTTCGTGATTGGGAGATAACAGACTCCAAATTACATGTATGTCCTCGTTGGTCATCTTTTTGCATTTCTTTGCAATTGTGCTGAGTCTGTTGAGCATGGCGAGCTTTAGATCCTTATTCATCTCGCTGTTTAGATGATTGTAAAAGTTTCAAAAGGGGTCTTCTCGCAGTCGCATTACAAGGCTGTGCAGGTCATTACCGCATGCTTCATCAGGGTCATCGTTGTCTTACATATTTCAATTGTTGTGAATGTCCAAGTCTGATTCATACACTTTATGATCAAGTATGAGCTTTTCGTTGTCATAGATCTTGATATATTTCACCTCCGACAGTATCTCTGTTACCTCATTGTGAAAAGGAATGTGCAGCATTACCACCTCGCTCTTGTACTCATTGAGATCCTGAGCCAGGTTAGTTTTGATAACATATTATGCTTGGATACTGTCGTTTCCTGCAGATCTCGTTAGTGCTGCATGTGTAATTTGCGACAAAGCATGACAGAGTAACATGATAGTATAATTGTAATAATACAAATACTTGTATTGTTGCAGTCGTACTATTCAACAAATGGCTATAATCAAATGGGTAATTAGGCTATTGGCTTAATCTCTTCCATGTTGATTTCAGTAGAGTAGGCAGCAGGCATGTGTATCCTATTTATCACTAACACTGATTCGGTAGAGTAAGTAGGGGGCTTGGGCATAAATTACATGTTCGTGATTTCGGTTCTAGCTGTTCGAAATTTAGTAGGTGTCATCAGAGATGTTTACACAAAACATCTTTCATGCGTACACCCTGTACTGAATGGATGAACAAGACAATAGAATCTATACTACTTAGTGCTGTACATTAGACTTGAATTTCTACAGATTGTAATTTTCAGGAAATACATGCGAAGGGAAGTTGTTCCAGAAAATAGAAGTTGAAGAAGTAAATCAGGAAGAATAAAAGTTGGTTCTGTGAGTGTGAAATTGGACGGTAAAAGTATGCTGGCTGGTTTGGAAGAGAGAGAAAGAGTGAAAATTTTAGAAGCCAATTCAGAAGAGGCCCTTGGTGCCATGCGATCTGTGACTAAGTGATTTTTCTGTGTGAACACTGAGTGATTCTTCCAGAGCCAATTTTAGTTCTTTTAATTTTCAACTTTTATTAAAACCCCTTTTTTTATAGCAGCACTTTCTCAAAAAGTTTTTGAAGAGAGCAAGATAGGAAAACCATTCTTTCTTTATACTTTTTTCTCATTAGCTACTAATCATTACTAATCTTCACTTGGCCACACCAGGCACTGCTCTTGTCTCCCTGTGGTGGGCCTGATTCCTTCCCCCAGGGATAAAAGGAGCAAACTCTGGAGTACAACTTCCCTACACTTGAGCATAGATGCCCATCTTCCAACTTAACTGAAATTGAAGATGACACATCACAGGTGAAAAGACTGTGTATAAACATGCTGCAACAGGAATGCCTGACATTCATCATTCACTCTTTAACAAACCAATGTATGAGTACACTATCTCCATTTCTGATACAAAATTGTGTAGAAAATACAGCAGGCTTGCCAAAAATGGTGAAAAGACAGATCTGATGATCTAATTGAAACCATAAGTCATAAGAAATCAGAGTCCTTGTTTAAACTTTGGTGGTATACCCATGCAAGTTACCTGATATGCAACTCTAAAAACATCAAAAAGAGTAATGCAAAGTGGATCCTGATAAATGTCACAGAGGATGAACTCGTCCAGGAGCTGCAAGAATAAAAAGTCATGGAAGCTGAATGCATCATCAGAAAAGATGGTGAGCTCATTCCAACATGAAATACCATACTTACTTTTGGTACTCCAAATTAACCTTTCAATAGTAAGACCTTATATCCCTAATTCAGTTAGATGTTATAAATGCTAAAAATTTGATCACTTGCAAATAGTTTGTCCTGGCTGCATGTCCAAATCGCATACTGAAATGGAGTGTTATGCTGAAACATTCCCAGAGCCTGCAAACTTCGTGTAATAGATGAAAGTGGAAAATAGTGAAAAAAAATTCCAAAATATAAAGTAGAACAAAAAGTCGCCTATCAGGAAGCCAAAAATCAAATGCCCAGTGCAGCAGTAACAAAAAATACCGTTCAGCAGTACACACTCAGACAGATCCACACAACTATAGACCAAAATCTCTTTCAAACTGCTTAGATAAGACATTAAGAAAGGCGGTCCACAATAGTAATATATTGTGTAAAAAGGATAGATGGAATAGGACCAGGGGCAAATGTTGATGGTGTTGTGAAGCATATATCATCTTTTAAGGGCACAAAGGGTGATATTGTTGTACACCAGCATGTTTGAGAGGCAACCGGAAAGGGTAATACTCTTGATCCGGTTATCAACAGTGATCAATTCATGTATTAAGAATTTGCAGATAAAGGAACTACTAGGTGGCAGTGATCACAGCGTACTGATATGGGATTTACTTAAAGATATAATTACCATCAGGGGTAAAGGAAAGGGTTTTTGCTTCCATAAAGGTGACTACAGCGGTCTCGGACAGTTTTTAAATTCTGTACAGTGGGACCAACTGATGATGTTACCAACAGCTAATTCTAAGTGGGAAGCATTCAGGGAATTAATCGTGGAAGCTACTAAACGTTTCATACCTATTAAGAAATATTTTTCAAGGTTTAGGCCTAAATGGTTGTCAAATGAACTAATGAGACTCGTGGCAGAGAAGAAAAATGTATGGGATGCATATAAATTATCAGGTGACACAGAAGCCTATGGCAGATATAAGGGTGACACAAGTAGTTACATTTCATAATGTCGCTGTCCAGTGACAGAACAGGTGCGGAGTCCATTCGGTGTTACCTGTTCAAAAAAATGACCCAATCATGGATGTGTCTGTAAATCTACACCACACTGTCACTTTTGGAGAGTGCAACGGGACCTCTTCGATAACTTGAGAGTTTTCTGTTGCCCAAATGCAACAATTGTGCGTATTCACTTGTCCATTTAAGCAGAAGTGGGCTTCATCACTCCAAAGGATGTTCCATGGCCAAGTGATATCCGCTGTCATTTGTGCCAGAAACTGAAGTAGTAGTAGTAGTAGTGGCATGTGATGCAAGAAAGCAAATGTATGAGCTTATGCAGCATCAGCCAAAAAAAAAAATCACACCATTCCCTCCAAATGCCTGTCCAGTTCCTCCTTAAATTTATTCAACCTATCAACTTTCACGACAGATGGAAGTTTGTTCCAGCAATTAACCACCCGCTGGCTAAAGGCAAATTTCCGCACATCTATTCTACATCTGTCTTTTCTTAATTTGAATTTATGCCCCCTTAGGTTCGTAATCTGAACAAGTGGAAGGATCCCATCGGAATTCAGCGTGCTCAACCCATTCAAGGCCTTATATACCTCAATCAGATCACCGCGCAGATGCCTAGTCTCCAGCCACTGCAATTTGCAGAACTTAAGCCTCTCTTGGTAAGAGGATCCCTTCATTCCCCTCACCAATCTTGTTGCCCTTCTCTGTACACGCTCAAGTAAATCTATATCCTTCCTGAAATGAGGCCTCCAGACCTGTACACAGTACTCAAGGCATGGCCTGACCATTGCCTTATACAGAGGGATAATCACCTCCTTTTCCCTGCTAGCAAAATTCCTATATATCATTGACAAAACCCCATGACCTGCACAATTACTCCCAGGTCTTTTTCATTTTCTACCACCTTAAGTGTAGTACCACACAGTTGGTACGTTTCTCTGGGGTTACTTCTACCCATATGCAGTACTTTGCATTTGTCAAGGTTAAACTTCAGTTGCCACTTCTTAGCCCATCTGCCCAAATTATCTAAATGTGTGTGTGTGTGTGAAACGAATATCTGCATTACTATGCTTTAGCTGCTGTAGCATGTGCATCTTGTAAGGATAGTAGTGTAACACCTGACTCATTACTAGCCTTACAGTGGAATACGGCATGTCCACTTCACGAGAAACAGCCGGCACACTTGTGCTACCACATGGAGATTGACTTGATAAATCCACGACAGCCATAGCATCTTCAACATGAGAGGAGTCCACTTGTTTTCGACTTCTACCTGGTTGAATACCAACATATCTTATCGCTTCAAATTTCGCACAAACAATCATAGGTCCACACCTTATGTGCTTCTGACGCCTGAATTCTCTGATAGCTGCATTGTTGCTTTTCTGATAGTACAGCTTCACTGATAGCGCCTTTTCCTGCAACATTGTTGGCATTGCTACTGTAGTGCAGGCAAACATCTACTGTATGATTTTGAAGAGACTGCTTTGCTTTTATACAGTACAGTAGAGTTGAGTAGTGGTGCTGTGGCAATAACTTACAACTGTGCAAATAACATTATTTGCATCAGAACTCGCTCCAGAGCCCTCTACATAGGGATGCTTTAATTTTAACAAACTTGTATAATGGAAGGATTATACATTTCTATTAATAAGTGGGAATAATTATTAATAGATTAATTATAAATAATTATATATATAGGATTTATATTAATATATTTACAAGCAGATAGTTGATGTGTTATTGCTGTGCTAGACATGCCTTTTTGCATGTTTGAAGTCGATCTGGATTGTAAATAATTCATAGACTTTTCAATGATAGATGTTTTTAGATGAATAATTAATTTGTAATTACAAAATTCCATGTGAAATATTTAATAGAGGTTAAGTGTGTATGTGTGTCCTCCCCGAAAATGACTGAAAAGCTGTTTATAACTTAATTTAGGAGCAGCAAAGGATGTTCCTTATGGAAGACCTCCACCTGGTGGACCTCAACCTGGAGGTGGTGGTCCGCCACCCAAGCGAGGCCGCTGGGATACATCATATTCTTCAAATGGGTATGGAGGTGGAGCTAAGTAAGTTTATTTTTTTGTATTGCCATAAAATATAATAAATTATCTTGAATTATCATTGTTAGGGCTTGAAAGTACTGAGTCTCTCAAAATGTTAGTAATCATTTACTCTTTTGGTGTCATATTTAAGGACAAAATGGATTATAAAATCCAGGAAAAGATTTGTGGTTTTGATATTTGGAGAAATTATTAAATAAGTCAAAATTGCAAAGAAACAATCAACAATTATTGTCTAACTTTAGTTGTAATAAATAAATTCCTGGCTGAGAGTGAAACCACCGAAAGAAGTAACTTAAATTTATGCAAGTGGTAGGGTATAAGTTATCACAATCAAATGTAAAATTGCCACAAATTTTGTTTAAACAGAATATTCACATCAGGTAGTAAAAGACATAGAACATGATGAGTTTCTGTTCTAATTTCAGTCTGGTGTGGGAGTTTTTCTAGAAATGTTTGGATTTTAGTGAAATTCGATTTTTTAAATATGGACATATTGAAACTGTGATTTTAAAAAAAAAAATTATTATATTTTTTTTGTTTTTGTTATGCAAAGAATTTGTTGAATGCTGGTGAGACTGCTTCTCTATGAACTGAACTGTGAACTTTGTGGTTCTTCCAAGTAATGGGACAAAAATTATCGGCGTTTTTTCTCTCTCCTCTTTTTTTTTTTTTTTTTTTTTTTTCAAAAAAACTAATGCGAGTTAAATAATTTTGGAATATTATGTTTGTAGGTTATCCATACCATTGCACATTCATTAGTCCGAATATTCAAGAGTTTGCCAAAAGTTTTTCTGAAATGTTTGGTTAATTTGGAGTATTATTTGCTCTTGAACAATGTGGATAATGTACCATCTAATGGAAGTAGTACTGCAAAATATACCAGGTTAGCCAATGCTTATGATGACATCAAAATTGGCATGCCATACTCATTATTCCTCAAAGTAATATCGAATGTAATACAGATTGTCAAAAAGAAGAATGCAAGAGTATGGATCATAAAATAGTATTGCAGGTTTTCATAGTACAGCTGGTGAATCATTAGCTGAGAAAATTAAAAATTTAAATATTATTGATGTATTCAAGTTAATAGTGTTATAATGAGCTAATAATATTATAGTGGGGCTTTTCACTAAGGTTGAATTTATGATAATGGAGTTCACTATTTAAGAAATGGTATCATAATGCAAAAAAGGAAAACATTCCCTCTTTGCACTCCTTGATTATGTATGATTAATCTATAGACCAGATACGTGGGATGTAGATAACCAATCATTGAAGTATCTAAGGTAATTTTATTTTTTAGCTTCATTATTAGAATTTCTTTTTACTAATATTCATTATTTTTATTTTTTACAGCCCTGATTATAATTATGGAATGGGTGGTGGTGGCGGTGCTGGCGATTATCCTCCACCTCATGCCCCTCCACCTCCTCCAGCTGGTGGAGGCTATGATTCATATGGTGCAGGTGGTAGAGATGGTGGATATGGAGGTGGTGGAATGAGAGATTATCAGTCAAGCTATCCTCCTGCTGACAATTATGGAGGTGGTTATGGTAATAAAGTGGGTGGAGGAATGCCACCAGATAACAGAGACTATAGAGGCGGGTATGCTTCAGGACCAGCAGTGGGTTACACAAGCAGCTATAGTGACGACAGAGGTTATGGTCCCGTGCCTGGACCTGATCCTGGATATGGTGAGTTAATATTTTCTTTTAATATATGGTATAGTTTCTTTGGGAAGACAGTATTTAACAAATATTAGCATCTGAATCTCAGATGCATTTGCATGGTTATGAAGCAAAAATGTGTGTCCCTTAAACCTCATTCTTAAATTTTTTCCATTCCTAATACTGTTTTGTCTCTAAAGCATATAGCTTATAATTTTTTTTTTTTTTTTTTTTTAATGAGCAACTTAATCTGGTTATAGAGATCTAACTACCATATTTCAATTCAGAACTTGAAACAAAGAAAATTACATATAGCAAATAATTTTATTATGCATCTCAAAAATTTAGTTGGGCTTCAAAATGATCAATATATATATATATATATATGGTCAATAAAGTACCTCACAAATTGTGAAATAAAAGGAGCAGTGGTTGTAGATGTAGAATGTATAAAATTCCATTTTGAAATTTAATTAATTAGCTATGAGCTGAATGGAATAAAATGCCAAGATCTCAGGGACGTGATCTCTAGATATATATATAATTATAACACACATACACAGTATATTAACAGTGCAATGTATAGCCAAATGACTGAGTAATAACTCAGTTTAAAGCCTTTAATTAATGCATGCTTGCATTTAATAATTGAAAGATATCAAAGTTAAACGAACTGAACTTAGCTTCATATCTTTGGTATGTGGGAAATATACCCCCCCCCCCTGCTTTGTTGTTATTTAAAAAGGCATTAGTTACCATGCAACATGAACAGTATATATGCTAATATTTGCTGAATTACCAGTGTGGCTCAAAGTTATCATTAATTAAGAAGCCTAATCTTTATAAATATTCTTGTTTTCTTTGTATGCATACACAATGTATTCAAGTGAAATAAAGTGAGTAAAAACTGATGAATTTGGCTCTTCTGATTTAAAAAGGCCAGGTACAAAGTTACTGTTCCCAGATATTATCAAAGATAAATTTCACGTGTAGTGTTTCCAATCTTCACTCTCTCTCAAAAATGTCGAGGTAATACCACGTAGTGATTTTTTTTCTGGGTGTTTGTATATACTTTATCTCAGATGTTTCTTTTCTCTTGAAAAAACTGTTCTAGAATGCATGTGATCTCATTAAAATTTCAAAGAATTTGATATGCTGGAGATATGTGACAGTTAATGTGATTAGATTTTAGTTGTTTTCTTAGTGTATGCTATTTGCATATCCATTCTTCTGTGATAATTTTTTTGATCTAGCAAGACCAGCCATATTAATATAAAAGTCCTTAAATTGAGTTTTTTTTTTTTTTTTTTTTTTTTTTATATAATGAAAACCCCAAACATGAGAGGTATTAGAACCTATAGTACTTAGTACCGTGCTTGGGTTGGAGGTCGAGAAGACGAAAGAAGATATTTGTTGACATTAGACTTCAGCTTCTGTAGACTAATTTTCAGGAAATACATATGAAAGAAGGTTGTTCCAGAAAATGGCAGTTGAAGGAATAAACAAGGAAGATGAAAAGTTGGTTCTGTGAATTTTAAGTTGTACAGTAAATGGATGTTGGTTTCTTAAATGCAAGGAAGCAATATTTGTAATGTGCTTGTGCCAAGAGAGATTAGAAGTCAGGATAATCCCCAAAAGAGATATATTGCCTAGAAATCAGAGTGTCATCAAAAATAAGCATAGGAGCAGAAGAATCCTTTTTGAGATATAAGGCAGGACTGAGTTATAGAAGGATTGAAGTCAACTAAGTTGTCTTTGCCCCACTGGAGGATTACCTGGAGATCGGAATTTGAGGAATTTGTAGTGGATATTCGAGAAGTTGAAGCCGATCAAGCAGGGCAAGGTTTCTCAAAAATGGAAAGTGCAATGTAATGTGCTATCATCGGCAAAACTATCGATAGGATTTCTAGTCGATGGAAGGTCATTAATATACAAGAGAAAAAGAGTGGGGGAAAAAGAACTGAACCTTGAGGGACACCAGAATTAGTGGAGAAGTTAGAATACAGAAAACGATCTATCATCACCCTCAGTGAGCGATCAGAGAGAAAACTGGATAACCAATTACAAAAAACAGTTGGCAAACCATAAGATGGAAGCTTGTTCAGAAGACCTTTATGCCAGACACGATCGAAAGCCTTTGAGATGTCAAGAGCAACTGCTTGTGTTTTATCGAACTTTTCCATTGAATTCGTCCATAAATGGGTAACATAAGCCAGATTATCACCAGTGGATCGACACACGGAATCCATACTGGCGATCGTTGATGATCAGACGGAAGGTTTCTAGGTAGTTTAAGAGTTAATTGATTTCTCCATTACTTTAGAAAGAGTAGAAATAGCAATGGGACGATAATTGGACGGAAGGAATTTGTCACCCTTTTTTAGGAACTGGCTGGATATGAGCAAATTTCCAAGCAGAAGGAAAAACACCTTTGGAATAAGAAAGTGAAAAAAGGGGGCAAGCATGTTTTAAGAACAATTGGAGAAATACCATGAGGACCTGGAGTTTTCCCCGCATCAAGTTTTGTCAAAATCCTTCTGACTTCCTTTTGACGGAAGACCACAGGAGGCATTGAATGGGGTGTGTTGGGAATAGTAGGAGGTGTTTTTCCAAGATCATTAATAAATGAGTTGGAAGGAAAATGGGATGTTAGCAGGTCAGCTTTATCCTTGGCTGAAGTGACAACAGAACCATCTGGTTTTGACAGTGGTAGCAGAGATGGGCAAAAGTTGCGGCCAATAGCTTTGGCAAGAGACTAGAATATCGGCTACCATTAGGGCAAGAATCAAGTTTTCTACTCTTAGCCTGTTCATAATCTAGTTTGGACTGATTAATAACTGCTTTACAATTGTTGCAAGCTTTGGTGTAGCCAGAAAATGAAACTGAAGAATTGGAAACAAGCCAATTACGATATGCAACGTTCTTCTCTTGAACAGCCTTAGCACATTTATTGGAAAACCAAGGGTTTAGATAAAGGACGAGATTTTAAAGTGGAGTGTGGGATAAAGGACTCTATTCCTACAAGCATAATTTCACTGACATGTTCTGAGCAAATGTTGACATCAGAAGTTTTAAAACAGTAACCCACCCAGGGAAAGAAGAAAACAAATCTCGCAGGTCATCCATTTTGCATTCTTCTAATGCCAAACAATACAAAGTTTGGAATAGCCATGAGATAAAGGCTCCATCGGTGAAAAGACAATCACCAAGTTGTGATCTAAGGTACCTGAAGAACCACTCACTTCGGTGTACTTAGAAGAGTTGTTTGTGAGCAAATGATCAAGCGTGTTGGCTGTAACCAACTGGAGTTGTGAACATTAAAATCACCAGGGAATATTACCTCACTGTTAGGAAAGTTGGACTGGAGAAAGTAAAGTATGGTGTCTTTGTAGCCAGGTGGGCAGGAGGAGCAGTGTGTAACACATGCTTCTTGATTAGAACGGGGTTCGAGCCCTCGACCACCAAATACGGAGGATGCAGAAAGGTCAGGGAATGACTACCGCATGTCCCTGGAGCAATATGGTCTTAGTTGCCAATGCTCTTAAGAAAAAAATAATAATAAATAGAAAGTCAAGTTGCAAAGAGAGGAAGTCAAAGAGCTCCAAGTGATTAGTGGAGTTGGGAGGACGGTTGAGACAACAGATGAATTTGATACAATGAGGTAGAGAGATTTTAAGTCAGAGGAGATTCCAAATTACCAAGTCTCTGATGAGGGATATCGGAACAGACATATGCACAAGTACCACTTTTGAAGTAAAAGGAATCGTACAACGAATAGTTTGGGCAACTGAGATGAGCAGTAGTTGAATCAACCGATAACCGAGATTGTGTCAGAAAAAGTACATGGGGTTTGGCTGACTGGAAGTGGAAATGGACATCGTTGAGATTAGAATCGAGACCACATATATTTGTGAAATGAACTACGAAGTATTTGGGAGGTTTAGATCTTTTAGCAGATAAGCTCACTGCATTAGGTTGTCAATTCATGGTGTGTAAAGTAATGAAATTTTGGGATGGTGGCATGCACATGGTAAGAATATACCGAGATCCTTGACGTAACGTGGCCTCGACAATGCCCCCCCCCCCCCCCACACACTACTTGGACTCCTTCCAGTGACTATCTGGCAGAGGAGAGGTAGCAAGATTATACACTAGCTGATCCAGAAGTCTTCTAAAATCAATTTTAATATTTTATGATAATGCCTCAAAATTGAAGAATCTCTCCCCCCCCCCCCACGCTTATTATTTTTTTTATTATTTATTTATTATTATTTTTTTTTTCATATTTACTTTGTTTGGTGATTTGATCTGCAACTGAGCATCCATCCTATCCTACTTCTATAATAGTTTACTTTTAAGTTTTGTTTTGTCCCCCTTTAATATTATAGTAGGTTGTTCTCATCTAAGGAATGAAAAATTTTGTTCAAATTGTTATTTTTGATGGAATTGTATTAATTTAGAATGCTGGATCTATATTTGTTACCAAGTCCATTCTTTGGCCGACCGGGCTAGCCGAGTGGGTAAAGTACCTGCCCGGCAACCCAAAGGTCGCGGGTTCGATTCCCGCCTCGGGCTTGGATCAAAGTACTGCAAAAACCTTGGGAGGTGCAATATGGCCACAGAAGCCGATGCACCAACAACTACCAAATCAAAAAAAAAAAAAAAAAAAACCAAGTCCATTCTAGAACAGAAAATAATTTTCCTCTTATAATTTTATGGAATAGTGTTTGAATTATTACAATTAATATTTCTCTAAAAATTAAATAATGTCGGAAATTGAATAAGTTTTGATATATGCATTTCAAGGGGTAGCCATTGTTAAATCTTTTCATATGCCTCATTTGCAGTGATTTTTGGATAACAGTTATTGGATCCTACTTTAAGATGGTGGAAGCTTTTCTGTACTGCCTATTTTTCAATAAGACAAGCCCTGTGATTTGAAATTTTGTGATTGTTTTTTCACAGAAGTCTTGTCTTTACTTCACATTTTATAATCTATTCCCACGATATTTTGCAGTGGGCAGAATACAAGATCTCCAAGATTGAAAGGGTCAAAGATTTGTTTGCACATGAGGAACAAATTCTTAATTTTGATGATTACATGAAACTAAGTTATTTAAAGTGGGTGAGCTGTTGTGACACAAACTGAATCTAGCATCTATTTGATAGGTAGATAAACCAAGCAGGAGCATTTTAGAATTGAGTCTTTGGGGAGAAAGGTAGATTGCAGAAAACATTGGAAATTATTTTTGCATTACTTTGAATTGCCACTGATTTCAGGCAAGAGGGTGATACAGTAAATTAGATGAAAGTTGTAGTAAGATAAATATATTCAGGAATAATGGAGTTGCATTTTTGAATCTCAGATTTCATATCATTAACGTGCAAAATTATTTGCACATCTAAATTAAGCTATTGCACTCATATTTTAAGAGTGTATAACACTTTGCTATTTTCTTACATCAAAAATGTATTCCAGAAGTTTATTTCTTGACTAATGAAGGGTAGAGGATCATTGCACAATATTCATTTGCGATCTTGATTGAGAAAAGACAGTCATGTCTAGGTTTCCAGTGTACCAAACAATTTAAGAACTTTGTGGAGAGTATAACCAGTGTTGGATATTGTAATTGGTGGTTTCTCTTATATCAAGCATGGCAAATCTGCATTTTTTTTTTTTTTTTTTTTTAAATGAAACGTCAATAGACTGAAGGGGCATTAAGAAGCAGTAATCTTTGATAGTTCATCAGAAATAGTTCTGGGCATTGTGAATAGATTGTCATTTTTCATTGATCACTGAACAAAATGGATAGTAATACCTTAAGCTTTTCTCTTATTTGTTAAAATTAAAATTAAAGTAAAATATTCTTTAATGGGGATATTTTAATTGGGAGAAAATGCAAAAAGGGCACATTAAAATAGTTGGTTTGGGAATGTGTGAATTTTTTGCAGCAAATCACTTTAAGAAAAAGCAAATATGACAATGTTTAAGAAAAAAGAAACATTGAAAAAAAAAAAAAAAGATGCTTACAGTTGTAGATTATTTTCACTATAATTTCGGGAAGATAAAATTCGTGTGGCTTTTCAGTGTTACTTGAATTTTATTGTTCTCATGCTCATTTGCTTGGAGCAGTGGTCATTAAATATTGTTTTTAATAAGATCTGCAACTTTCTAGGAGCTTTAAATAAATTTTACAAGTGGAATATCTCGGGGTTTTTTTTTTTTTTTTAAAGATTGCGATTTAAACTACAACTATACATGTTAAATCTTGGGTTGAGGTTTGCTTTGTAGGCATATACCTAACATGCAAACATTCACAATTTGTTGATTATTTTCTGTGACCTCTGTGAGAAAATAGCAACAGCTGTGTAGGGCACATGAAACCCACATTTTACTACATTATTATTCCAAGGCTGTATGCAGTATTCAAGATGTGGCTTAGCCATTACTTTATATAATGGAATAACTGCTTCTTTATGCCTGCTGGCAAAATTCCTATAATATTACCAAAAAAGAATACATAAATAAAATAAAACCTTCATGAGTTATCCTAGCAGATTTTCATTAGATTTGTATTGCTACTCTACCCATCTGGGTTTTTGTGTATCTCTCCTTTCTCCCACTGCCCTACCTATTTCATATATATTGCCTTCTTGAAGTGTAACTGCTTTGCTACATTCAACAAATCAATTCTTTTAATTCCCTCTGGCATCATTTTATAAACTTAAGACACAACAGTCAAAATACTTGTTTATACTCCGGCACGACTAGCAGATCAGTGGAGTTACAATAAATCAATCAGTACAAACGTTAATCGTATTTAGCAGTCATGGACTTGAACCCTGGTCCACTCAGAGCATATGCTGCTGCACTTGCACTCTTGACCACTTGGCTACGTCAGGCCTCACTTAATACAATTAAAATCATAAATGATGCCTAATTTTACAGCGAAAGCTTGAAGTACTGTTGATTATCTATTAAGATTCTTAGCAAAGCTTATTATCTTAGTACTCACCTCTAGATCCGTATTGGTTAGGGTTAAATTTACGCAAAGGAAAGTAAAGAGAGTAAAAGTTTCCAATTATATTAACAAATTAATTAATTTAAAAACATGTCTATAAGGAAGAGGAAGTGCACTACTTTTTCCTGGTTGTCATTTATAAAATTATATAAAGAAGATTTGCGCTTTTGAAAAATCAAGAGCTGGACGAGAATCTTTCGATGTCATCATCATCAGTTGGTGAATGACATGAGTTGTAAGTGTTGATTTATAGTATCGCAGTACCCAGGATGCATTACGTTAAACACGTGGAAATTTGATTTGTGTGAGCTGCCATATTGGCGGTAGATTCGTGGATAATTTAGTGTTTAATTTCGTATGATCCATTTTGGCGGAACCACTATAGCTAGGGCTTCATACTGGAATATCTTATAATTCGAAAGTTAAAATTAACTGAGTTTCAGTTAACTTTAACTGAGTTTCAAATCAGACCATCCAGGAACTGAACTCAGTCAGCACTTACACTAATTAAACTTAAATTGAATTTAATTCCAGTATGAAGCCCTATCTATAGAATGGTTCCGTCAAAATAGATCATGAAATTTTAAACACTAAATTACCCACGAATCTATCGCCAATATGGCAGCTCATACGAATCAAATTTCCACGTGTTTAACGTAATGCATCCTGGGTACTGCGATACTATAAATCGACACTTACAACTCATGTCATTCACCAACTGATGACGATGACATCAAAAGCTTCTCGTCCAGCTCTTGATTTTTCAGCCGTGCAAATCTTCTTTATATAATTTTATAAATGACAACCAGGAAAAAGTGGTGCACTTCCTCTTCCTTAGAGACATGTTTTTAAATTAATATAATTGGAAACTTTTACTCTTTACTTTCCTTTATGTAAATTTAACCCTAATCAATACGGATCTAGAAGTGAGTACTAAGATAATAAGCTTTGCTAAGAATCTTAATTAATCATAAAGTAATGCATCACCTAATGTAAACACGTGAGTAGATGTTGGGGATGGTGTGATGCAAACAGGCATGATCACATTGCCATGACAGCTGCAGTCGTGTTGTTGAATGGAAACAATATTTCAAGTTCATACATATTATTTCAAAATTATGTTATTTTAGTAAACTGCAGGGGCTTTTTTTAAATTGTTTTTATAATAGCGTATAAATATCAACCTGATATTTGGTGCTACAAATAACTAGTATGTCATGTGAAAAACATGAAACAAATGAAAAATTGGAAGAGTCTTTCAAATTTGGAATAAGAACAGAAAGGAACCAGAATTAAGTCCAGGACATTTTTAAAATGTAGTAATATGAAATATTAAGATAAAATTCACAGGTAATCGGAATAAAAATTATTCATATTTTTTATATTTCTTCCTGATGTTTCAGGGTGGTGGAGAGATTGTTAATGTAGTGTGTAGTCGTGGTTTAAATAGCTTTTCATGAATATCAAGAAATTCCACTTTTGAAATATTTTTCACTAAGTCTTAATTTTTATTCCGCTTTTAACTAGTAAAAAAGTGGTTGTGACTGAATTGAGATGTCCAGTGTGTGTTAAGTATGCAAACATTGCATTTTAAGTATTTTTAATCTCGCCTGCGAGCCTTTTTTTTTTCTTCCCTAACAGATTAATATAGCTTGGCTTCACTTTGCTGGTTTCTTCAGCATGTAATTGAAATGTCCAGAGTTACAATGAAAATTATAATAATACTATTTAATTTATTTTATACAGACAGATATAATGGAAACTCATTTAAATTATTTTGTACTGATTATATTGAATAATAATCACAAGCTAAAACAGTAAATAAACTTGTGCTAATAAAAAAAAATTAAAAGTAACTTATATGCCTTGATGTGGTAATGGATAATTCTTCAGATTTTAACTCTTAATTCTTACTTTTAAGGGCTTTTAAATCTAAATTTGACATTTTCTTTTACATTCAAGCTTTTGAGGCTAATCTTAGTATTTTTGCACAATAACCTTGATTTCAGGTGGAACCGGACCCAGTAATGATGATCGTTATGGATACGACAACTATGGAGGTATGACCTCCTATGGACAATCACCACGCGATAACTATGGTGGCCCTCAAGGAAATTATGGGCCTCCTCCTCCTCCTCCTCCACCCCCACGTCGTTACTAAATGGTTAATGAGTCAGTTTTTCACAAGCAACTTATCATTATCATCATTTGGCTACATAGTTCATAAATAAATGTGCCCTTTAGAAGACCATTCAGTGAAGATGATTTTAACATTATCCCAAACCAGGTTGGGGATTGTAACACTTACTTCATCTACTATATAGTACATTATATATATGGACAATTCAGTTTCCAAATCTTGGTTTCTAAGACAGGCTAAACAGTACAGTGAGAGAGGGCAAGACATCTCGTGCTTAAAGACAGTTATTGTGCTTCAGAAAATTGCGTTATATCTGTATACATCAGTCATTTTATTATTTAATTATCTTAGAATTGTGGCTTCTACATCTTCATCTAAATGCTGGTCTTAAAATTCAGCAATACACATTCTTTCAGTAACATGAATTATCATGTTTGTCACATCATCACTTGCTGTATATTTTTACCCATTTCAGTGTATTTTTTTAAATTCTGTAATGAACTATAGCTAGTGAGCTTAGTTCGTAAAAAAAATGTGATGTAATAAAAATGATTAAATGACAAAAATTGCAGAAGAAATGCATTTTTCTTGGTCATATTGAATGGATTAAATTACATCTCTATGCCATACATTTATATGTATTAGTTGAACATAACTTTTCATTTTAATATTAACGACGATAATGTAAATTTTTAATTTTAAACTAAATCTGTGAACCCTAAAACTAAATTTGTTAACATATTGGAACCTAACAGCCAAATTTTCTTAAAGAAAATTTTAAGTAGCTACATGCATTATTCCAGCTATAAAAATGCATTAATGCTTTCTTAAATGAAAGGGAAACCACCTTTAAGAAAAAAATATTAAATTCTGTTTAAATATATATATATACATATCAAAATTTCTGTTAAAATGTAGAAGCATTTCCTGAAGATAACACTGGGGAAAGCTTTTTTTTTTTCCTCCCTTAATATATATTAAACCTAGCAGCCAAATTTTCTGAAAGAAATTATATTATGTTTGCATGCATTACTTCAGTGAGGAAAATGCATTTTTGCTTAAATGAGAGGGAAAAGGTTTTGTTAAAATGTAGGAATGTTTTCAGAAGTTGTGCTTAGAAAAAAGCAGTTTTCTTTATTATCTAACAACAACCACATTTGTGGACATTATTTCAGTTAGAAAAATGCATTTGTGTTTATATCTAAATGAGAGAAAAATTATCTTTAAAAAAGTTGTTAAAATGCAAGTTTAGGAAATTTTTAATATTTATTACAGTCTACAGCCAAATTTTTCTTCAAATATAATTATATGATGGCTACATTGGTTTTATTAAAAAAAAACACATTTTGCATTTAATGAGAGAAAATAATTTTTTTAAAGGTTTTTTAGGAAGCTGTATGGCAAAATTTTTTCTTAATATTTATTATAACCTGGAACAATTTTCTTGAAGGAATGTAATGATGGCTGCATATGTTAAATATGAAAATGAATTTATAGTTAGAATGAAAGAAAAAGAATTGCTTTATCATCTTTTAAAACATTTTTGTTAAGATAAAGTTTTTTTTTTTTTTTTTTTGAAAGCTTGGTAAAGAATGGGTTACCTTTTTATTTTCTTAAAGTAATCCCAATGTAATTCTCTTAAAGAAAATTAAGTAGCTGCATACATGATTCCAGCTATAAAAGTGCATTAACCCTCTCTTAAATGAGAGGACACCACCTTTTAAGTTTTTGAAAAAAATTCAGCTAAAAATTAAAAAGAGAAAATTATGCTTCGGAATAAATTTAAGAAAGTTATTTATCACTTTCTGTATTTATTATATCAGTTTGATGAAAAAAAATGCCATTTTCTTAAATGAGGGCAAAACCACCTTTAAAATTTTGGAAAAAGCTCTATTAAGATACAAAAGTGGTTTTAAAAAGGTATTCCTGAATGAGAATAAAATCTGAAAGAGCAAACCAGTTATTCTTTTATTATGTATTACAATTCCAGTGCTGTTTGATTGGGGCTGATTTACTCATGCAACAGAATAGGGGAATTGAGCCAATATAATTAAATGTTATAACTTGTATACTAACAGCCAAACTTTCTTAGACTTGTAATATGGCTGCAAACATTATTTCAGTTAGAAAAATGCATTAATGCTTTCTTATGAGAAATCACCTTTTGAAGAGGTTTCAAAATGTAAAGGTTGTTTTAGAAATAGAAAGTTAATACTTTGAAAAGAACGAAATTACTTTTTTATATTTAACATCTTTAAACAATATTTATTAGAACGTTCACTAAAAATTGTAAGCTGTGTATATTATCAGTTTGGAAAAAAAAAAAAAAAAAAAAAAAAATGCAGTTTTCTAAAATGAGAGAAAACCCACCTTTAAATTATTGAAAACATTCTGTTAAGTTGCAAAAGTGGTTTTAAAAAGTTATTCATAAAAATAAAATCTGAAAGAGCAAGCCAATTATTCCTTCATTATGTATTACATATTCCAGTGCTGTCTGATTGGGCTGATTTACTCATGCAACAGAATAGGAATTGAGCCAATTAAATGTGATAACTTACGTACATAAAAGAATGTTGGGGTCAGTTAATTTTTTTATCTGCTGCATTTTTTTCTCTACACATTTGTGGGTATATAAGCTGAGAATACAATATAGGCATTTAGAAGTGATGTTTAGTTCAATTAGTTGTAAGTTGATGAAAATTGTAGATTTTGTTATTAAAGTGAAAAGGTAGAAAAACGTGGTCTTTTGATTATTGTTCTGTTAAGAGTATCATGCAATTACGTTGCTTTCTTGGCATTAAATAAATAAAAAGAAACTACTTGTTTCAAAACACTTGTTGATCTTTAAATTTAATTTTCATTTGAAAAGTCTTAATTGTGTTAAGTGTTTTCCTTCAGTCTCAAGAAAGAAAAAAATATACAAAAAAAAACAGAGCTAGCTTTTTTTTTAAGTAAGTTTACAAAATAAAGCATTTAGCTTGCTTATATTTTAATAGACATGTTCTTTTTGCTAAATCTTTGATTCGCTCTCAAGTGCAAAACTAGTCATGGATGGTCATGCTGTACTACTATAAAGATTTTTACGTGTATAAAGTATTTAAGGGCAAAGGCCTCATGCTACGAGGTAGAATGACTAAATGTAGGTTAGTGCAAATGCATCATTTTAACATGTTAAAATGCTGCATTTGCACTAACCTACATATTAGATTTTTACATGTTAATTGAGCCAAGTGAGAAGCATTGTCAGCTTTAATAAAATTGTGTATATAATTACAGATCTTAAATTATGATATAACACGTGGTATTTGGCAACAGAAATTAAGAAGTTTGGAAGACTGCCTGTCTTTTCATGTTTTGTATTAGTAGGATTTAAACTGCCTGAAGTTGTTGGTATTGCATTATTTTAAAAGAAATGTCTTTGCCAAAAGGTTGTTGGCCATTTGTTTAGCAGATGTTGACAGCCTGTTTCAAGATTGGCTATCTGTGAAAATAATTTTTTTTAGTTTATCAGCATTTTTGGTTTTAGCCAAAGGAACCGCCTTAGCTTACCTACCCGTGATTGCATATTAGTTTTTATTTATTTCCAGAATGCTTCCATTCTTTCTCTAGTTGTCAGACTAATCAAATACCACTTACAGGTAAAGAGAGATAAAAATACAAAAATTAAATCCTGTTCATAGATGATAATATTTACCGAAAAAAATCTGGTTGCTTAAATAATAATACTAAAACAATTAATTTGAACTTTTTATTTAGCTCAGCTCATACAAAATACCAGCGGAGCCTCTCAGAGTTCAGTGCTGGGCTGTTTATAGTATTAACAATATTGATGTAAAGTTTCAGGTGGTACAAAGGATGGTATGGTTAATGATAGCAATTAGAGCATACTGCTGCAAGAACTGGATAAATAAGGCATCTGGGCTAAGAAATGGCAGTTGGGGTCTAATGTTGGTAAAATCAAGATTGTTACATGTGGGCCACAGTGGATCCCACAATAAAATACCAGTTACATGGTACCACACTTGAGGTGGTACAGAACAAAAGAGACCTAAGGTGATTGTACAGTCTGAGAAATTGTCTGAACAGTGCAGACATGCTACCAGAATAGTTTATCTCATTGTATAAGGCAATGGTTAGGCCACATATATTGAGTACTGTATACAATGTGGACAGAAATTATGGGGGGTACCTACCTAGTAACAGGTAGGTCCAGCTTTCACCTGGATAAGGGTAATCACGTGGAATCTGTGGAATGATATGCATCAAATGTACCAGAGACCCCAACGTGTTCCAGTTGAACATGCCCCAGACCATTACTGACCAGCCACCTGCCTGAACAGTTCCTTGTTAGCATGATGGGTGATACCTTTGTGCAGTTCCCACAGATACGCATCCTCCCATCTGCATGAAATAGCTGAATTGTGACTAGGAGACCAGTCTCCAAGGTACAGTACTGATGTTCTTTCGCCCAATTGAGGCATAGAGTCCTGTGTCGCAGTGTTAGCATTGGGATTCTGGTGGGTCTGCAGCTAACGATTGTCTGATGATTTACTCATCTGGCGTTGTGGAAGTGGTAGTTTGAATAAATTTAAGAATTAGACGTATTATTAGATAGGATTTATAGATGAGGTGGATGGTTTTTTTTTTTCTCCTCCCTCTCCTTCCTTGCTGATGCTGTATAATTATGCGCCTGCATCACCACCCTTTAAGATCAGAGAAATTTATGCCTAATCATTTTCACAAGAATACAATCTAATTATATTTAGGAGTTGCATAGGCTTGTACCACAGCAAACTTAAACCTGTGTGTGATTGCACTCCCATGCAGCTACGTCGTAAAATATAAGAAAGCTAAACAGAAAAATGAAAGTTACAAAAACAAGAAATTTTGAAAAGTCTATATGAAACTTTTCTGACATGCTAGTTTTAAGTTAGGGTGGAAAGCGGGACTTAAAAGTTGCCTACAGCTATGGCTGAGCACCCCCTGCTGCCTTTTAAACGAAATGTCTTGGATAAAAAAACATTCAGGTGGAAGCATACTGGGGAGATAAGGAATGAATTAACATTGGCATTCTTAGTAACTGCAAAACAATTGGCAAATTAGCAGAATACAATGGTGGTGCAATCTAAAAAATGGAACTAAGTAGATAAGATAACTGTATGTGTATAAATTCATTCGAGCACTGCATTGTTAAAAAATAGAACCGGCAATACTAGAGTGAAAATGCAATCTTTCAAGTGCAGCATGTGTTGCAGTTCACCCTTAATGTAAAATAAAAAATAATAATAAATGCAATGCTCATTGATACTTACCTTTTCACCACAAAAATGAACTCTGAGTTACTGCTACATGGTCTAATTTAAGAAGTGGAGATTGGTGGTATGGGGAAATAGAGGGTGAATACAGATATTATATTATAGACCAAGCTCAAAGTTAGATCACAATCTAATACATTATATGTTTATATGCTTACCTTTAAGATAAATCTAAAATCAAAGTTCTCTAATCACTTCTTTATTTCTAAAATACTGGATCTGGTGGTGGTGACCTTGAGTTCATTCTCACGGAATTTTGAAGGCTTGCTTAAAGTGAACGCTTAATTTTTGATATATGCCTGCTCAAGTTAAAAAAAAAAAAAAAAAGATTGAACAGGAGCTTAACTTTTTGTAATTATTTTGCCACCACCATCTTGCAATCATGGCAATGCATTGCATTAATTTACTAGTATTCTGAGTTGTGTGCATATAGCTCTTACAACCTTTTTAAGATATTTTCTTAAAAAGTATCATTAAAATCAGTTTACTTATTGCTGCAGAAAAACACTGGAGATAATGCACACATTACGTTGTATTAAAAAAAATTACTAAATTAATTGTTTTTTGATTGACTGTATACTTCACAGTGTGAAGCCTTCACCCAATGTTTAGACTACTATATTCTGCTTATTTTCTCCCAGATTTTGCAAAAAGAAAAATAATACATATTTGGATCTTCTGTGATCAATGGAATAAACAATTCATTAGTGCTGATTAATTGATGAATATATATATACATACATTACAAGATTGAGTTTGTAATGCATGCCATTATTAATAGCTGCACTTTTATAAAAGTAGCAATAGTTATGATATTGAAAGTTGTTATTAACCCTCTGGCCTTAGCTATGCATGGTTTTTTTTTTTTTTTTTCATGTAAACCCTAAACACGAGAGGTATTAGAACCTACTATAGTACTTAGTACCGGGCTTGGGTTGGAGGTTGAGAAGACAAAAGAAGATATTTATTGTTGACATTGGACTTGAATTAGACTGTAATTTTCAGGAAATAGGTATGAAGGAAGATTTTCCAGAAAACGGCAGTTGAATGAACAAACGAGGAAGATGAAAAGTTGGTTCTGTGAGTTTGAAGTTGGACAGTATATGGATGTTGGCGGCACGTGTTCGGACTGTTTTGAAAGAGAGCGGGAATTATAAAAGCCAATTCAGAAGAACAGTGCCCACGGAAGTATCTGTAGAAGAGGCATGCAGCAGAAACAGTACGTCTATGAGACAGCGAGTGGAGAGACCGTTAGAGATGAATCACGGCGCCTCCGTAGCCAGGTGGGAAGGAGCAGCAGTGCGTAGCACACGCTTCTTGATTAGACCTGGGTTCGAGCCCGTCACCACCAAATACGGAGGATGCGGAAAGGTCAGGGAATGACCACCGCATATTCGCGGAGCAATATGGCCTTAGTTGCTAATGCTCCTAAAAACCAAACAACAACAGATGAATTATTAATTAACCTAACTGCCCCCTTCTGAATGGAATCAAGAAGCCTGAGAGAGGTTTTGAGAGCACCACCCCAGATGTGGGAACAATATTCCATGGCAGGGTGGATTTGCAATTTATACAGTGAGCAGCTGTTTGGAAGAAAAGTAACGCCGAGAGCGAAAGAGAAAACCAAGTTTTTTAGATGCAGAGGAAGCAATATTTGTAATGTGCTTGTGCCAAGAGAGATTACAAGTCAGAGTGTCACCAAAGATAAGCATATGAGCAGAAGAATCCTTTTTGCAAGATATAAGACAAGACTGAGTTTTAGAAGGATTGAAATCAACTAAGTTGTCTTTGCCCCACTGGAGAATTATCTGAAGATCAGCATTTAAGGAATTGGTAGAAGATTTTCGAGAAGTTGAAGCTGATTGAGCAAGGTTTCTCAAAATGGAAAGTGGAATGCAATGTGCTATCATTGGCAAAACTATGGATAGGATTTCCAGTCAATGGAAGAAGGTCATTAATATACAAGAGGAAAAGAGTGGGGGAAAGAACTGAACCTTGGGGGACACAGGCATTGGTGGAAAAGTTAGAAGACAGAGAGCCATCACCCTCAGTGAGCGATCAGAGAGAAAACTGGATAACCAATTACTAAAAACAGTTGGCAGACCATAAGATGGAAGCTTGTTTAGAAGACTTATGCCAAACACGATCGAAAGCCTTTGAGATGTCAAGAGCAACTACTTGTGTTTCAAACATTTCCATGAATTAGTCCATAAATGGGTAACATAAGCCAGAATATCACCAGTGGATCGACACTGACAGAATTCATAATGGTGATCGTTGATCAGACGGAAGGTCCATTTCCCTTAGCATGAATTGTTGAGGAGGCTTCCATCCTGCAGTGGGTTGATAATGGCTGCACTTTACCTTTTATATTTGTGAAATGAATTAGGAAGTGCTTGGGAGGTTTAGATCTTTTTGCAGATAAGCTTGCTCTATTTAGTTTGACAATTCATGGTGTATTCAATAGTAAGAAAAAGTGGGTGAGACATGCTGTATGAAGTAATGAAATGTTGGATATGGTATACACATGGTAAGAATATACCCAGATCCTTGACATAATGTGGCTTCGACAATGCTCCCCGCACACACACACACTACTCGGACTCCCTCCAGTCACTATCTGGCAGAGTAGAGGTAGCACAAGATTATACACTAGCTGATCCTGAAGCCTTCTAGAGAGTTACCAATAGGTTCGGTCCGGTGAACTAATTAGCAGCCGGCCTGCGAACACCATTTTAGAGCTGTACCCTCGAAATGTAAGGAATATTGGATCTCGCCACGATGTTCATCATAACCACAAAATCATCAATCATACTGCATGACGGAAGGGTTGACTGGAACTTAGCTCTAGAGAGAACATTGGGTTCCACCCCTTCAAGCCTCCAATAAGCAAAGTGGTGGTATTGCACCGGTTGATGAGAGTCATCTACCACCTAGCGGTATAGATGAAAATGAATTTAATTTATTTATATATTTGCACAATTAAAAAAAAAAAAAAAGTACTATTTGCACTGAAAACTTACCTTTCCTTTGATTTTGCAATGACAGAAAAAAAAAAAAAGAAAAAAAAAGCCAAGTATATTTCGATGTGTCTGTGAACAAATATTTTGAAGTTAATGAGACACTTTCTGCATTTGTGAGCTCTTACGGACACCGATGATTTACTGTCAAAAACTATATATGTCTGTGTGTTAGAGGAATAATAAGCATAGGGATAGGATTCAAATTGGCAACTATACTTGCCAAAATATATTGAGGACTTATCAACACACTTGTTTGATGAATCTGGCTCTATAAGAAGAAAAAAAAAGTTATATATGGGTATGTGTGACAAATAGGAGTATTGTATTGGAAATGATCATTCTCTTTATAATCTGCAAAAGACAAATACATTTATGTACATTGATAGCAGAAATTATTCTGATTAGCAAATGTCCAAAAAGTGCCAAGATCAGAGGCATCTTGAAATTGCTTTATGATGATGAACACTAGCATAATTACGCTATTTAATGTTGCAACCCCTTAATAGAAAATCTATTTGCATATGGTAGTCTCATTCTGTTTGATATATGAACTTGCTTGAAAAATTTTACAGAAATTTGATTTCCCACATTGTTTTTTGTGAGAGCAAAAAATGTGAAATAAATATTTTGTAGCTACCTTAATTTGTTACCTTTTATTCTTTGTAGAGGCATTTTTGAACTTCTGGGTGGATTGATGATTTATTTTTAAAAAATAAATAGGATGATTCTGCAAAGCAAAAAAAAATAAAAAATAAAATCATGTTTTATTTTTACAACGTCCAGGTTATTGCTGACCAATTGGGAAAAAAATGAAAAACTCAACATTGGTCTTAGTTTTTCTAATATTAAAAATAGAGAGGCAGACAGACAATAGCTACTGACTATTAGTTAAAAAAAAAAAAAGTTTTGTATGACTTACAAGCACACTCATTTATGCATTATTTACTTTTATTTTCTTTAATAACTTTCTTTGATTTTGAATTTGTCAGCTTTATTTGATTCACTTTTACTACAAAAGAAAATAGCTTGAAGCAATTTCTTTTTAGAACAAACATCTCAAGTATATATATTTTTAATTTAAAGTGTCAAAATGTACACGTTTTGAAAAACTTTAAATTAAAAAAAAATTAACACATTTAGCGTTAAAACCTTTTCATAGTCAATTCTTGGGGTTGACTGTGAAAGGGTTAAAAATTTATTTTAATTACCAATTTTGAAATTTTAAAAAGCACTTAACTCCATATTATAAACAGACAAAAAAAAATATTTTTTTAATTTCTTAAATATAATATGACTATGTAATGTGCTGTGTATTATTTCTTGTTTAATAAATACTGCACTGCAGATTGTTTTTTCTGTAAGAAGTAGACTAATATGGAAACATGTCTTCTATAAAAAATTAAGTCAACTTTACTTTTAGTAAATATTGTTTAAAATTTGATTTATTTTTCAGAAAAAAAAAACAATGCCAAAAATAGATTCCACTGTGGGGTGGGGGTGTTTAATTTGGAAGAAACATTGCATGAAAGAGTTGGCCTTAAAATCTTAATGACTTTTTTAATAGTACTTAAAAGTTGTCTTGTATGGTATATATCTCATTGGATACATAAGAATTTAAGTTTTACATTACATATAAGTTGACTTATATGGATAAGTTACCTAATAAACCATTTTGATTTGCTGACATTAAGATGATACTTCCTGTAATTTTTTTATCTTTGGGCTCAGAAAAATCCTTTAAAGAAACAAGTAAGAGGAATAATACAAATTTTAATATCCAAAATAGCATGATATTTCAATGAAAAATACTAAACAGGAAGAAAATTTTATAACCAATGTCTGATGTTTCTATAAAGTACCATAATAAAACTAAATTACAATAAAATATCATAACTTTTTAGAGATGTAGACCTGATAATTAGATAGCCAAGAAAATTTTTTTTAAAACCTTGGTAGTTTACCCTGAACTCGTTTTGCCAAATAAAATATATTTAAATTGTGTTCACCTACGGATATTAGAACATCCTAAAAGATTATCAGGTCCGGGGCAAGAGCTTATTACTAAATAAGCTATTGATGTTAAAGTAATTGTCAGCCATTTTCAATCCACTGCAGGGTGAAGGCTTTCCAGTTCCTTCTGTTTTGTGCAATGGCCATCCATTTACTGCCCATGAACTCTTGAATTTCATCTGTCCATTTCCATTGTTGTCTTTCAGGTTTTCTTTTAGCTCCTCTTGGGTACCGCTATTAGTTTCTTAGTCCATCTCTCATATCTTAGCTATGTGTCCTGCCCAAGTCCATTTCAGTTCTTTAGTTTTGATAAGAATGTCGTTTGCTGCCTAACTTGCCCCAGATAAGTATAGAATTCACCTTTTCAATTACTGCTCCTTCAATTATTATATCCCTTCCTGTGGCATACTCATTCATCATTACTTTTGTTTTAGCCATATTCATCTTTAGTCCGAAATCCTTACTAACTCTGCATAACTGATCAAGATTTTCCTCTAATTCTTTGGGATCATGGCTTATGATCACAATGTCCTCTTCAAATTGTAAATGGTTTAGGTATTCTCCATTCACATTGACTCCTTTCTGTAGCCAGTCTAATCTTCTGAAAGCTTCCTCAAAGGCAGCAGTAAACAACTTCAGAGATATTGTCTCCTTGTAAAACTCCTTCCTCAATTTTAAATTTGCTACTACCTTTGTGTAGTCAAATAAAGGAGTTAGCGTTCTCGTATATTTTCTTCCAAATCATAACGTATGGGGTTCTATGCCTCGTCTTTCCAGTGCCCGAAACATTGCCTTATGCCAGGGTTGGCCAACGAGTTGATCACGGATTTGATTTCGGTCGATTGCGACGAATTTTAAATATACAGTAAACCCCACGCTATTCGCGGTCGCTGATTTAATATAAAATGTGAATTTTAAAGCGCCGTGAACATTTTCTGCCATAAAAAAAAACATGGACGTGGCTAAAATTATCTTTCCCGGTCAAAACAGCGCTCAGCGGTGGTGGGGGGGGGTGACAAAATCGCGAGCGTGGATGTTTCTCGCTGATCCTTGTTTAGTATGTGCTATGCCCTTGTCATGGAAGGTTTCGTCGTTTGCTTTTAATTTATATTCTTATAAATTTATCAATTTATAAATTGATATGCTTACAAAAGTGATAAATCTACCATTTTGCATTGTAAAACAGACTTTTTTCGAGTGTGTTAACGGAAGAAAGTGACTTTATTGTGGACAAGTTCTTTCTAACCCGTAAAAAATATGGCTACGAATAACAAAGAAAATGTGAAAAGATCAAAGAAGGTAATGAAATTAGTGAATAAAATTGAGTTATTAGACAAAATTTCTAATGGTGAAAGTGTCTCCTCAGTGGCAAAACATTATAAAATCAATGAGGCAACGGTACAATCAGTCAAAAAATCGGAAGAAAAAATCCGCCGTAGTATCCGTGAAAACACACTAATTGCTTCAAAAATTTGCTCTGTAACTCGTGATGTTAAATTAGAAAAAATGGAAAAGGCTTTAAATCTGTGGATAGAAGACCGAACTCAAAATAAAATTCCGTTAAGTTCACTCATCATTCGTGAAATGGCAAAACTCCTTTATAAACACTTTAGCGAAACTGGTGATAGCACTGGCGGAATACGTTTTTTAGCTAGCAAAGGCGCTGGTTTGAAAGATTTGTTTGAAATTTCTAATAAATATTACATTTAATATTAAATTGTTTCTTATTTTCATTTCGATGCTTATGCTTGCATTTCTAGAGGTCATATTATGAAGGTACATATAATACAAAATTTTAGACTAGTTTTTCTTGTATATTTCATACTTTGGAACGGAATCCCTGTATTACTATGGGAGCCATAACTCAGTATTCGCGGCATTTTCTCAGGAACGTAACCCCCGCGAAGAGTGGGGGTTTATTGTACAGTCATCTCTCGATTTGTGCAATGAATGCAGATGGTAGATCACGGCACATTTTGAAAGAAAAAAGTAGATCGCATCCCAAATTAAGTTGGCCACTCCTGCCTTATGCTATATGGAGTAAAATGCTGTTTCATAATCTACAAATGCCAGGCATTCTGGTGTTTTATATTCATTTGTTTTCTCCATTAGCTGCAATATTACATGAAGGTGATCCATAGTTGAGAATCCTGTATTGAAGCCAGCTGGCTCTTTCGGTTGATTCTCATAAAGTATTCTTTCTAATCTGTTAGTAATGACCCTCGTGAACAACTTGTAGATGTGGGACAAGCTAATTGTTGTAATAATTTCTGATTTATCTCCTTTCTTATGCAGCAAAATTATGATTGCATTATTCCACTCCTTAGGCATCACGCCTTTCCTAATGTATTTTGTGAATAGTCTTGCCAGTCTTCCTAATTTAACAACTCTACAGTAACTTCATGTTCACCTGGGGCTTTCTGATTCTTCAGTGCATGTTCTACCTCCTCAGGAAGGATATTGGGTATGTTGTATGTGTTGCTAATTTGTGACCCATCTTCCCCACTGCTGGTATCATTCCTTTGCTCCTTTTTTAATCTTTATAGTAGCCTTCTGCTATTTATAAGTACACCATTGCCATTCTTCGGTTTCAGTATCATTTGTCTTTCTGTATTACTGCTCATGGCTGCTGATTTAAGTCCCCTGTTTCTCCCTTAATGCTTGTTCTACTTTTCTTGTGTTAAATCTTATGTCCTCTCTAATGTGAAAATACAAGAAAATAATCCAAGAAAATTATAAGTTTATGTCAGAAAAATAGAACATAGTCCCAAAATTCATTCTTCACTGCATGATGTCTAAGCAAATAATGTTCAATGATGAATAATGTCAAACCAATAAAAATATAACTATTTTTGCTTTGATTCCACGAAATCAACATATTTAGCATCTGTGTGTGTGTGCATATGGTGAGTTTTCTGTGCTGTTTTTCACAACTGTATTTTCAGTTACTCACCCAAGACTTTAATTTATCACGAAAAACTACAAAAGTTTTGAAAACATTTTTTTGATATGCTATTAGCAGTGGCAAATGATGCAAGAAAGCAAAACAATACAGCATCAGTGGGTGGGCGAAAACCAACCCTTACCATTTCACTTATCCTTTTCCCTCCAATAGTTTGTCTAGTTCTTCCTTGAATTTATTTAAATTATCAACTGCCACCACAACAGCAGATGGAAGTGTATTCCAGTAATCAACTACCCGCTGGCAAAAGGCAAACTTCTACACATCTATTCTGCAGTTGTCTGTCATCGATTTGAATTTATGCTGCCTTGTGTGTAGTCTGACCAAGAGGAAGAATCCCATCAGCATTGTTTGCTCAATCCATTCAAAGCCTTAAACACCTCACACCAAATACTGTAATTTGCAGAACTGAAGTCTTTCTTGGTAAGAGAAACCTTTGTTCCCCTCACCGATCTCGTTGCTCTTCTCTGTGCACGTTCCAGCAGCAATACGTCCTTCCTAAAATGTGATGTGGAAATTGCCTTATACAACAGTATAATCACTTCCTTATCCGTACTAGCAAAACTCCTTTATGTCATCCTGGCAGCTTGTCTGCACTGCCAAGAGAACTTCATATCTGACTTCACAATTGCCACAAGTCTTTTTCATTTTCCACTATCCTGAGTGTGGTACATTAGTGTGGGGTTACTGCTACCCATATGCAGTACTTGGCATCTGTCACTGTTAAACTTCAGTAGCCATTTCTCAGCTCATCTGCCTAACTGCTGACATAGCATACTGGTTATTACTGTCATTAACCACCCTGCCAACCTTTGTATCATCTGAAACTTGGATATTAAGCCTGATATGCCTTCATCAGTATCAATGAGAAACATAGAAAATAACAATGGCCCAGCACAACCCTTGGGGGCTCCACTAATAACATTGGTCCGTGAAGAGCAGTGCCAATTAATTTCCACTTCGTCTTTTTCCTCTCAACCATCCTTTTATCCATAACAGTAACTTACCCTTAATGCTATATTGTTCCAATTTGTATAGCAGTTTATGTGTAACAGTATTAAAAGCTTTCCTGAAATCTAAGTATATGATATCAAAATTATTTTTTGCATCCTCTGTTGTGACTACATTGCAGTATCCAATCAGGTTGGTCATACAAGATATCCCCTTAACAGTTGTGTTGTGTTTGAAGTATAGTTGCAGCCTTATCTAGATGATTCTGCATTACTTCTTTAACCAGTGAGTGACTTCATGATTTTCCCTGGAACAGAAGTTAAACTAAAAGGTCTGTTTCACATATCACTCTTTGATTCCCCCCCTTCCCTTGTGAATTGGGGATACATTTGTACATCTCCAGTCCATGGGAACCTCCGTGTTGTGCAGGCATTGGTGAGTTTGGTGTTGTTAAACACTTAAAACATGGAAGTTTATTTCGATTAAAAATCGAAAGTTTTGTTTGAAGTTTATCATAACTGTAGACAGTGTTTTTTCAGACATTCCTTCCATAATAGCTCTGGTTTCAGTTATTCATTGGTGTTTTGATTATTCCCATAAGCTTTGTCCTTCTGGAATCCTCACAAGAAATGTTCATGATGGTGGTTCAGAACTGATGAGTGTAGTTGATTTAAATCCAGCCAAGACCATCCAGTGCCATATTGTCCTGGTTATTAATTAGGGATGAGTTTCTCATTAAATGTGTGTTCAGAAATCAGACTGTTCATTATATGTGGTCTTGCTCTATCTTGTATAAATGTTATTTCCATGTACACTCCCAGACGGGTAAGAGTTCCAGGTAGCATTATGCATTAACCATATTGCCCAGGAAGACTTGTCTGGCAATTCCACATAATAAAATTGACCCCCAGTGTGTGCATCTTGTAATGCATAGGACTTCTCAATTGCTCCTACATTCATGTTCTGTTAGATATAACCGCTAAAGTAGAAGTTTGCTTTGTCGGTGAACCGTATCTGGTGAATAACTTGTTTTGTTGAAATATTAGTGAAATAATCACTAAAAGGAATTCCATTTTTATATATGTATAAATATTTTATTAAAAATTAATAATAATGATTAGAAACAGTTATTTTATATTGCTTATAGTGTTATTGACGAAAGGAAATAACTAGAACGCTTTATATACATTATAAGCTGCTAAACATTGGAGTTAAAAGAATTTCTTGTAATTACTTGTGTTATAAAAGTAGTTTTTTTTAAATAACTACTGACATATATAAATTTATAGTTATACCCTGTATGGCCACCACAGACAGAAATTGCAATGCTGCAGCTAACATTGGACATGTGTTTTTTTGGCAGCATGTAGACTTGATATCTTGGTGTGCATGCATATCTGTCTGTGTTACCTCTGAACTCGAGTCATAGGATTCCTGGGGTAACACAGGCCCTTCTGGCACCATTAGTATTGGAATGACACAAGGAAGTAAAGCGTACATTGGCTACATAACCATAACGTACAGTCATGTTTTTGGTCAGAAAAAAAATGGAATTGATATGAATAGAAGCTATACATGTTAGAAGAAGTGTAAATCATGAAAAGTTCAGGTCAGTATATCTATCCATTTTTTTAAGTAATCCCACTTGATATAATATGCATTAATTGACTACACTGTAATTGATTTTAAGTAGTAATTTGTAATGAATAGCTTTTTGTATGATTTCTGCCTCTTATGTTGGTACTGTATGCTAAATTAATTTCACTCCAAATTAGGCTTTTAAATAATTTCCTTTAAGCTGAAATCTTGGCTACAAATAATTAAAGCATTGCCTCAGTTTTGGTAATATTTTATTATCAGAAAAAGTTAAATATGTAATTTAATAAATCATAAAGAACAATTTGAATTTATTTTTAACAGATTAAAAGTTTAGAACTATATAACTGAATTCTTCAATTTTCAGTTATAGGCATGCTTAATAAAATATCCCAGCAACAGTTTCAATTTAAAATTTTTTTTAGACTTTAATACAAGAAGCTGACTCTACTGAATAGATTTGGGATAAGTACATGAGCTGTTATCAAAACATGGTAAATATGTAAGTTTGTGTTTTAAAATAATTTCAGATAATATGGAAATGCAGTAAATTAAATGATGTTATGCAGAATCAAACTATTTACTTGAGAATTTTGAAAGCAGAATCTATTAGTTGGAGTAAGTATTTATTCTTTTTGATAGTGTGGAGTGGCTAAGAGTTAAATCAACATTGGCCTTAACAACTTAACACTTGATCTCATGTTCAAGAGCTCTGTGTAATTTTAAGCAAAGTAGCATTGTGGTTTTATTTTGAAAACGTATCATGTTATAAAATTTATAAAAATTAAATCAGGATTCCTTTCAGACCACTCCAGATAACTGGTAGCAAGTATGTTCTTATATACAAGGTGATTTAAAAGAGACCCTATCCATAGCATATTTTCATTGTTATTTCAATTATTATAAACATAATTCTAATAGATTGCAATAAATTGTCGCTTGTTGCCAAATGTAAGCCAAAACTCTTTACCATATTTGACGAGACTTGACATAATGTTTAAGCAGTTATAATTGAAATTTCTGATTTGATATTGACTTTTCTTTTAATATATGAAAGGTTTTTTATGTGTATACATAAACCCACGCTAATCCGGATCAAAATATGAAAAATTCGGTTCATATACGGAATTTAGGAAGGCAGATGAGTCCTGATTGCACAGAGAGAGATGGAACACGGATTACAGTGTCTTGTGCACTGTTGGATAGGTGTTATTGCTTCATTTGCATACTTCTTTATGCAAATTAAGTTTAAAATGTACATAGTTAACATATTTCATATAATTATGAGTTCTAAAGAATTGAAAAGTGGAATAAAAAGAGAATGTTACTTTAACTATCATTAACAAGTTCAAAGTGATAGAACAACTTAAATGATGTTCCTGGAAAAAAAAAAAATTACTGAAGAATTTGGTAGTGGCCAACAGACTGTCAGATATTAAAGAACAAAAAGAATCTATAAAGGCATTTTCTCTAAAATTTGATGTGTGAAGTGATAAAAGCAGTGTCAAATAGACAGACATTAATAAAGCCAAAAGAAGTGTTGCTAGTAGAAGCTATCTTTTGCTTCACTAATCTGGATGACTTCTTCCTCCCATTCGGATTAGCAAGGATTTACTGTATATGAAAACCCCAAATGTGAAATGCTTGCCAGGTGGGTAAAGTGCCTGCCTGGCAATCCAAAGGTCGCGGGTTCGAATCCCGCCTCGGGCTTGAGAATTAAAGTACTGCAAAAACCTTGGGAGGTGCATTATGGCCACAGAAGCCGATGCGCCAACAACTAACTAAAAATAAAATAAAAATAAACTTAGTACCATGCACGAATTGAAAGTTGAGAAGACAGAAAATATAATTGAAGAAGGATAATTGCAGTAAAAAAAATTGGTGGGAAAAGACAGGATTGATTACAGAAGCCATTTCAGAAGAACAGTACCCATGGAGTATTTCTAGAAAAGACATGCAGCAGAAACAGAATGTCTATGGTACAGAGAGTGGAGACACTAAGAGATGGTTCATTAATGAATGTAATTGCCCTCTTTTGAATGGGGTCAAATGATAGAGCAGATTTGAGACTTGTACAGAGTGAATAGTTGCTTAGAAGCAAAGTAGTGTTGAGGGTAAAACTCAAGTGTTTTTAGATGCAGAGGAAACAATATTTGTGATATGCTTATGTGGAGAGAGATTAGGAGTCAGGGTAATTCCTAATAGAGATGTGATTGTTATTGTATATCACTCCATTTAAGTAGTCTAACAGATAAGAATCTGATGATCATGGAAGTTTGGTTATGAACATGTGCTGAGTCTGGGAAATGATATGCTGCTTTCCTTCTAAACAAAACACTATTAGTAGTGACTGAAAACTAATGTATAACAATAATTGTTGGATATTTGTGGATGACAAGTGCTGCTGTAACAATTGGGATTTTTTAAACATCCTGTATTAAGTGGTGTGTGCAGCATGCCCTGTTAGTGTGTAAGAGTTTTTAACTATTCTCTCACGATATGAATTTATTGAAATAAGGAAGCAGAGAAATTTATGCTGAAACAACCCTCCAAGATAAAATTTGTTCAGCACTGACCACACTTCAAATTTGTTTATTCACTTATGTGAATAAACATAAATACACAATTTAAAATTGTAGAAACTGTGCAATTAAAAACTATAAGAATAAAATAAAAGATAATTCCAGTAAAAATATTAAGATTTAATCCAAATGTTTGTCTAGTTCTGCCTTGAATTTATTTAAGCTGTCCACTTCTACAACAAGAGATGGAAGTTTGTTAACCACCCACTAACTAAAGGCAAATTTCTGCACATCTCTTCTACAACTGTCTTTCCTCAATTTGAATTTATGTCCCATCAACATTGAGCTTGCTCAAACCGTTCAAGGTCTTATACACCTCAATCAGATCACCTTGCAGGTGCCTAGTCTCCAGGCACTAATTTGCAAAACTTAAGCCTTTCTTCGTAAGAGCAACAATTTGTTCCATTCACTAATCTTGTTGCCTTTCTCTGTACTCATTCCAGCAGCTCTACATCCTTCCTAAAATGAGGTCAGACTTGTGTACAGTACTCAAGATGTGGCCTTATACAAGGGGTTAATCACTCCCTTATCCCTGCTAGAAAAATTCCTGTATATAATTGACAAGACACCATGAGCTACTCTTGCAGACCGTCTGCACTGTGATGGTGTTTGACAATAGTCATCATCAAATGAAAAATTCAAGTCTGACAAGTGCTTAAATAATAGTATTGCATTATTACTGCAATGTCATGTGGGATTTGCCATGCAATAACGTGTCATGATGTGTATCTCATCTGCTTGCCACTCTCCCTCCCTTACTTTCCATCATATTATCGAGCCGCAATTTGAAAAATTGTCATTCTGCTTGCTATTTTTACTTTCACATTTCCATTCTGTGTTCATTGAATTTTCAAATTGCTATTACTCCGATGTAATGGCATTCTGTGGACAGTTTGAGGGGAAAGCGATTAGTAGACGAACAGAATGTTAAACCATGATAATGAGGATGAAGTACACATGGCCAGTCCCACATGACAGTGTAATAATAATGCAGTGATACTACTATTTTTTTTTTTTAAACACTTTGCCAGACTAATTATTTTTTAGCTGATGAAGATTATTGTAGCTGCCACATGAGTGTAAATTGATAAAATTAACTGATCGTTTTAAAGCTCAGGTTACTGTTTGTTCATCCTCACTTTGAAGTGTGACAATATTGTGTTTGTTTTCATCGACCACAGTTGCACTACTAGAAGTACTTTGCTTCTTGTTTTAAAGTTCCTTTTTTCAACCACAAATCCATGATCATTTATTTTAATAATAGTTTGTTTATTTTATTTTTTTTAATTATTAATTGCGATTTTTCAGAGAACACTGGTGTTCCGTGGAACACAGTTTGAGAAATGCTGCATCAAAGCATGGCCACTGATCCCCTCTCCATTATTTTATAATTCAAACTGTTACCTATTACACTCCGAACATACATCAGAAAAAAAGAGTTGGCTGGATGTAGAGCCATTCTGACTGTAGCTTTGCTGAAATTTTAAATTATTTCCTTTGATGGTGTTGGTACCAATATAAGACAGTAACTGACCAATGGATTTAAAGTTGTTTTAAGTTTTAATTATGCTGAAGATGAACTGGCGATCCACTGAGTATAGAGAATAAAGTAACATTTGAAAAAAGAAAGTGTATTCTGAAGAATTGGGACATTTCTGGAACCCGGCTATAAAAAGTCAGTCAATGTAATTTTTCTCTCTAGCTTTTTTGGTGTACCATAACAGGCAGTGGAAGTATATAAATGTTAAAAGGCTCATGTGTGGAACCTTTAATATGGTACAGAAGTGCCAACATACAAAAAATACCTCTGTGATAAGTTGAAGAATATGGAATCTTTTACAACCTTATTAAGGAAAGAATTGGTTTAAAAAGAACATCAAATCCATTAAAAGTGCATATGACCAGTCAACAAAGAAGTGAACATAGCAGTGTTTCTGAGAAACTGCATTTGAGTCAGTTGGGTTATGAGAATCTTGGAGGCCAAGAAGTTTAAACCTTTTGTACTTTGGCTGTTGTGTGCAATTCAGAAAGATGGTCCTGATTGAGTACAAGTTTGTGTCAGAACAGTGAAGCTGGTGGTTTTTCAAGATGTAATAATGTGGCCAGGTGAAGGAATATTCAACCAACAAAAATCCTCACCTTACTCTAAAAAAGTTTACTTCTAACGATCAGTGCATGGGTGCGATTTCCCATCACATTAGACAATGACACCTCATAAATTCTGTTACTGGACAGAGTTTTATTTAATTGTTAATGATGCAATTCCTGCAGTAAGAAATGTGCATCACCATATGTTGGAATAATGTTCATATATGCATTATGGTGGCAGCCATTTTAAACATCTGGCATAATTCAAAACCCTCTCTTGTTCATGGTTATCAATAAACTTCTCATGGAAATGGAAATCAATAAACTTCTCAAATACGGAATATAAAAGTATTTATATATAATTTTGACTCACCTGCATATGATGTTATTTGAAGTAATGCTTGGCACTTTTACAATTCCTTATAGCAGTGCTGAGTGTGAGAGGATATTCATCTAGGTGGAAAAAACTTCAGATCTCTTTCTATTCTATTGAAACTTTGGAAATGCTCTTTGCAGCCATGTCTAGACAGCAGTGACATTTTTATGAACAAAAACTGTTCAATGTTTCTTTAACTTGGTGTGCAATAGGCAATCCAAACAGAAATCTCCAGATAGATAAATACTAACAGTGCTAACGTTTGAAAGCATGCTGCTGTACTGATGAACAATCCTATGTCTACATCTAATGCATATGTTACCAGTGAATTTTAATTTCAATTCCAAAGTGTGGATTAAAAAAATTGCTTTTATGAGTCTAGACAAGCAACAGTGAAGACCCGTAATGCCCCTGTCTTTTTATTGACCAGTTGCTGTTAGAAGTAGGGTGATTATACTGTCTCTGTATGAGGAAGTTGTGAGATTGTATATGAAGTACTGTGTCCAAGTGTGGAGGCAATACCTTAAGAGGGCATTGAGATTCTTGAGAAGTTCTAAAGACTAGCAACTGGTTGAATGATATTGGTTAAAGGGTGTCATATAAGAAGAGACTTGACGTGTGGGCTTTGGCTAGATACCTTAAATGTAATTCTGGTTCGTAAAGCTGTGAGATGAATAGTAAAATAATAATAAAGGAGAAATTTTCATAGTATTAAATGTTAGAATTGGAGAAGGGACATAAATTTAAACCAAGAATAAAGAACCATAGACTGGGCTGTAGGAAGTAATCTTTTAGCCAGAAAGTTTTTAATCATTGAAACAGGTTACTACCTTGGGTAGTGTTACTCAGAGGTTGGGCTTTTTCTTCTTTTGTGTTTTATTGGCTGGCATTTTAACATTCGGTAATGCATCCTGTTTTTCTTTCCAGAAAGTTCATTGTATATTACACTGATAATTAGTATGTGTGTGTTTACTAAATGTGGTTGAAGAGCAGATGTGCAAGAAGGGAAGTTCTTTCAGTGATCCCTTTCTTCTCTGCAGTTTTCTAAACAAGGTATACCAACCATTGAGAACCTGTTCCTAATGGGATGGTGGACATAGATATTCAGAGCAGCCTCCATGCTGGTTGTCCACTTGACTCTTTTTTTTTTTTTTTTAATGCATAGTTGAATGAATATCAACTGACAAGAATCTTTCAAAATAATTATATAATGTATATAGGAGTTTACAAAATTAGCAGGTTACTATATAGGTAACATGCTGAACAGACATTAGCAATTGCAACAGTTTTAAAGAATGACAAATTCATATTTGCCATCTCAGCTTTACAATTTAATGAACTGGGTATGGAGGCTGTAGCCATTAAGTTGAATGGGAGGATGGACAAGTGAAACTGAATCATTAAGGTATTTCCGATATATTTTTCTTTGCAGATAATGGACATTTTTAAAATATCCATATGACATTAAATAGACCACCCACCGAAAAGTAACACTGGTTTCACGTTGACATCACTGCCACTCATGTAGTGTTGATTTCTGCTCCCATCCCATTGACTGCTATGGCACATATCACCCTCTTGGGTAGCTTTTTCACCACTGAATATACTGCATCAGGCATAGCCCTACATTGGAGCTACTAATATGGTATATGTTAGTCTGGCCTTTGTCCAATATTTTGATTCATCCCATACGATTTGAAATAGGAGTCTGTGCTTTCAGTTTTACGATTTGAAATAGGAGTCTGGGAGTCTGTGCTTAAAGTTTCAGTTTAAACTTTTGTACATTCATCTCTATTATCCATTCTTGACCTTTATGGAATGTTACATAATCCTATTGAAACAATTTTCCATATTATAAGGAGAAATGGAATTGTCAAAAATGTTAAGGTAGGGGTCAGTGTTCATCCAGTAGTTCCCTCTACAATTATCAAAGGTCCTAGGACATACCATGAGAAACAGCTTTACACTATAACCAAACCAACCTCATCTGAATTTTGCTGTTAACACAATGCTGTCCAGTAGCAGACATTTTACATTCATCCTCCATGCCTATGCACCTGAATGGAATAGGGTGTAATGAAATTTGTCAGTACATAGAACCCTTAACAAGCTGTAAAGCTCTGTAAGTAGTGTGTTTGTACAGAGCTCAATGTCTGTTGGTAATTTAACCATTGAGCAGGCATACCAACATCATAAACATTGAAATAGGAAAGAAATTTTTTAAACTAGACTTTGATGCCTTCCTTTATTTTAGCACTATATAGTGCAATACCAGTTGTTGTGAAGGCACCCACAATATGAGATACAATTAAAACGATGCATTTACACTACATACGTAGTTCTTTATGGGTAAACTATGGTGTATCTACACTGATATTATATAGTTGTTTAGCACTATATGGACACAACTACAATAATGCAATTTTTATATTGAAAATGTTCTTCAATATATACAAAAAAAAAACACCTACATAGTAGTTATAGGTATATCCCTTTGTGGAAATGGCCTATTTAAATTGCAAATGAGTGAGCACAGAATGTTTGCTATGCTCTTGGTTTCTTGCAAAGAAACTTCAGGGTAATAAAAAAACTTCACACTGAGAAACAGCAAATCAGATTTCTGCTAAAAATACGATGCTTGTAATCAAAATTAATTTCGCTGCCATTATGTGGTAAATCACATTTTTTTAAAAACTAAGTAGTAAAGTTCTGAAACTCTCCTGAAGTAAACAAGATAACTTTTCTGTTCAATACCAGCATTCTTTCACTCAAGAAACATCAACAAACACATTGACTGTTGATCTCTTATTGGCTCAGTGTCTGTTCAATAGTATGGAAACTGTATTATTGCTCTATAGATATATAGAGTTATTTTTATAAAAAAAAAATAAATGTATACATATCAAATGTTCACCCATGCAAATTTAAAGTGCATTGCTTTGATAATTTTCTGTTTCATGAATTCATAATGTACATTGTTTAGGCCAAGATAATATAACATACTTGGTAAAAATGGGAAACTGAATAATTTGAAGTAATTTTGATGTTTATTTAGCTACAAATAATCCAAGTAGCTCTACTGTAGCAGTAAACCTCTTAAAGATATGCTCTGGATCTCTGATGAAAAGCAAAACCTTAAGGTTTACCAGCCATGTCAGATTTAGATTTGATACATGAATTAATTGGCCAATTTTTCATCCATCAGTTGTAAGCAAATAATTCAGAATTCATAGCATAATAAGTATTATACTTATTTGTATTATAACTGGAGCCATATTCAAATATTGGAACATTTTTATTTCAGCTTTAGTTTTTATATAGAATATGTATAAAACTAATAAATCAGTATTTGTAGTTAAGACAATATAAATGGGCTTGCTAAATGCTTGAATTGGAGTTATGCATATGAAAAACTGTTTTGCTGTTAGCTTGTGTGTGTGTGTCTGATATATAGTGCTTTAAATGTGACTTTATTTTTTATTTATTTATTTTTGTTTAAACTGTTTCTTTCTTCACAGCGTTCATCTCTTGAAATGTAAGAGCAATGATCTTTTCCTTCTGCGCCGCAGCAATTGCTTTCACTGAAGTTGCTGAATGAGAGCTTCAGTAGGTCTTTTTTCATTTTTGTTGAGGTAAGACTGCTTTTCTACTAATGCTATTGCTAAACACATTTTGAAGTGAAATATTACATGATTACCATGCAAATTAAATTGTAAATTAATGCAGATAATTTTATGCTTTGCTTTTCATTTCATTATTCATTAGCCTTATGTACAGGGTGCTTCATAAGTATCCAATAAGTATCTTATCCAATGTACAGGGTGCTTCATAAGTAAGGGAACATGTTTGACTGTAAATAATGTTTTAAGTATATATTTCATTAATGTTAGCACAATAGAAAGAGTGTATCTTAAAAAAAATTAATGATAATAATAATTTACAATATCTGTTCAGTATGGTTGCCATTTGGTCTACAAAATTGTAATCTTTTTGGCACAGGTGTTAGTTCCAAATTGACAGTTGCTTTCGAGATACAGATTGTGCACTGTTCCAACTTTAACTTTCTTCACAATTTGATTTATAGTGTTTGTGTCCAAGAAATTTCTTAAACTGGCATGCAACTTTTTTTGGCATTTACGTATTTTGCATGCTACTTTACAGTTTCAGCCCTTTCCTTCGTTGTAAGGCTCGTACTTTTCTTGTGTTTAGATTTTAAAAAAAATAAATGAAAAAGATTATAAACAATTTTTCAAAAAACTTGTGCATATTAACATCATCAGTTATACAAAATTTTCCTTATGGACCATCCTGTATGTATACATTGTGTATTGGGCAACTGTGAATTAACATTTGTATTGATTACAGGTGGACCCCGCTTAACGCTGATAATTCGTTCCAGAAAAACAGAGCGCTAAGTGAATCCGTGCTAAGCGAGTGCCACATTCCCATAAGGTAACATGTATTTGTAAGTTGCGGTCGGTGCCATAGGATATTTCCTAATCAATAATAAACGGTAGTGAAAAGATGCACAAATGTCGGTCAAAATATTTAATATTCAAATATTTGTACATATAAAATATTCTGCATTACATACGTGTATAATTATGTGGTAACTACTTACATATTAAAATCATGAATTTAATCATGAAAAATGTCGATTTTGTTGGCCCTCTTCTAAATAAACTAAAAGGGTATTAATTTTAAATCCCCCGCAGCGTTACCACCCAACAATAAAGTCACCCGATCCTTCGCCGCTTTGAAACCTGGTATGTTTTTTTTTCTTCTTTCAATATGAAACTACTTTTAGACATTCGTTTCCACAAAATTCCTGCTTCATCTATGTTATAAACTTGTTGAGAAGTATAACACTTAACACCCCTCTTCAATAATTTTAACAAGTTCTTTTTTGACAGTTTCGGTTCCTTGATATGCACTTGTGGCTTCTCCCTAGATTTTAAATCTATTCAACCAGCCCTTACCAGTTTTAAATGGTTCCACATTTTTTTTTTTTTTTAGGTGAGTTTTCTTTAGATCATCATATTGGCTAAATCTCTCTTTTATAAAATTTAACTTAACTGAATTCTGCATTGGATATTATCTTCAATAAAATTAGTTATGTCTTTCCATTTCAATTCGAATAGCCAGCCTAGCCCTAGTTGCTTGCAGTGGAACAGCTATCTTTCTCGCTGCTAAAATTAATTCTTTATTTTTTTATAATTGTTTTTACAGTTAAACTTGCAAGTCCTAAATTATGGCACTCATCCGCTTGTCGTTGACCGGAATCAACTCGCTTCAAAACGTCTAATTTAATTTTAAAATTCAGTCTTTTTTCTTACATTTATAGTCTTTGTACTGCGTCCAGACATTGTTGCTTTTTCATTCTTATCGGCCATTATTAACTCTTCGAAAATGTAACTGCGTTGGTTGCATTAATTATGATACAATGTTCGAGTAAACTGTCCATTATGCACGATGTCTAATACTGTACTGAGTGATGATTAGTCTTTGGCTAAATGCATATAATGCAAATATTACAAGCAATATACTTGATAATTTTTTAAAATGTTGATCTCGGAACTACGTAACAGGTTACTGTACTACATTAAATTAGCTTGCGAGAAAATTTCACCGAGGGTGGGAAAATTTCTAATGCTGTTTTCTATTCATTTTCAAGCTATCGACTCCATCAAATGAAACGATTTCGTTAAATATGCCAAAAATGCAATCTGTGAAAGAGCATTATAGTCAGATACGGGTTATAATATAAGAGCAGCATTATAGCAAACCACCGTGAAGCGAACCGCGTTATAACGGGGGCCTCCTGTATTTTTAAAAATCTGAGTTCTTCAGGAAGTTTGATAGATTATTCAGGAGCGAACCATCAACCCCAAGTAGTAATTGCTTCATTCCCAAAATGTTGTAATGTGATGCACCCAGCTACATTGGTAGTAAGGGGAGTTGCCTTTCAAATGGTGTGTGTTTGAGTACTGGCTTAATCTTAAAAGTTACTCGAGGAGTGATATTTCATTTATACTCTTTAATTTTTCAACAATTTATGGTGAACCTTATTTTGGAGCTTTGGTGTCTCTCTATATTTCAAATTGTGTTTTATTCTCCTTTCCCTCCCCACAGGCAGAGAATTTGGCCTGATCTGTTATCAGCTACAAGCAGCAAATAGACATTGCTCGTTAGAGCTTTTTCCCTTACTGATATACATATTTTTATTCAAATGGGGTGAAGAAATGGAAGGGGGAGCATTGGCTTCTCCCGTACGTTAGTTATCCCCCCCCCCCCGATGACTCATGAGGGGCAACAACTGCAGAAATAAGAGAGAAGTTATCATGCAATGAGTTCGTACTATTTTTACTACCTGTGGTGGCTTTTTTTTTTTGTGCCTAACGTAATTTAACCTAATTTGAAGCCACAGTTGAATATTAGAATTAAAAATTTAAGTAAAAGGGTGGTGTATTCCTTGATACAGTTAATAAGGATGACACATTCACAGAAATTCTGTGTTGAGGAAGGCACTGCCATCACCAATTTAACACCCTACTGGGCAACTCCCCCCCAATAAAATGTGTGAATTGTAGATCACGAAGAGCAATCTCTTCTGTATTGCTGTCCAGAATAATCAAATATCGACAATTCATTCCTGCCCATATAAGTGACTACAGGCTAATAACCTACAAATTTGTTAACTCCTAAATATCCAGGTGATTCAACTTATGATGTTGCAAGATTTGTCCTTGAATATATTAGAAATCCCTTTGATAATCTTGTTAGTATGCCATTACTCCACCCCAGGTGCCAATTCCTTATTGATACTCCAAATTCCACCCAAAAAGGGGAAAAAATGTGTAAAATATTCTATATCAAGTATCCCTCTCCACTGTGTACAGAAAATATTGCCCTGCCTTTGATTATTGGTTAACTCTGGGGATTTCCTGTCTTCTCACTATAGTCCACCCTGTGGCAGTGGAGTTCGGGGGGAAACATTTTGGTTGGCTGAGTTAGAAGTGAACTCCTGAAAGATTTATTATAAATCTGTTTGCCAGCAATAAGCTGAGACAATAAAAATCACCGAGGCTTGATAGACTTTTATTCCTGACAGACTTCGAAGTCTGTCAGGAATAAAATTAGCATAGGAGAAATTTTAAATTTCATAATGTATCAAGATTCTGTTGAATACATAGGGCATAAAAACAAAAAATTCTGGATCTCATCTCTTAAGATGTTTAGCTAATGCTAACAGACTGTTCTGTTAACTTTGAATCATTGGTGATCTTTACCAACATGTGGTCCTTGCTAACCCCCTGACCTTTCTTAACTGCTGCCACAGGCAATTTTTCTCTGTCAATGTGAGATCATTGCTGACCCCTGAACTTGCCCAGAACAGGATAGCTATTGGCTCAGGCAGTCATTGTCTATGCAGGAACTTTTCTGTCTCTGTGGGATCATTGCTACCTTCTAAGATCCAGAAGTGGAATTCATGCTGGCACGGCGCCTCCTTAGCCAGGTGGGCAGGAACAGCAGTGCTTAGCACACGCTTCTTGATGAGACCGGGGTTCGAGCCCGTGATCCACCAAATACAGAGGATGCGGAAAGGTCAGGGAATGACCACCACATATCCCCGGAGCAATATGGTCTTAGTTGCTAATGCTCCTAAAAACCAAATAATAACAGTAATAACATCCTGGCACCATCAAATGTGTTTCTCTGTCATCATGGGATTTCTCACTCTGGTGCATCTGCCTTAGCCCAGGTAGCATACACCTCCTCCAAGCCTTCTAATACCCAAGGAACCCTGTTCTTTTCTACTTCTATTTCCTGCCTGTTCACTCATGTGTCAGTGTTTACCATGTGACCACTGCAGTCATTACCTTGACTACACTCCAACAAGGAACATTGCTGAGAATATCTCTCGCTCTCTTCTGTTCCTTTTATTTTCTTTGAAGATACCTTTCACTTTCTTATGCAGCCACAACGGAAGCACTTCTCAGTCTTTCGAAAAGTGGCTTGCAAGAAACATTTAATGTGTGGGTATTACAGTGGCGAAAGTGTGCCAAGTTCAAGGGAGAGTATTTCGAGAACTCCACAGAAGATCAGGTGGTGACAATTAAGATAAGATCTTACTCAAGTGCAGGAATTAAATGTATTATACCATACCATATGCAGGTTTTGACAGAAAAAGCAATAACTTTCATAATTATTTTATCTTTCTAGCAGGATGCCTGTAGGCAGTAACGGCTTAATGGATAATGATGACATGCTTTAATGCAAACTGCATGTTATTTTAAAAATAGAGCGTAATATATTAAAATACAAGTTAACTGTTACTTTTTTTTTTTTTTTTTAGCCGACCGGGCTAGCTGGGTGGGTAAAGTGCCTGCCTAGCAACCCAAAGGTCGCGGGTTCGAATCCCATCTTGGGCTTGGATCAAAGTACTGCAAAAACCTTGGGTGGTGCATTATGGCCACAGAAGCCAACGTGCCAACAACTACAAAAAAAAAAACTTTATAAAGAAAATGCTAATGAAAATGAGGTTTACTTTATTCAAGTTCATAAAAGAGTTGGCTTTTATAATTCTCTTCCACCACCACCACCAATTCTTGTATTAGCATTCCTTTGTTTTGCCATTTCAATTTCTGAGTTGAAAGAGTAAACTGAACAAAATTATCTTACAACAGGTGCAAGATCACAGTAATATGGACTTCGTTTTAGAATTTGATTTTTATACTTGGTTGCATCAGTTCTTTATAGTTTATAAAGAACCAACCCAAAGAACGTTATAGTTAATGAGAAAGTGGTTCTCTGTCTTCGGTATACTTCTGAAACATATCCTGATGACATTTTTGGACTAAACCAAGAGCAGGGAACAACTTTCCCTTAAAGAACGAAGCAGTTGATTATAATTTAATCTAACACTTTTATAACTGTTGTGGGAAATTTTGATGCAAACTGCAAAAGGGTAATGCTTGAGGCACCTACAGCCACCTGCTAGCATGTTATAATTGAATAGCCTGCACAAATAAACTAAATTGAGAGAATTGAAAGCCAGTACTCATGAAAGAAAGTACAACCGTGAAGACTCACACAAGGTGGTACAAGCAGAACTGGTTAAAAAAAAAGCAGACTCCCAAACTGAAGCTAAAATGTCTATTCTCACTTCAACTAGAGAAAAGATGATAAAAGAACAGAGGAAGAGTATAACTTTGTCATTCGCCATTGTGAATCTCACAATGGCCGATGACAAAGTTAACAATGTCTGAAATACGACTTGTTTTGTATTTCAGACATTATTTGCTTGGAAGAAAGCAAATTAACTATGGATGCCTGTAACAATCAAGGACCAGTACAGAAGATATCGGTGTTCTTAAATATGGACAATGCAAATGCAGCCTTGATGTTGTGCTTCTTTTAATGAGTATTGGCTATCCATTCCATCCAATTTCATGTATTTTGCAATTTTGTATGTTTCGCAGCTTTTTAATTTGCTTTGCTTTAGTTAAGAATTCTCCCCCCCCCCCTTTTTTTTTTTTTTTTTTTTAGTCAGTTTCAAGTTTTCATTTGTGTTTTCTGTAAAATCTTGTCTTCTACTGGTCTCTCTTGGTCATATAGGTACGTACATGGCTAATTTGCTTTCTCCTCTCAACTTGGATTGAAAATATATCTGTCAATATTTTGCCTTTGTTTGTCTCCTTTTTTCTAGATGCAGTGTGCTCCATGTGCAAGACTTCACAGTTATGCTTTATGTCATGAGTGCTGGCTTTCAATTTCCTTTTGATTTATTCTTTATTTTCCATATTTTAAAGTCTTTCATTCTCTCTACTTAACTTTTTCTTTATTCGTGCTGTTCAGTTATAGCATGCAGGCAAGTACCACGCACTTTCACAAGACTTATCCTGTTAGAATTTGCAGCAAAATTTCACGTATAAGTGTTAGATTGAATTGCTAATTTATGATTGTAAGAGCGATAAAGCTCAATATGTCCTACTAAAGTTAAAGTTAAAAATTGTAAGAGGAAACCTCATACCTTTATTTATGTAGGACTGAAATTCTCTCAACCCTCACAGTCGAAGGATTATGCGATTATATGAATAAATGTCCCATGTTAAAAACTACATTAAAATTATATAAATAGATACATATTAAAAGATTGTCGTGTTCAATTCTCATCCCCAACGAATGCAAAGGGAAGCTGACAGTCATCAACACCCCCAAAAATCCCATCAATTCCACATGCTAACATGAGGTATGGGCTCTGCTTTGCAGGGCCTGACGGCGTGCTCAGATCACTTGCAACTCTAATAATTTTATTTCTTCTGATGGGAGGTATCTGTAGAAAACGTATCTTTTTCTTTTTTCCTGTGCTAATACTATTGGAGATATACTAAGTAATTATTAGTAAAGGTCCTCTTTGCTAATGAAAACCTGAAAGTAAAGATTTTTTATTTTTTTGTATTCTGTATTGTAAATTTTTTTTTTTCCCTCTCTTCCAATATGCTTAGAGCTGAGGAGTTCTGCCAGAAAATGGAATATACAGGTGTATTTTTCCTTACTGAAAAAATTTAATTGAGTTTAAAACTTTATTTTAGAGTTATTTATTGTCAATAATTGTATTTTAAACCACTACTTTTGTGGGTTTTTTTTTTTTTTTTTCCTCCCCAGAATGCGGGGTTCTTTGACCCATCTCAAATGAATGTTTTTCCCGAAAGTGCTGACGATCCATTAGGATTGGCTGGGTGTTCTACCGATGGTCTGCAGGTTCTAGGTGGTACGGAGCTCTCAGAAGGCTTGGATGTCGGAGTTAACGAGGAGGTAAGTGTGTCTAATTTTTTGTTAGTGAAAGCGCTGAGATTGAAGGTTTCTTTCCCCCCCCCCCAAGGAAGGAGAAGGCGATCATATTAGTGCTGGGGGCTACTAATGCTTTTATGCCATTTTGTATTGAGAAATAACAAAATTAAGAAATAACCAGACACTATAAGACATACGTAACCTACTTTATTAATACTGCCCTGTTTGGTGAGGGCAATAAATTTTTTTAACTGGCTTCTGTGAAATTCTGGAAGAAGTAATACCCAGGGAAACTTCACGTGTAAGGCTGTGTTTAGACACGCCAAGCCTGAAAATCCCCGATCAATTTGCCATTCGTGGCTTTGTCTGAAATTACGTTGGACGCATGATGCCTGCATTTATAGCCATGGACCAACAGCATATTCATGATAACTGACGACTTGAGTCCGGATGTCATTCTGATTAATATTTCTAACCAGGGAGAGGGTCAAAGTCGTCCTGAGAACATAAAATAAATGTTCAATATTGCATTTGAATGACTTTGAAAAAAAAAAAAAAAAAAAAAGCTGTTATTGAAATGAACAGTACCGATAGTTTGTCTTTCAAGAGTGCTATCTCTTAGTATTTCTGCACATCAGGACAGTGTTAAAACTTACTGGCAAGTACGAGAGAATAGAAGGCGTATGCAAACTACCAGGGCTGCTTATTTATGTGAAGTTGCAGGGTTTGCTTTAGGAAGTTGTATTTTGGCGGAAGTTGAGCTGTTTCAGCGAGTGCTCCCGTCATATCTGCTGAGTGCAGATTTGAAGTGGCTTATCAGGCACCAGGGCTGCTAAACAGATTTTTCTCCTCCATCATGACTACCATTATGATCTAGTGCGCTCACTAAAAGCTGTTTGATAATTAGTATTATTGTCCACTTTGTTTAAAAACCATTACAAATTGCCAAAATCTGGCTATGTAATATGCAGGGCCAGCATCATTCATAATGAAAGCAACCTTTTGTGTTGATTCCTTCAACAGATATTTCAAGGGCAGTGAATGTTTGGACAGTCACGGGGAAAACAACTTGCTCTGAAGTTCACTGCCCTGTTTGTCTGTGCACTTTTCATACTAACACTATGCACAAATGCACTTATTCTGAATACCGTAGCTACTGTAAGACTGCACACAAAGCTCAATGTTTTGTACAAAAAATGGAGGACCAAAAAAATTTATTTTGATAACAGTTTCTTTTTATTTTTGATACATAAACGATCTTACTAAACGGAGAACACGTTGCTGTGCTCTGCGTTGCTTCCTTTGGCGACCAGGAATGTGTGTACTGGGGTCGAGATTGCATGACAACTTTTTAGATGAACTGTTAGGAGCCCGAGAAACCAGGAAATTAGGCAGAGACAGCTGAAAACTTAGCAGCATGGAGGCAGCGTATAAGAATGTAAGGGTACTTGCTCATAACCTTCATGGTTTTGACAGCTATTTTCTTTCTTACCTCCACTCAAAACACATGGCACCATATGTTATTTGCGACGGTTCAAAGATTTTGGGTGTCTTTTTGACCTTGTTGTGAATATAGTCCTCTTGGACTTATTTCTTTCAGTTCCACTCTGAAAACTGCCATCAATGTTTGAGCTGCCTGAGGTCCGTAAGGCTATGAAGGTGCATTGCCCGATCAAAGATATTTTAAGCTGGAATTCGAGTTATGGTACAAAGAGAAGTCATGCAAGACCTACAACCTGAAGTATGAGCTCCTGGCATATGCTGTCGATGATATCAGGGTATTGCGAGATTCGTGCAACAAGTTTTGATCTCTCCTTATAGCCGTTTCGCAAGTTGATCCTTTCTGTCAAGACATTACTATCGCCGGTGCATGTGGCAAGATCTTTGTCAGAAACTTTTTAGAACCAAACACGATGGCAGTCCTGCCACCTGGCAGGTACATTGGGAGAAACAGAGTAGGAAAGCATTGGCTTGGATTTCATGGCTGGAACAACAGAACAACATTAAAACGGCTGTTATTGTCACAGGTGTAAGAAATATTTTCGTTCGATCTAACACAAAGAAACAAAATGATGGGATTCCTGTTCAATGAAACCATGGACCTTAAGTCTTTCATTGAGGCTCAAGGGTATGAAGTGGTGTCTATCTGGGAATGCAATTTGACAGCCAACAGAAAAATGACTCAAGCATGAAAGACTTGAAGCTTTCACAACTCAGAGGCAGCAGAGTTGATTCTTTAAACTACCACCAGGTGGCAGATAACACGGAGATTTATGTGGATTTCTGCTCGTATCCGTGGGTTTGCAAATACGGCACCCTAAAGTCATTCTAGTGACTTTGACTATAGTCACAATGTATACTTTGGTATAATCCATGGTGACTGCTCCCGAGAAGCAGTTTTTGCACATCCTCCCAATGGCAAGCTAGTGTTCCCACTATGCAATGTCTATTTTTAAACAGATACAATTATCCCCTGGTGCATGATAGCCTTAGATGCTAATGCACCAATAAGATCATGATCTAATCTATGCAGTGCTTGTGCCGAGCAGATGTTGCCCACGTGTAACCACGAGGACAGGAGCTTTTTAGGGATCTGTTGTACAGCCAAGTTTTACCTGGCAATTGAGAGTGGTTAGAAAAATAATGAAATCCACGAAGTTTGGCATTTTGAATAGAGTTATGTTTATTTGGTGGCTACATTAGACACCTTAAAAATCAAACACGTTGATTGATCAAACACGGAGGCATCAGGATGGTCAGAGGGGGTCAACCCTGATGCTTACATCTATGATTTTAAGAGTAAAGAGTGCGTCACTATGGACAGGCATGTACTAAAGACGAACCCAGCAAAGTGTGAACTTGCTAAAAATTTGTTCGAATTCTCTCTGGGGACAATTCGCAACGAGAACCAATAGGGTGAGCACAAAATCATGTAACATGAAAGCTTTGTAAAGCTTTACTTGGATGATACCAAAATCATTCACAAGGACATGCTGGTATCAGAGGGAATAATGTTAGTTAGATTCTCCCTTATTGAGGGAACGGAGGAACCCTACTGTCAGGGGGATGGAGTCATTGCTCCTTTGCTTTCTATGGCCGGATAAAGCTCTACAAGGCTATGGCCCCTCTACGCCAATGCATTCTTTGCTGTGACACTAATAGTTTAATCTGGACGCATAAACTTGGTAATGAAAGTCCACCCATCAGTCACTCACTTGGAGAGCTGATGGATGAACTATGCAGAGATCGCATCGTCGAGTTCTCTTCCGCTGGTCTTACTCCCTCTGGACCCAAGGGAGAAGAATGGTGACGAAATGCAGTGATGTGACTCTTAATGCAGGAATGCATGTGTAGTCAACTTGGACATTATGACAGCTGCAGCAAAAGGCCAACATGACGTTTCTGTCCAGAGAGAAACGCTCTTCTCATCTCCTTGAGACCTCCATAACAAAAAAGTTTGGCTTTACTTTCATTAAATATGTGGTTGGAGACGACACGCACCTACCCTTATGGGTATTTCCAAGACACCCAGTGAAAGCTAAACAGCAAACTGTCAGCGTTAGAAATTCCTGTGAAATCCCCATGTTTTGACACTAAGCAGTCTTTGGTGGCTTCCCTGGTGACGTCTCCTTTTTTTGGATGTTGGCAAGGGCACGTGGGCATGTACCTCCCCATTCTTCTTTACTCTGCCATGTTCGTGACGACCCTTGGGCATGCAGGTGGGAGTGTGGCACTCCTCCCACCCATCACTTTGTAATGGGTGTGAATGGAGGGGGAATGCGAGCACACACCCCCTTTCAATATGATGATGGGAGTTGGGAATCTATTCCTGCATTTTTAAAAATGCAGGAATAGATTGTTTCCAAGGTATCATTAATTACTTTTTAATCTGAAAATTTATGATAAACAGGGAAGTCTCAGCCTTTTCAAAAAGGGGACAACACATTTTTTTGTCCGGAGACCACCTGTCTTTATCATTGCTAGCCCAGACTCACGCACAACCAGTTACACAATGATGAAACATCCATTTACAGCAATAGTGAGCGAACCAACACAGTGTGGAAAGACATTTGTTTTTGTCGCTGCTGGAAAACAGTCAATTTAATTTCCCCTCAACCTCAAAGAATTATGTATTGCTATTCAGAGCCCCACGAAAAGTTTCTATGCTATCTGCAAATCGAGTTCATAGAGGGTTTAAACATTCCTGAATTCGACCCTAGACTAAACAATTTACTTGTCTTAGGCAATCTCAAAAACCAAGCAAAAGAGTACTCTAGTGTTACACCATAGAAATCTGAGTTTGATTTTATTAACACAAAACGTATTCCTTCAAGGCATTCAGTTCCGCACTATAAGTTTGAATTCCCACTACTTGGTTGTTTTTAAAAATCCCGAGACTCCCAACAAATCTCGCATCTTAGCTACCCAAGTGTTCTCTGTTAGATCACATGTTCTTGTTGATAAAAATATAAAGACACTACACGTGATCCGCACTCATATTTGTCTCATTTCTGTCAGGAGACTGATGACAGGTTACAGCTGCATACACACGTGTTTTGCCAAACGAAGGGGACAGTCATTTATGCTACTGCTCTTTTGAATACCCCAAATTCTGCTCAGATTAATTCTCTTTGTGAGATTTGTAAAAATTTGATCAAAGGTAACATTCCTTTGAGAGAAACAATTTACAGTGCAAGAAGTTGCTCAGAGTGCTTGCAAATTAAAAAGTTGCCTTTAAAACAAAGCAGAAATTAATACATCAGCAAGGTGGTGCTCTGTTTGCTCTGTGCGAGTCTAGATAAAACATTCAGCTATGGCAACCTCTTTTTTTTTCCTGACCTAGTATAGAAATTAATGTTAAGAGACTTAAAAATGCTCTTACACCTTTAATTGTAAATTCTTTGCCCTGATCAGTGTTAACATTGAAAGGTGTTTCTATTTCGAAAATTGACTTGAAAGCCCTTACCATTTGCTTTGAAGTTTTATTTCTAAATGTTCTCACCCAGGCGTACCTTAAATGCATCTATACAAACGAGCAAATAGAATATTCCCTTTAGACAGTTTGGAAACTATTGCTAAGTCACACTGAAATGTATGGTGGGGTCCCGGAACTATTTTCTTGTTCCTAGAAAAATTAACTCTTTGTGGCTTGTGTCATATAAGTCGGTTGAGATGCCAAGTACTCTTTCACGACATGCGTGGGTGACTTTGTATGTTTTTGTAATGCATTAGCACCACTGAAATTGCCCACTACACGTGGGTTGTTGTAATCTTCTAACATCTTGTTCTTTTCCAGATTACGGAATTTTACGAACAAGATGCACAGGAGTATTGGTGGCAGGTATAATGCTACTTCTTTGTGGGCTTTGAGCTGGTGAAGCTGGAGTTAGAGAGAATAGCAAACGATACAAATGAAGCAAGTGCGAATGATGTGAATATATTCCTGACCGCTTTATTGTAATTTTTGTATATATTTTTTGTTTTTCGATTTGAAAGTATCAATACAAAAAAATTTTTTTTATAAATATTGTGTCTGTCATTTCTTAACTACTAGAGAAAATTATCAATAGTTTTAAAAAAACTTTGTGAAATTGCCTTTTAAGAAGGTAAATCACTATTGCATGTATCAACATAGAGGAAAAACTATATTTTAACAATAAGAAAAAAAAAAATCGTTTTCAGCATGTAAAATGTGCCGATAGATGGGGCAACAAACGTTGACTAGCTATAAGTGTATTGGAAAGAAGAAAAATAATATATTTTAGCATCTCAGAACAATATGGAATACAAAAAAAAAAAAAAAAATAAAACAAACTTTCAGGTTTTCATCAGCAAAGAGGACCTCTACTAATAATAACTTAGTATATCTCCAATGGTATTAACATGGGGGGAAAGATGTTTTTTACAGGTACCTCCCATCAGAAGAAGAAATAAAATTATTAGTCTTGCTATTGATCTTGCAAGACTAATATGTGGGTTCTGCTTTGCAGAGCACACATCTGAACAAAATTCAAACTTTTGACATCAGACTTCTGTCTGTAATTTTTTTTTTTTTACTCTCCACCATATCCCTATCTCCTATACCCGAGAATGTAATTTATGACATTTCATATGGCCATGTCATTTGAATGTTTTAAGACACATTTGGTTTCAGCATTCATCTCAGTCCCTCTCCTTTGATAGCTCCCCTCCCCACCAAAGAATCTTCTACAAGGTGATGTTTGACATCACAAATCTCATTTCTGTCTTTCACATGATTGCAAAGGTTATGGTATTATGGGCCCTCTCCACTGAGAAACTCCTGGGGAATCTCCCACAGTGCACAGTGCTACTAAGCATAGAATGGGGCACAATATTCACATATTCTGATAGCAGAAATCTCAACATTAAAGTAATTAACATCCCAGTAAGCAGAGGTGCAGCCCTGCCAGCAACAACAACTGTTTAATTTATCCAAAATGAAATTCAAATTTATTTATAAATAAATATATAAGAAGTCAGCACCCATATATAGGCAAATTTTTATTTGTTTCCATCCCCGACATTTGCAGCAACATATCCACAAATATCTCTCCACAATATAATATTAAAGACCTGTCTCTTGACAGCACTATTCACGATTCAGATCACTGCTTTATAATGTTGTCATTTGTAGAAACAAGTCTGGTGGAAGGAAACCAAAACAATCCAGTAATCGTGTGTTAAAACACACATGATGGTTTGTCTTCTTATTTCAATAATGCCCAGGTATTAGTGTTGAAATGATATAACAATGAAAGGAACTACTTATTCTGCATCAGCCAATCAATTTATTTAATTTTTCTCCCTAATGTGTTTGCTTTATATTCTTCTGGTTAATAATATATGCCATTTTTCAGTAGACCGGGGAAGGTCTACTGTACAAATTCAAATTCCTATACCAAAGGTCATACAAGAATATAATTCACATATGGGTGGAGTGGGCATGTTAGATAAGCAAGTTTCACTTTATAGAATCAAAATTCGTTCAAAAAAATTGTGGTGGCCATTATTCACACAACTCCTAGATATATGCATTGTCAACACTTTGAGATTGTATCAAATTACAAATTCTCAAGAAAATGTATCGCTTCTGGATGTACGCAGGAAAGTAGTGTTGGCCTACCTTTCTAAAACAACTTCTGCTTCAAAAAGGCCGGGTCCACAAAAGTCTAAACTTCTAGGTGGACGTGAGATTTGATGGCAATGAACATTTGGTAGTTCCAATAACGACACAACGATGTGCTTTATGTGGTAAAAAAACAGAGACTAACAAATGTGATGTACCCCCTACATGACATGTTTTGTTCCCTTTCACACAAAATGACTTTTTTATTATTATATGTTTGATACATGAAAAACACCATTGTTTGATTTTGGATATATATTTTTTTTTTTTTTTTTTTTCCCCTTTGTCTAATTTGCTAAATATTTCTTATTCTCAGCCAACGTCCCAAAAATGGGACGTACTTTTTTTCTGTAACCAGGGAGTTTTTTTGAATAAATTTTTTTACAATGTCTTCATTTGAATGCTTTTTGCTGATATTAAGTGAGAAAATGGCGTTTTTCTTTTAAATTCAATTATGGCTGCTAATGGGTTAAAAGCGTGAAGTTATTTTTACCACCAAATGTAACATCAAAACTCCAGCCAATGGACCAAGTCATTATTAACGAAGATTATCAATGCATTACAAGAACACAGAAATTTGAAAGTTACAATTACCTTAGACATTGCATCTCTAAACTGGCAAAAGTTTGGACAAACGATGTCAATGAATACCCAATTCAAATTTGTTTTTCGAAAACGTGATTTGTATTCTATACAGAAGTCGAATGACGATCGGACGAACTGCTGGGTCCACAATTGAAAAACCTTGGAAGTTATGAAAATCATCTGAAAAAATCGAAAATCTTATAACATTGGAAGGTTATGATAATGTCGATGAAGATCTGGCTACAACAGACCATCCAAATGAAGATGAAATATTGCTGAACGGTATTAGACGCTACCATGATCACAAAGATATTAACCATTACACTGAAGACGCATCAGAACCCATAAATGTCAACGCGCAAAAAAAATGGTTCAAGTTTTGAGAAAATGTTCCTGATAATGTTTTTTAATGCTCTGAGTAAATGTTAGGTTTTCTTTGAAACATTTTTCAATTGTACTGAGCAAAAGAAAAACTTTTGTAACCATGTAATACGTATAAGTATGTTTTTGAAATAAAACACATTAAAAATAAAGGTAGGTACGTTTTCATTTTTTAAGTAGATAATTTCCAATAAAAAAGATTCTCTGTATAACGAAATTTATCTATAATGAATTTTCTCACTGGATTTATCTGCACTGCAGGACCTCTATTTCTTAGGGAAAAAAAGATCCTGGATTAATTAATTGCTATTAATGGCCATTTAAATCTCTAGTGGAGTCAATGCAATGGTGAATAGCAGCTGCTATCTCTGCAAATGAACTGCAAAAGCCCAGGGTGTACAAGGAAATGAAGAGTATCAGGAACTAAGCAAAGTCATCAAGCGCTGTTTAAGCCAGGGCAAACAGGATTATATCAATCGAATACCACAACAAAACAACACTAAAAAGATGTATGATGTTATTAAGTCCTTGAGACAAAAGTTCTGACAAACTATTTGAGGACTCCAAAGGGGAAATTTTAACAGGAAAGAATACTGTGAGCAGCTTTTCCGAGGACCTGCTAGCACTAATGATCTGCTGCCCGCCTCCTTTTCAAGAGTGTGATATTGAATCAGTTCCATTGAAGGAAGAAGTCAAAAAAGCCATCAAAGGACTAACGTGTGGCAAGTCATCTGAATTGATGAAATCCCAGCGGAATTTATTAAAGCTAAATGATTGTAAAAATTTGGGAAACGGGACAGTGGCCATAGATTGGAAGAAATCAGTTTTCATGCCCTGACCAAAAAAAAGAGATCTGAAAATTTGCTAAAATTACAGGACTATTAGTCTAATTTCTCAAGCTAGCAAAATTCTTCTTAAAATCATATTGAAAATAATCTCAAGAAAACTTGAAGAAGAAATGCCAGAAGAGCAAGCAGGTTTCAGAAGGGGTAGAGGAACCAGAGATCAGATCTTATGCCTACGACTGATTATAGAAAAATGCAAAGAATTCAATGTTCCAGTCGTTTTGTGTTTTATAGATTATGCAAAATCATTTGATTGTGTTCAACATGAGAAATTATGGGAAACGATGACTGTTATGGGTTTACCAGTCCACATAATTCAGCTGATTAAGCTTCTGTACCAGGAACAGGAATGAACTAAGAGAAAGAACATGGGAAACAGACCTTTTCACAATAAGTAACGGTGTCAGGCAGAGCTGTATTTTGTCACCTCACCTTTTTAATCTTTATGCCGAAGATATCATGCGTGAAGCTTTGGAAAATTTAGAGATGCATCAAAATTGGAGGACTGAATCTGAATTAGCACAACATCGCAGATATTGTGCTAATTTGTAATTCTAAGGATCGTCTTAAAGAAACTGAAGAGAGTATGTGAAGCAAGTAAGAAAAAAGGATTGTTTCTGAATATGTGTAAAACTAAAATTATAGTGATTGGTGATAATCTTGATTACTTAGAGTCAAGAATAAAAATAGTGAAAATGAAAATAGTGACTGCTCAAACGATGTAAAGAGTCGACAGGCAATTGCTAAAATGTTGGTCGCTGATCTGATAAAATTATGGAGAGATCATGATCTGCCCCTAAAGACGAAACTGAGAATCAACGATTAGTTAATTTTTCCACTTGCCACTTATGGATGTGAAGGATGAAATCTGAAAAAAGTTGACAGGAAGAAAATTGAGGCAATTGAAATGCGGTGTTACAGGAGAATACTGCGTATATATATATATCTTAGATTGAAGAACAAATGAGTGGGTATTGAATAAAATTGGCAGGCCTAAAATTCTTCATTGCATCAACAAAAGAAAACTCAAGTTTTTTGGAAAAGCTTTCTGGTGAAGAATATAATGGAAGGAAAAACCGAGGGGAAGAGGTACAGAGGAAGACCTGCAACTGGATAGAAGGATGTGATCAGTGAACTGGGCATGATACTTTGCGATGCGACTCATAGTACACGATCGATGTAGTTGGAAGAATTTGTTGGCAACCACAATAGCTCCTCAGGGAGCTATGTGAAGAAGAAGAATCTCTGAAAATGGCCCAACAGTATTAAGTCGGTGATTAGAATTCATATATCGGTGAGTGTATATTAGGGCTTACAATACGGGTAATTTTAATTTATGAAACCGGTATTCCAAAAAAAAAACATTTTTCACAATAAAGTAAATAAAAAGCAAGTAATTACTTGAATTCACATTTTAAATCAAACTTATTACAATAATAAATATTCTAGCAAAAATTATCAAATCAGCCTCATGTCTGATGGACCAGAACTAACTACCCACAATTCCCCAAGTAGTACAGGACTCTTCACCAAAACCGAAACTATCAAATGGAAGGACTGGAAATACAAATGAAGTATGACAAACAAACTAATGGAATGAAACCTTCTAGTCCCCCAGGCGGGGTGTTCTTAACCATCTTTAATCTGACCTGCTATTTGACGATCTAAACCGGGTGCCCTAACCTGGTTTCTATAAATCCTCATCCCCGGGCAGGGGGAGTGAACGGTTCCCGTCTCCACCCTGCTGCCCTCTTCTCCTGGTGGGGCCTGTGCCCACTGATCTTCATGGGGATGCCTCTATTGTCCCTTTATATCTATCTGTTCCTCCTAGCCTTCAGTCTCTTCCCCCTACTCAAACTTACCTTACCAAGTATGTCTAAGTAACTTAATTGACCCCGTCTCACTTAAACATATACCCCCCAATCTGGCTGTAAATTTATTGCAATGCTCCCCTCTTTTTTTTATAGGTCTTTGCCACTGAAATCTTCGGAAACTAGGTGACCGGCCTGCCAGAGTACTTAAAAATCTGGGTGGCTGTCCTGCTCCTCGTCGCAAAGTGTGGGTCCCATTAGGGGCCTAACAGCTAAATGGTCAGAAGAACAGCAAAACCCGACTTCAGAAATGGGGCGGGGGGGAGTAGACTACTTCGAACAACAGAGTCCACTTCCCACACAATTTTAAATTTCAGACCTCCACAGAGTACTGTGATGCACAAACAGCATATACAATTCCCGGTTGGGGGAAACCCTAGTGCTGTCAGACAGTTAACACACTTTACACTTTTCTACTGTGTGTAAAGTGCAAATAGTTTTATGCTGGTTCTCGTACAAGACTCACGTAGTGCAAGAACTAGTCTTGTGATCAGCAACAACGAATAGACTTTTCTCTACGATTTATGGCTCGTATGCAACTTGATGATATATGGGCTCAAATGATCTTATAATCTGATGAGGCAGATTTCACTCTTCATGGGGCTGTAAATGCACAAAACTGCGGAATATGGGGAACTTCTCGTTCATCTGCACTGCATGAAAGACCACTACAGAAGTCCATATATTACAATATGTTGTGGAATCACAGCAGCGCTTATAATCGGACCATTTTTCTTTGAAGAGTCTACACCTCAGCCCTGTTAAGGTAAATAGCGCACAGTACTGCGCTATTTACCGTACTAAGAATGGCAATTAAGAGATCGCATTATTCCTGCTCTGCAAGAAGGGCAATGCTTGGAGACCATAGTGTTCATGCAAGGTGGTGCCCCTCCCTACGTTGGTCGACAAGTGTAGGAACTTCTCAAAATGATCGACAAGTTCAGGAACATTCGGAAATGATCATTTCTAGAGACTCCGCAGTTCTGGCCAGCCCGATCAGCAGATTTCAATCCTTGTGATTTCTGGCTATGGGGATACCCGAAAGACAGAGTTTACTGCGGGGGCATACAGACGTCTTTGAAAGCAAGCATTAAACAGCATGTAGCCAACATCCCCAATGAGATGCTGTGTGTAACTATGTTGCACACAGTCCTTTCAGAATGTCATCTCAAGTGAAGGAAAGCACATGGAACAATATCTGTGGATTTTTAAGTTCTGATATTAAAATCTAATCCTAAGTTAAGCATTCCATCTCATGTTTACAGTACCAATTTCTCCCCTGGTGGCGGAAATTTGAAGTAATGTTTTTTCTTCTACAAATCGCTTCCCCATTGACACCATCTGATGGCCAAGCGTCCTGACCCGGCTGAGATGCGCCCACACCACAGTTAACATCTACTTAACAATCAAGTCCTACCTATCGCAGAGAAAAAATAAATGTAGTAGCACCACACAAAAAAGCTGACCAGACTTGTTCACAGGGGCTGCCCCCAGAGTCTGTTCTGGGGCCGCTCCTGTGGAACATGATTCTAGATGAGTTCCTGGCTATGGATCTTGGTGATGTCAGTTCCCAGGCTTTTGCTGATGACATAATTTTGACGATCGCTGCAGACAGCAGGGCCCAGCTCAAAACGAAGGGAAGACTGGGCACAAACCCACTTAAAAATCTCACCCACCAAGATGTCCTCCATTTTACTTAAGGGAACTCTCAACCTGCAGAGGCCAACACAGATAAAAGTTGTTAATACAACTATAAAACTGCTAACCAGCTAAAATATCTTGGCGTCAACTTGGATCCTAATCTATCATTTCAACACCATTTGAAGCACGTAAGAATAATTTTGCACTGGTTACCAGAATCACAAGACAGGATTGGGGACTCAATAAGTGCACCCTGTCACTATTATAAAACTACATTCCTACCTGCAATAACTTACGCTTCTCCTGTTTGGTTCTGTTAAGCTGCAACTACAGTAAACTGAAGAATGTTGGGCACAATCCAGCGGTCGATACTACTCACCATCACCCGTGCCTGTAGTACAGCCAGTATACACGCCCTTCAGATCCTTGTTGGGGCTCCCTCTGGACCTTGAGATAATTGGCTGCGGCATGGCTTATTACATTGCCAAGGGATTGCCTAACCCCTTTTTGAATTTCACCATAGACCCAACAGCGAATCAGAAGGCAGAGAAAACTAGACTCCAATGGCACCTACAGCAGACATGGCAGGATTGATGGACTGCATCAACAAAAGGCAAAATCACAAAAAAAAATTCTTACCCAGTACTTACCGGCCACGGATCATTCAGCGCAAAATTAACCAACTTGGGGATCATCCAGGACCCATGCTGCACATGCGGGGAGGCAGAGACCTGGCACCACATTATGTTTGACTGTACCCATTATGAGTGCAGTACCATAGTGAGCTTTTTTCACTCTGTGGCTGAGTTAGTCGGTCTCAGGCGTAGATAGCAAGGTTTTTTCCCTCAGAAACTGAGGTTTTTTCGTCCAGCAAAACGCAAATCGACCAGAGAACATAGTGACATAGTGTTTTTTGACAAGCGGCACCGGTGCTTTCGCACAACTCCGCATTTGAATCTCTTGTGAAGTAAGACAGTACAGTACTGTCAAGGCCAGATATCATATGTTAGTGTATGTTCATGTTTGCTTAGTGCGGGTTATGTTGTTCATCTGGCCGCTTAGCCTTAGGGTCTGTGGAACACCACAGACTGCTAGTTACCGTCACTGGCACTGGGAGCCGGACCAGGTATGTGGAAAGAGAACTCTGGCTGGCCGACCCTGGGGTTAGCCTGAGCTTCCCAGGGAGGACCGAAAAAAAAAAAAAAAAAAGAAAAGAAAATAATAAAAAAAAAATAATAAATAAATAATAAATAATATAAAATAAATAATAAAAAATAAAAAAATTAATAATAATAAAAAAATAAAAAATAATAATAAAATAAAAAAAATAAAATAATAAATAATATAAAATAAATAAAAAATAATAATAAAAAAAAAATATATTTTTTTTTTTTTTTGAAATAGGAGAAGGGGTGAGAGATTGAGGAGAAGAAAGAAGGTAAGCAGAAGAGGGGGTGGGCTCCTCCAGGGGGAGCCCACCCTACCTCAGGAAGAAGAGAAAAGGTTGTGAGGTCAAGTGACCCACAAAGTCAGATTGCCTAATAGCATGATCCTGCATTTGATAAGTCAAATGCCAGTCCCACTCCCAGAGGAGTATTTATATGAGTTCCTGCACAAGTAGGAAAATCAGATATTGTCATACACCTTGAAGAGAAGAGGTGCCAGCAAGTGAGTGGGTCCCACAATGGGCAAGGGGCCCAGTGTCAAGCAATTTAATCTTCTTCATCCAAGAGTGACTTGTAGGCAATGAGCAGTGTCCCACACTGGGACTTGGATAATCTTCTCTTAGGGGATGAGAGGAGGCACATGGATTCATGAAGCTCAAGGATTGCTTGGAGTTCTTGTGGCTATTGTAGAAAAGTCCTTTTTGGGTTCGTGGGTTTGTCAGATAGCTACCTTTGTGAACGTCGAGAGATTCCTGTTAGGTCATGACAAAGATCAATATTCTGTTTGTGTTTTCTTTGATTCCATTCAGGATATGTTCTGTGAATTGAGTTTTCGGTTCATTATAAGATGGGGGTGCGTTGAACAGTTTGCTGTAGGTGAATTTGACGCATTTCAAATACAGTCTGGGCAAAAGTATTGAAGGCTTTGTAGTTGGTTTCGTCAATTATGTAGAGGTGTTCCTGCCCACTGGGTATATTTCCAGTTTTGGTGATTAGGAGACTTCTGGGTAAATCATAAAGAGGGCAATTATACATGAGGTGAATCCAGTCTTCATTGTCACTGCATGTGCAGAGAGGAGAATCGGTGAGACCCAGGGCATGCAGCTTGGCCCGAAACGATCCATGACCAGTGAGGAAGAAGGAGACGTGAAGGCCTGGTGAGTACCACGGAGGAGGTTTTGGTGCAGTTATCATAACTTGTGGAAGAAATCTTTTAGTTGTTTCACCTTTGGTTGTTTGCTCCCAAGATCTTTGCCAATGCTGGAAGAGCTTAGAGTAAATCTGTTTCATTTCGTTTTTTGGATCGTTAGCTAGATCGAGTGTTATATCCAGAATGGTGGTGGGAATTCCTCTCGTTATGTGGTATGCAAACCCCGACGAATAACCTCCAGGTCCAGAGGAAGAGTGCCTGCTAAGACCTGCAGGGCAGGATTACTGACTGTGCGGCATGCTCTAGTCACAGTGAGTAGGATATTGCGTTGAATTGTATGTAGCTTTGCTTTATTACGTGCAATGATGGCACGAGGGAACCATATGGCTGCACCATAGCACACAGCTGGTAAGAAGATGGTTTTATAAAGTAGCATGAGAGTCCTCCTCTTCAAACCCTAGTCTGCTCTGCTAATTCTTACGATCATGGCAGTATAACGACGTATTTTATTGGAGAGGTAATTAAGATGAGGTAAGAATGTTAATCGGGAGTCGAAGGTTACTCCTAGATATTTTAGTTCTGTTTTGAGTTGCAATGTCTGCCCAGAGATTTTAATTTGGGGTGGTCTTCTTATGTCCAAGGATCCTTTGAGGAGGATAGTCTTCGTTTTTTCCCCAGAGATGACTAACCTTGTGGTTGTTTGCCCAATTTTGGAGGATCGTTAAGGCAGGGGAGGCAATTTGCTCAAGCTGAGTTCTAGAATCAGCTTTGATAAGGAGGATGAGGTCATCTGCATAGGCCATGCAGTCCACAGGACCCAAATCCATAAGACGAAATTCATCTAGTATCAAGTTCCAGAAGTAGGGCCCAAGAACCGAGCCCTGTGGACACCCTCTAACAACTGGTCGGGAGGTTTTCTGAAAATTTGTTTGAACAGTGACTGAGCGGTTGAAGAGGTAGTTCTGGAGATAGAGGTTGAGTGGAATATTGATTTGACGTAATCTCCTGACAATGCTGGGCCACCAGATGGAATCGAAGGCACCAGCAAAGTCAATGGAAATAGCCAGTAGATATTTTTCTGTGGTTGAGTTTGCTGTGTTGAGCAGATTGTTCATAGCATCTTCAGTGGAGCATCCTGGCTTAAAGCCATACTGCTTTGGAGAGTCTAAGTTGGCTGTCTGGTAGTAGGTGGATAATCTGCATTGAAGCAGCCGCTCCATTACCTTTCCCAAGACCGGGAGAAGAGCAATGGGGTGGTAAGATTTGGGTAGAGTAGGATTTTTATCTGGACCTTTTAGGATGAGTCGAAGCACTGCCTGTTTCCAAGAATCAGGGAAAATTCCTTTCGCAAGGCATTTGTTGAATAGTGCTAATAGGTGGTTTGGGAGATGTGTTGATGCTTTCTTGATGACCTAACCTCAATATTATCATGACCAGGGTATTTATTCATTTTTGTTCTGTCAAGTGCTTTGTTCATTTCCTCAGAGGTGAAAGGAGGTTCTATTTTATTGTTGGAGAAGGCCTGGTTGTCTTGTTTAATTTGCTTTTGTTCATCATTGAGGAGACTCTCATCAGTCTGAAGTAGGGCATTCAGAATATTATTCATGGATTCAGCCCATGTGTGTGTTGGATTGCCATCAGGAGTCAGGGTTGCATTTAACATCTCTCCCCCGGGCAGCTTGTTCATAACAATGCGATAAACGACCCCCCCAAGGATCTGCGTTACCAGTGGTTGTCACAAGATTCTGCCAAGACACTTTCTTTTTCTGCCGAATGAGGCTTGTGTAGTCGTTACGATATCTTCTATATGCTTCCCGTAGAGCCTGGACCTCAGCAGGAGGCCAGGAGTGCCTCGCTCTCTGGAAGGCTTTTCGGGCAGTGTGGACTTGCCGCCTTAGGTTTTCTAGTTCCCTGCACCACAAGGGACAGCTTTTAGGTGCTTCTGACGTTTTTTCATAGTTCTCTCACATGCTTGTTGGAGTGTGCTTGTTAGGAGGGAGAGGTGCTCCTGTGGATCAAGATGGTTTAGTTGTGATGTATCCATTTGTAGCTTTGATTTTATATTGTCCTTGAAGGCATTCCAGTCAGCTGTTTCGGTGGAGTATCTAATGATATCGTGGTAGGTGGGAGGAGTACTATCAAGTTGTCTAGATAGATGGAAGGAGATGGCCCTGTGGTCTGAGGTGGTCCAGGCCTCATGAACCATCCATGATGAGAACTTTTGTGCTATGGACCGTGTGGCGAGCGTAACGTCAATGTTGCTTTCCCCACAGGGTATTGCTGAAGGTAGAAAGGTGATGTGGTTTGTTAAAGACTTCAAATGGGGAAGATGAAAGGAAATCTTCTAATTGCTGTCCATTCTGGGAAACTATGTGGCCATCCACACGGCTATGCCACAAGCGAGATCTACAATTGGCATCCATCGTTACTAGGATTTTGCTGGAAGGTAAGAGGGTTATGACTGACTGGAGATATTCAATATATGGTGCGATATCAGTTCGTGGTCGGCAGTACAACGAGACTACGTGCAGAGAGCCTTGTTGGCAGATAATGTGTGCACAAACACCAAAGGGGATGAATAAGGAGTCGATCTTTGTGACTGTAATTGTAGTATTCCTAATAATGATGGCTGCCCATGCAGTATCTGTGGTTGTCTCAATGATCCTATAAGCGCGAGGGTAGCCCTGTACCCGTCCCTTGTGGGTGTAGGGCTCTTGAACGCAAAGGATATCAATTTCTTCTTCATCCATTTTCATTCTAATTTGTTCGACCACATTTCTGGCTCTTTGGGCATTCAGTTGGAGAATTTTGAGGACGTTGGTGGAATGGCGATTATGGTGTACAGCCATAGTCGGTTTTGTTATGGATGGTTCTCAATACCCTTAAATAGATTGGACATTTGACATCCCGGACGGAGTGATTGGGATCCATTTTTGCTGCTTTGCAGTTGGCGCAGTTAGGGGCTCGATGTTTGTTTGGACAATTGTTGTAGGTGTGTCCGCGTTCAGCACAGTGGCCACAGGTGAAGTCTTGTCGGGCACAGACATGGGATGTGTGTCCAAATCGGAGACATTTAAAGCACTTGATGGTAGGTATGTGCTCCTTGAACCGGCAAGAGCTCCAGCCAATAAATATTCGTTGTTGTTGGGATAATATTTGCCATATCTTCGGGGAGAGTTCGACTACCCAGTTGCAACAAGTACCCGATCTGGATTTGGTGGAGTACTTGACTTTAAGTTCACTTTGAATTTCATGTCTAGTGATATGATCAGCAAGGTTCCTGTCATACATTTCCTCAAGGAGGTCATCTTTGGAAATTCCTTTTTCGACATCGAAGATTACAATAGATGGGCCTTTTGGTTTGGGTATCTCAGCGCTAAGACCCAGTTCATTTATCTGTGGGATTTGAATAATGTTTTCTGCATCTTTTTTGGAAGCAGTCTCAATGATGATTCCAGAATTACGGATTTTTCTGAGGCTTTTAATTTTTATGGTTTTCATTTGAGGTTTCAAGTTGGTAGTAACAACCTCCTTGACAGCCTCGCTTGAAGTAAAGCAACCCTCTTGGGTCGCACGAAGGATGACTAGGTTTTGTTCTCTATTCTGTCTGGTGTTGGGAGGGGCAAATAGCTTATCTGCCATTGGTTGGATCCTCAGCGCATCTGAATAGGACCGGGGGCGCTGTGGCATTTCACTTGGTTCCCGGTTCTTGGTCTGGTGATAATTATTAACTGTGATATTCGGTTCACTGTCCATAAGGTGGCAGTCAGTGTGATTGGGAGGATGGGCATTAATTTTTGGCCGCTGTACCATAGCAGCATAGGTTGATTCTGGGATAGGTGTAGGGAGAAGTGCTGGTCGTGTCTGGCGGTTTGATTGTGCTGTCAGATCTGGGAGGAAAGAGTTCTGAGTGCTATGGCTGGTCCAAGCTGGACTGCTGAGGGCCTTTGTCAAAGTATAATTTGTTTCCCTCAGTTGTTCATTGATTGCAATTAGTTGTTCATTCTGTAGTATTTGGTCATGTAACATTTTCTCGAGGGTACCCCAGCAGCCTGTAACTTTTTGGGCAGCTGGCTTGGTTACTCTACTTCCTTCAAAGCGAAGGCAGCATTCCATCATGGACCTGAGGATCATAATTTTCTCCAAGTGAGAGCAATCCTTATCTAGTGAGGACTGCATGGAGTTCAGTTCTTCTTCTAGGTTCTCCCAGAGAGTAGCTGAAGGAGAACAGGTTTTAGTGGATTTCTTGACCTTTTTTTTGGGTTTTAGCCGTTTTCGCTCAGCTGGAGGGGTGGGGTTATTCATATTGGTGTCCACATCCGCGACCTCCTCATCAATAATAATATTGCTATTATTTGGATCCCGTTGCGAGGAAACATCAGTGCCTAACTTAGCTGGTTGTTTGTTGAGCTGTTTAATCAGAGCTGAGTTTGGGCAGGTGTTTTCAAGTAGTTCCTGGTTGCTTGAGGTGTGCCGTGCTCTGCATGAAGGGCGCAATAGCACAACTACGGGAGTACTGTTTCCCGTTTGAGATTCGATTTTTGACATATTTTCTTTAATTTTATTTTTGTTTATTATTACTATTTTATTTATTATCAACTATTTATTATTATTCACCTATTATTATTTATCCATGTATTATAATTATTACTCATTTATTTATTATTATTATTATTATTTTTATTTTTTGAAGTTGTTCAAAACAGCTAGAATTTATAGCCAATTAGCAGGAAGCTTCTTAATGCCAACTCGAAAAACGTAGGTTCGCTAAGTGAAACAATATGGTGGCGAACAAAGGAGACTGGCGATAAACATGGTAAAAGGTAAAATAAACTGCTAGGATCTAAAATAAAGACGTTGTTTGTATGTGAGGTGACCAGTTTAAAAGTTTCCTGGGAGAACTCCGTTCCCAGTCAGTTTCACAGTTTACAGGTTTCACTGCCTCAGTGACACTATCTCTACGGCGACCACGTGGGTTTCCATAGGGAAGATACGACGATATATTTCACTTGCTTGTAAAATGGCCTTCCCACATCAAATAAAAGATAAAATTTTAGCTGCAGGTAGAGAAAGCGATGCTGCATCCACTGAAATGGTCGTCACAGTCCAGGGAATTGATAATCCAAAGTAGAATCCGTATTTTATGGGAACACTCTAAACATCGTTGCAACACAGGGAATGAACAGTAGCGCCCTCCTCACCAGAGAACACGCAATTTACAGACACGAATACGGGTTAATGTAATCATTTACGGGTAACCTTAATATAGTAATTTGTACCCATTATGAGTCTGCGCGGGTAGCACAGTGGTATCGTCACCGTCCTCCCCACACCGGGTGGAAAAGGCCCGGGTTCGAATCCCGTCGATGACGTGAGGAACTTTAATGGGCTTTTTTCACTCCGTGGCTGAGTTAGTCTCAGGCGTAGATAGCAAGGTTTTTCTCCCCAGTAACTGAGGTTTTTTCGTCCAGCAAAACAGGCAAATCAACCATAGAACATACGCAATTTACAGACACAAATACGGGTTAATGTATTTAATTACGAGTAACCCTAAAATAACAATAATAATGTACCCATTATGAGGACCTTCGCTGCCGGTTAATGACAACAATCACTTACTTCCCACGGAATCTGGAATCACATCTCCTCGACTCACCAGAAGAGTACAAGGCTTTTTCTAAGTATGCACAGGAACTTTTTGCCTGACGCAGGACATTAATTGCCTTCCACAGAGGCCACTAGCATGGACCTTACTGATGAATGCCATGGAATTGACTATATGTCTAAACTGAACGGAAATGGACAAACTACCTAGACCAACTGACCTGACATAAATGACCAACAAAGTAAATACTTCTAATGAAAGGCAACTGAAAAATGACATCACCCAACTTGAAACCTGGCACTTGAAACTTAAAATTTAAAAGGTCCATGGACACTAATATGGACCTTTTAAATTCATGCCATGGAACACCGACCAGAAATTGACAAACCATTTGGACGAACTGACAAAATAATGATGCTTTCAATGAGACATACAGGGATCAACACCTAATATGACTTTGTCCTCGTAATGGCAACTAAGCTGGACCTGACCTCTCCAGACAATGGCCATTGATAAGGCTAGTAAGACCCAAGGAAAACCCAAGAAACACCCAGAGGAGAAAAAATAACACCAAATGCCAACCTGCTGAAAGTACTTATTATTATTATTATTATTATTATCATCTGTTTATTAACCTTAGGTTTACCCCCTGAACAGCCACTGGGCTAGGAGGGTGTACAAATATATATTTTTAAATACAGCGTACAATTTTATACACATTTTTGATATTTAAAATAATGAAATTGTTTAGAAAATTACATTCACTTAATAGCAGTAACTTTAAAATAAAATTGATATTAAATTAAAATTACAATTACAAATACAGGTTGTCCTAAATATTTTTTCTGTCATTACAATTTGCTTTGCTTTATATTTTTACATTAAATGATTTACATTTCTCATATAAATAAAGCTCGCGTTTTATAATAATTCTGGTGATTTGGTCAAGATTACATCGATAATTTTGCTTCTGTATCTTCTATTTTCTCCAAACTTATTTGGATCTATGAAGAAGGTGTTGAAATGTTGAATCGTGTTACACGGGAAACATTCCTTTCAGGGAATCCAGGATAGTGAGCTTCATCCTAAGGGGACGTTGCCCGCTCTGGTGGTTTCTATTACCCCATCGATAGAGGATATTGATATAATATCCTCTATCGATGGGGCATCAATCTGACGGGTTAGCAGCTTAGAGAGTGTGGACAGATTTTTTTTGAGAACAGTGAGCTTCCAGGGGGTCATGCCTAGTTTGACTAGAAGAATAGATTTGGAGATAGTGAACGGGTTCCCTCCTAAACGGTTCAGCCACAGCAGAATCCAGTATTCCATCGCCAAGAATCTGTTACGCAGAGAATCCAGTATTCCATCGCCAAGAATCTGTTAGGCAGAGATTTCAGATGCATATAAAGGTATAGGAGTGAGACACCGATCAATGTATTGACAAAGTAGATTGATGTTGTGGCAGCCTATGAGCTCCTTGCAGATAGCCCAGAATGCAGCATAGGTCCTCTTCTTTGTCTTCAGGAAGCGATCTTTGAAATTTAAATCTTCATCCCACGTTAACCCTAGGTCAGTATGCGATGATACTTTTGGAATCGTCTCGCCATTAACTGCAACTCGGATGTCATTCCTGAACTTCCTCTTCGTAATTGTCATGTGGGCTGACTTCGCATTTTTAGTTGGAGTCCAGCTAGCTGTAAATAATCTATTAATTGTTGAATTTGATTGGAGGTTTGATTATTAATTTCTTGAATCTGTTTGGGATCTTTTGAAATAATAAAAAATTTTAAATCATCGACGAAGGAGCAGAAATTTGGATGTGCAGCAAGGAATGGTTCAAGAAGAACAAAGAGGGTGGTTGACATCACCCCACCCTGAGCCACCCCCCATCGTTGCATAAATAGTTTTTTTGGTGAGATCCATTTTCTATAATTAGCTCTCTCCGGTGTAGTAAAGACTCCAGATTGCTGACTATTTGGTTTGATGCCTTGAAATATTCTTTTAGGATGTATAAAAGGGTAGGGATTGACACAGTATCATAAGCAGATTTAATACAAAAAAAAAAAATAATGTCCAGTTGAGCTCTGTCCTTTTGTGCTCTGAAGAGAGTATCGAGATTTGAGGTCGTGGACCTGTGGTGTAGGACTGTGTGGAGATAAGATCGGTGAGAAAAACAGTGCTCGATAATTACTGAATGTATTAGTTTTTTAAAAACTTTTAATAAAGTACATCCTATGGCAATTGGACAGAAGTCTTTAGCAGTCTTGTGGTTTCCAATTTTAGGGACTGGTTTGACATAATAAGATTTCCAGAGTCCAGGTATGGCGCCTGTATTTAGAATCTTCCTGAAGATGTTAAGAAGGAGATCCACTATGTACACAGATCGCACCATGACCATAAACAGCGGAAAGCCATCAGGTCCAGTTGTAGCCTTGTTGGGCAGGCCATTTATCACGTCAATGAGCTGTTGCTTAGTAACTATTATATGATCCATAGAATTTAGGGTTTTCCCAGTTAGACTAAGCATTATTGCGGTTTCTTTGGTCGCATCTGGATGGACAAAAGATATGCGTTGCGTGGCCACTCTTCAAATAGCTTTCCTTCCATGTTAAAGTGAGTGTTGTATTTTGAGGAAATTCTCCGGGACTTCTTAATTTGGGACAAGATATACTGTTGATGTGCTCCTCTCTTGAGGCGCAAGAAGTGAGCTCTCTCCCTTTTAAAGGTTTCGTGGTCTGTACTGTTTCTGGATCTTATCCATTTTCTATATGCCCTCTGCCTACGTCTAAAGGCGGTTTCATGTCCGGATGTAACCATCTCTGGATTCTCTCGCTAATTCTGACTTGTTTAGATGCACCAATCAGGGCCATATGTCTCAACTGCTCAGCTAAGGATTGGATTGCCTCTTCCGTGGATAATGAAAATAAATTATTCCAATTAATGGTGGAAAGATGGTTGATAACTATTTCAGGTTTCAAGAATTTTGTAGAAAATATTATTTGAGAGTGGGTATGTGAATTATAATTTCTAACTTGAGTTCCTGATACTGTTGATAAAGAGAAGGCACAGGTAATAAATAGGTGAGTGATTGGAAGAAAATGCGAAAGAGTTTGTCTTCTTGTCTGGGTTAATGGATCCATTACCTGACAGTGACTGTTGACATCGGCGACCTGAACGGGGCACTCTTGCCCAGTTCACTTATAATCCCCATCCCTTGGGCAGGGGGGACGGTTTTCCGTCTCCCCCTCCCTTCTCTCCTCTTTTCTCCTGGTGGGGCTTGTCTCCACTGACCAAGTTGAGGTTGTCTTCCTTATCATCCCCATATTTCTGCCTATCCCCCTCTTTCAGACTCTACTTCTACTCTAACTTGTCTCGCATTTTATTTATTTATTTATTATTATTTTTTTTAAATTTTTTATGTTTTTAGGCCCTTGCCTGTGAAATCTTCAGAAATTCGGTGGCAGGGCCTGACAGAGTACTTAAGCGATCCCTCTAGTGCCTGACCTGCCTCCTCGGGGCTAAGTCTGCAACGGAGGGTCCCACTAGGGCCCAACGGCTAAATGGTCAGAAGAACAACATAACATGACACTACACAACGCTAACACACACACACATTACACTTTTTAAACCTCTGGCCTTCACAGAGTTCTGTGCTACACAAACGGAGTACACAACGCAGAGATGGGGGAAACCCCTGGTCCGTTAGACATCGAACACTTTACACTTTACACTTTACTTTATACTTCCCCATACCCTAAATGACATACCCACCGATTTTCATAGCGCTATCTCTAACCATTTTGACACTAGGGTCTGCTGAATAGGGAAACTTATTTTATAACCCGGTACATTCATCTGCCCTTTCTATATCATGTTCGTGAATTGTGTTGGTTCTTTGGCCGATTTGCCTGTTTGGCTGGACGAAAAACTGAAGTTCCCTGGGATAAAACTTGGTTGTCTACGCCGGAGTCCGACTAAGTCATCCACTGAGTGAAAAAAAAAATCAATAAAAGTTCCTGGTGTTATTGACGGGATTCGAACCCCTGCACTGTGTGAGAAGGACGATGACAGTGTGGTATCCGCGCAGACTTATATAGTGGTAGAGAGTAAAATATGATAAATGTTTTTGTTTACACAGACAAGACAGCAGGAAAAATTTAAATCCAGAGATGGATGGGTGAAATTTATTTAAATCATTAAGTTAAATTTAATATCTCCAGACATAACCTAATAATTATTAGGTTATTTAAATGCCTTGGGAGTTGCATGCTGTTTTGAAAATTTAAAGGGTACAGTAAAAGTATGAAAATATAAAGTAACTCCCCTTTGTAGTGAGGCAATTACGAAATAGCTTCTGGTCACAATATTGCGCCAGAATGAAATCTAGAATCACATTTTCTGGTATGTCATCTACAATTAAATACCTCAAAAATGCAGTCACACTTTGTGGCATAATTATTTCGGCCAAATTTCTCAAAATTGCGATCACATCTTCTGGCTTATCTACTATAAGTAAGTCTGAGCTTGACAGAATCTCTCATTGTGACATAACTCCTGTGACCCGGCCTGCTACCATATCGAATCCCATCTTTTGACAAAACTGCTCGGACATTGGAATTACCCCTTTTTACCCACTAGAAATAGAGGAGATTCCAATGTGATCAAGGTCGGTTCTACAGGATGGATTTTGCATTGTAAATACACTGGTGGCAAGACGGTCATGGGAGTATATTTCTGATTTCTAAGACTGATTTACATGTACATTCTACTAGAAAATAAACATTGAATTAAATTTACAACTTTTGAAGCTGACTGTTGCAAACCGCACTGCTCTTCATTGAAATTAGTATTAGTGTTGACATTGAGGTGTATGATGCATACTAACGAAATGGTACCGATTGATCAATCAGGAAACGTAATGAATGGAAGATTAGGGCCCATGTGGGTAGCACAGTTGGTAGGATTGCATTCCTCCCCACACCGGGTGGAAAAGACCTGAGTTTGGGTACCCTCAATAAGAGGAGGAATCTTTGTGGGCCTTTTTCACAACGTGGCTTTTAATCCGCAAATAAAAAGACAATGAGAAGGATGATGACGCTGCCAGTGTGGTACCCGCGGAGACATATAGAGGTAGAGAGTAAAATATGATAAATGTTTTTGTTAGTCGCTCTCAGCGAGGGTATTAGCATTAGCATTAGCATTAGTAGAGGCATTTGATGCAAGAAAGCAAGCTTATGCAGCATTAGCCAAAAAAAAAAAAAAAAAAACCACTTCCACTTCACCCCTCTGTTCGTTCAAAATACCTGTCCAGCTGAGCCTTAAACTTATTTAGGCCATCAACCTCCACCACAAGGGATGGAAGTCTGTTCCACCAACCAACCACCCGCTGGCTAAAGGCAAATTTCCGCACGACTATCCTACATCTGTCTTTCCTCAATTTGAATTTATGCCCTCTCAGGTGATTATTCTCAGCTAGAGGAAGAATCCCATCAGCATTGAGCATGCTTAAACCATTCAAGGCTTTATACACCTCTATCAGATCACCTCGCTGGTGCCTAGTCTCCAGACACTGTAATTTGCAAAACTTAAGCCTTTCTTCGTAAGAGCACCCCTTTGTTCCATTCACTAATCTTGTTGCCCTTCTCTGTACTCGTTCCAGCAGCTCTACATCCTTCTTGAAATGAGGCCTCCAGACCTGTATACAGTACTCTAGGTGTGGCCTGACCATCGCCTTATACAATGGAATAATCACCTCCTTATCCCTGCTGGAAAAATTCCTGTATATCATTGACAATACTCCATGAGCTACTCTTGCAGCCCGTCTGCACTGCTCAGAGAACTTCATATCTGCCTGCACAACCACCCCCAAGTCCCTTTCATTCTCTACCACACTGTCAGTGTTGTACCATAGAGTTGATACGTTGCTCTGGGGTTGCTGTTTCCCATGTGTAGTACTTTACATTTGTCAATGTTAAACTTCATTTGCCACCTCTCAGCCCATCTGCTCAACCTTTCCAGATCCTGTTGCAGAAGCATAGTGTCAGTAGTGTCCTTGACAACCCTGCCAACCTTTGTATCGTCTGCAAACTTGGACATTAATCCCGATATACCATCATCAATATCATTTATAAATACAGAAAACAATAATGGACCCAACACTGAGGGACTCCACTAATAACATCAGTCCACGATGAGCAGTGTCCATTGATTACCACTCTCTGTCTTCTCCCCCTCAACCACCCCTTTATCCATAGCAGCAATTTGCCTCCAATGTCACACTGCTCCAATTTGTGTAGCAGTCTTGCATGTGCAACAGTATCAAAAGCCTTTCTAAGATCCAAGTATATAATATCAAAGTTATTCCCTGCATCCAGTTCTTTTGTGACTGCATCATAGTATCCAATCAAGTTGGTCAGGCAAGACTTCCCCTTAACAAAACCATGCTGTGTCTGAGCTATAACTGAAGTCTTGTCTAAATGATCCTGCAGTGCGTCTTTAACCAGTGCCTCCATTAATTTTCCTGGAACAGAAGTCAAGCTCACAGGTCTATAATTACTTGTGTCAGCCTTTGATCCTCCTTTGTGAATTGGGGTCACATTTGCACATTTCCAGTCTATGGGTACCTCCCCTGAGTCCAAGTAAGCTCTCATAATTATGGCTAAGGGTTTGCTTACTTCCTTTGCTGCCTTCTTTAATATAACTGGATAGATCCCATCCACCCCGGGTGCCTTTCTTGTGTTTATCTTCAACAGTTTCTCCTCCACTTTACTCCTAGTTATTTCAAGATTCTGTAACTTACTGCTAGAGTTGAATACACCTCTGGCATTCCCCTCGCTGAATAACTCCTCATGTGTGAATGTCGATGCAAAATATTCATTTAGTTTGTTAGCCACCTGAGCAGGATCATCAACACTTGACCCATCAATATCAAGTGGACCAATCTGATTCATCCCTTTCCTTCTAGAGTTTACATAAGTAAAGAACTCTTTGCTGTTTTTCTTTGCATCCCTTGCCAAGGATTTCTCGTAATCTGCCTTCGCCTGCCTAACCTCCTTTGTAACTTGGTTGCATATCAACTTGTATCTATCATAGGCTTCTGTGTCATGTGTTAATTTGTAAGTATCCCATGCATTTTGCTTCTCTGCCATATGCCTCATTAGTTCATCTGACATCCATTTTGGCCTAAACCTTGAACAATATTTCTTAGTTGGTATGTAAAGCCTAGTAGCTTCCAAGATAAGTTCTTTGAATGCTTCCCATTTTGAATTTGCTGTTGGTAACATCATCAGTTGGTCCCACTGTATAGAATTTAAATACTGTCTCAGTCCATCGTAGTCGCCTTTACGGAAGCAATAACCCTTCCCTTTACCCCTAATGGTAGTTACCTCTTTGAGTAAATCCCACTTCAGCACACTGTGATCACTGCCACCTAGTGGTTCATTTATCTGCAGATTCTTAATGCATGAAGAATCACTGCTGATAATCAAATCAAGAGTATTACTCCCTCTAGTTGCCTCCCGAACATGCTGATGTAGAAAACAATCATCCAATAAATCCACAAAAGCCCTGCTAGTGTGTGAGTATCCAGCCCCCAAATTCCAGTCAATATCTGGGAAATTAAAATCTCCCATTATAAGACTCTCTGATTTACTGGCCCACTCTATTTCCCTGTACAGTTCCTTATTATACTCATCAGAGTCATTAGGCCTATAGCACACTCCTACTCTCAATTTTGATCTCCCAATGTTTATGTCACACCAAACTGACTCCACACTGCACTGTCCAGCGATGTCGACTGGCTTCACTTCCTTGGTTTTTATGTGTTTCTTAACTAATAGCATAACACCTCCCCCCTTCCTATCCTGTCTATCCTTTCTGTAGACGTTGTACTCCCAAATTGCAGTTCCGCATCCCTTATATCTGTGTGACACCACGTCTCTGATATCCCAACAATATCTGCCTTCGATGTTTTGAGCAATACCTCAAATTCATCAAATTTATTTACTAAACTCCTAGCATTGGTGTACACGCAAGTATACCTGCACCTGTTTCTATTCTTAGCTACCCTAACACAACCCATGTGTTTACTTGTACCACAATGGCTCCCAGCAGTCTCTGAAATACCATGCATCTTGTTTTTCAGGCTTCTGCTCATTCTAATAGAAGCAGTGCAAGAATCTCTTTCACCTCTGCCAGTGGCTACTGTCAATCTATTGGTCTTTGTCTCCCCCCCAAGCTAGCAGTTTTCCGACCCACCCAACACTGCCTCGATAGCATCAGCAAATATTCTTGCACCCTTTCTATTTATGTGTATCCCATCCCTGTAGAAGCAATCTCTCCTGTTAACAAGTACAGTCCAGGCTGAAAAAAATTCTACCCCTTGAGCCTTGCACAATCTTTCCAGGGCCGAATTGATCGACAAGGCTCTCATCATATACTCCCTCCTATCGTGTCTGGGCAGAATTGCAGACACTTTCAAATTCAACCCTAATTCTCGGCTTTTGTTCAACAGTGACCTGTACTTGTTAAGTAATTCTGCCGGTCTCCTACTCTTAATATTTTTAGTGCCAACGTGTACAACTATATCACCTTTTGTGCCCTTAAAAGATGATATTCGCTCTACAACGTCATCAACCTTTGCCCCTGGCAGACATACCCTGGTCCTGTTCCACCTATCTTTTTTACAAAGCATGTTCCCCGTTTCCCTGACAATAGAGTCACCAACAACTACTAGTTCCTTCGGGACCAGCGCATTCTGCCTTGGGGGTTGTCTCTGTGTCACGCGATGCCCAAGTGCAAGCTCTGGCGTTGATGTGGGCAGCTGAGAGCTTGATGTGCCCCTCAATTTAGTTTCTTCGAGGGCATCAACCCTGTCCTTCAAGCTCTCATATAGGCCCAAAAGAACGCCGAGTTGTTGCCTGATATCGATACACTCCTTGCATCGCTCGCACACACAAAGACATCCCCCTTGGCAGTATCATGTCCCGTACCAGATTGTCTGCAAACATCAAGCAAACAGTGCATTTTATAAGGCTGTGAGTCAGAGGACAACTGCCCCCCTCAGTTCTGCTCTGAGCCACAGCACTTCCATTAGCTTGAGCCTTTTGCTTTGCTGCTCTGGTCTGAGTCATGATTCTATTAATTTATTAATTAATTATGTTATGTTATTAATTATATTACGTTTGTAATCTAAGTCGTTATATGTATTTATTGAAACGTACAATTTAACTGCTAACGAAGTTCAACTAACGCTATCTAGTACGGTATATAACCTACGGTATATCTAGTACGGTATCACAATGGGTGGAAAGTTAATAACGGTAGCGGTAGTTACGAACACGTGGAAACCCTTACCGATACTTTTACAAGGCCGAGTAAAGAATAAATACACCAAATTAATCAAAAAATCACAAAATAATGTTATACTACTAAATTTAAATCAAAAGTTTTAGAAAAACAATAATTTCAAATCAATAAATAAGAAAAATCCACTTAGCGGCTTGGAACACGACCGTCACTAGTGGCCTCGTCAGCAGACCTTATCATGGTTTTCCTTCCGAAAACTGAGTTTTTCGTCTATAAAATAGAAAATCGACTTCGGAACACACAATTTATAGACAATATACACAGAGCAGTATGGCCTTAGTTGCTGATGTTCCTAAAATCCTATTACAACAAAAACAAAGTTATTGGAAGAAAATGGACTGAAGAATTAGTAGAGCTAAAACACCATACTTGCAGTGCAATTTAGACATGGAAATAAGGAGGAAGATACGGTAATAAACATAGGAGACAAAGGAAATTCATTGAAATATTCTACCAATTCTAACAGAGTTGGTAGAATCGCCGACCAGCCCCACACCGGGTGGAATGGAAAAGACTTGAGTTCGAGTCCCGTCGTGACTTGAGGAATTATTATTATTATTATTATTATTAGCTATATGGTGCAAGGAAGCCTGACCAGGCAAAAAAAAAATTCCCCAGTTACCCTAAGAAAGAGAGAGAGAAAAAAGTAAAAGGGAATCACCAAGAAAGTGAAGAAAGATGATATCCAGCTCAGGACCCTGGATGTGCCAAACTCATACTCACCAGATGTGAACCCCTGAATTTTTATGGACATTTTTCAAAACGTGGGTAGTCGATCTCAGGTGAGTGTCGCATGGTTTTTTCCTCCAGAAAACTCGGGTTTTTCGTGCAGCAAACAGAAAATCAACCACAGAACACACGCAATTTAGACATAATAGAAATGGTGCAATATGGTCTAAGTTGCTGATGTGGAAAAAAACCCTATAACAACCAACCAACCAACAGCCTAAGGCCTATGAGATAATAAGCTCCAGAAAAACCAGTTCAAGTAGACATAGTGACATAGTGTTTTTTTGACAAGCGGCACCGGTGCTTTCGCACAACTCCGCAGCACAGTTCAAGTAGAATTCAACTTTTTTATTCCAGTAATAAAATTTATATAAAATCAAACTAAAATCTATTATTTGGGTACCACTTGTCTCTGCGCAGTGGGCGTGGTCGTAGAGCGAAGTGGTTGTACGGTCAAGTTCTGTGATTGGGTGATTATTGTGAATGCGTTTTTTTTTTTTTTTTGTCGTCGAGGAGGGGATGCTTAGCTTAGGTAGGGTGTTTATCTCCTATCCTGATTTTAAAACAGCGGTAATTGGGGGGGGGAATAAACATCCTAGGCATGTCAATCTAGGGGGACAGGGGGTGAAGGAAAACAGTGAGTTTCACCTGCCAATCACTGTCCCCTCTTCCTGAGTTTTAGTCGAAGTATGGAGTGGTACCCAAGATCTAAATTTTTACCCCAAACTATATCAGGGGTCACGCAGTAATTTCTTACCTATGGTCATGTGTATTGTCTGTAAATTGCGTCTGCTCACTGATCGATTTGCCAGTTTTGCTGGTGGAAGAAAATCTTGCTCTCTACGCCTGAGACCAGCTAACTCAGCCACAGAGTGAAAAAAGCCCATTAAAGCTCCTCGCGTCATCGACCAGATTGGAACCCGAACCTTTTCCACCCGGTGTGGGGAGGACGATGACGATACCATTGTGCTATGTGCACAGACAATAAAATTATACAAACTAATTTATATACAAGTTTCTTCTAAGATAATTCTTTCTTTTTCTTTTCTGTTGGCAAATTCATTAACATCATCAAAGTCGCTCTGAGTAAGTTTGTGCTGGAATAACAAATTTATAGAATACTTTTAATTTATTTAAAAACAAACAAAAAAATAGATGCAATGCAAGCGCGTTTCAATACGTTGATATAATTTAGTGAGGACGCGGAATAAAAAGCGCCTTAGAATACCAAATCAGGGAACCTAGGTTCAGAGATCCAAATGGGCACCATGATCAGAACTGGTGATTTCGTTGCGCATCTTTATTAATTTATCATAAGCTTGAAAATATTCGGTAGGATCAAATTTGGGATTTCAGCAGAAGCGAAATTGGCAGCTTAAAAAAGTGCTTTTTTTGTGTGTGTTAAATAAAAAACAGAATTTTTTTAAAAATTAAGTTCTATGACGTTGAGATCCATGCGTTCGTGAGTGTGACGTCAGTCTTCCTCTCGCAGATTCTGCCATTTTGTGTTGTGACAGTGATTATTATTATTGCTTTCTTTTCACTGTTTTTAACAGGAAAAGTTTCTTTATAACCAGGTAATGAATTTTTAATATTGAAATGTTTTTAATCTGTGTTTTAATTACTATGTTTTTATATTTTAATGTGTATCGAATATGCAATGCGTTTGTTCCATATCGTGACTGAGCCGGCATGTGCATTACTGCCATGAGAAATAACAGTAATCTGAAATTACCATTTAATTAAGCGAAAAAAAAAAAAAAAAAAAAAAAAGCGGATATCTCTAAAACAAGAGTATCCCATAATGCACAATATTTGGATTTTCGTGATATCATTTTTTTAATAACTATAATCTTACTTCATTTACCAAGCTGAAAGGAGAGCAGTTCGGAAACGAATCGCTTTCTTTGATGCCTTTTCACGGTAACTCTTGCTAGTGACGCTGTGTGCCATTATGCGCATACAATGGCGCCACTGGTGCTGAATTTGGCTTGATATTGGAGGTGATTTATAAATATTCTATCTAATACAGCTTTGATAAACATTTTATTCCGTAGGCAAATGCTTCAGAAACGCGGTTAATTATGATTTGCAGTGAACTTTGCTGGTAGGAAATGAATTAAAACCAATTAAATGTAATGCATGGATGCCAAGCTTATTTCGCTTCAATCAAGTGTATGTAAATAAAAGGAACACGCGTGGGTGTTTTTATTGTGTGTATTTTGATTTGACCATCGCACACACACACTGAAGTTTATAATTTCACTAACAGTTTTCTAGCCGTCAGGCTAAAAGCGCAACAGTTAACAGTGTACCGTTTTTTGACAGCGTACACAACCTGCACATCCACTTACTACAACCTGTGTGTTATTTACGCCATTCGGAGCAGGTGATAAAAAAAGATGCAGGATTAGTTTGTAAGTTTGGTGGTCGTGCCAGAATATAAACAAATCTATTTTATTTATGTCAGGCGCCGCGTGTATTATTTGTCGTTGCCTAGCAACAGCCCAGTTTGCATTGTTTACTTAACGTAAGTGAGGTGTCATTAGCAGTAGACGGACGCTACTGCTAATGTAGCTTCCGTCTTTGCTGTGTGATTTGTTAGTAATTAATTCTTAGTATGCTCCAAAACAGTGGTATCGTTACGTTTTTTTCTAAGATTATTGTACCCCGTTATATTCTTTTCTGTGAACTGCGAAAGGATTTGTAGTTTACTATAAATAATACATGTCTAACATATGGGTAAGTGCGAAAACATCAATTAACGTTGCTATCTACCAAACTAATTAAGTTAGCATTGGCATATGAGGCAAGAAAGTAAGCTTATGCAGCATCAGCCAAAAAAAACTTCCACTTCACCCCTCCGTTCGGGAAATACCTGTCCAGTGGATCCTTAAATTTATTTAGGCTATCAACTTCCACAACAAGGGTTGGAAGTCTGTTCCACCAACCAACTACCCGCTGGCTAAAGGCAATTTTTCCGCACATCTATCCTACATCTGTCTTTCCTCAATTTGAATTTATGCCCTCTCAGGTGATTATTCTGAGCAAGAGGAAGAATTCCCATCAGCATTCAGCATGCTCAAACCATTCAAGGCTTCATACACCTCTATCAGATCACCTCGCCAGTGCCTAGTCTCCAGACACTGTAATTTGCAAAACTTAAGCCTTTCTTCGTAAGAGCAACCTTTTGTTCCATTCATTAACCTTGTTGCCCTTCTCTGTACTCGTTCCAGCAGCTCTACATCCTTCTTGAAATGAGGCCTCCAGACCTGTATACAGTACGCAAGGTGTGGCCTGATCATTGCCTTATACAAGGGGATAATCACCTCCTTATCCCTGCTAGAAAAATTTCTGTATATCATTGACAAGACACCATGAGCTACTCTTGCAGCCCGTCTGCACTGCTCAGAGAACTTCATATCTGCCTGCACAATTACCCCCAGGTCCTTTTCATTCTCTACCACTGTCAGTGTAGTACCACAGAGTTGATACGTTGCTCTGGGGTTGGTTTCCCATATGTAGTACTTTACATTTGTCAATGTTAATCTTCATTTGCCACCTCTCAGCCCATCTGCTCAACCTTTCCAGATCCTTTTGCAGCAGCATAGCATCAGTAGTGTCCTTAACAACTCTGCCACCCTTTGTATCGTCTGCAAACTTGGACATTAAGGTTGATATACCATCATCAATATTATTTATAAATATAGAAAACAATAATGGACCCAACACTGAACCTTGGGGGACTCTACTAATAACATTAGTCCAAGATGAGCAGTGTCCATTGATTACTCTCTGTCTTCTCCCCCTCAACCATAGCAGTAATTTGCCTCCAATGCCACACTGTTCCAATTTGTGCAGCAGTCTTCCATGTGCAACAGTATCAAAAGCCTTTCTAAGATCCAAGTATATAATATCAAAGTTATTCCCTGCATCCAGTTCTTTTGTGACTGCATCATAGTATCCAATCAAATTGGTCAGGCAAGATTTCCCCTTAACAAAACTGTGCTGTGTCTGAGCTATAACTGAAGTCTTGTCTAGATGATCCTGCAGTGCTTCTTTAACCAGTGCCTCCATTAATTTTCCTGGGACAGAAGTTAAACTCACAGGTCTATAATTACTTGTGTCAGCCTTTGATCCTCCTTTGTGAATTGGGGTCACATTTTCACATCTCCAGTCTATGGGTACCTCCCCTGAGTCCAAGGAAGCTCTCATAATTATGGCTAAGGGTTTGCTTACTTCCTTTGCTGCCTCCTTTAATATAACTGGATAGATCCCATCCACCCCAGTTGCCTTTCTTGTGTTTATCTTCAACAGTTTCTCCTCCACTTTACTCTCAGTTATTACAAGATTCTCTAGCTTACTGCCAGAGTTGAATACACCTCTGGCATTCCCCTCGCTGAATAACTCCTCATATGTGAATGTCGATGCAAAATGTTCATTTAGTTTGTTAGCTACCTGAGCAGGATCATCAACAGTTGACCCATCGATATCAAGTGGACCAATCTGATTCATCCCCTTCCTTCTAGAGTTTACATAAGTAAGGAACTCTTTGCTGTTTTTCTTTGCATCCCTTGCCAAAGATTTCTCGTAATCTTCCTTCGCCTGCCTAACGTCCTTTGTAACTTTGTTACAGATCAACTTGTATCTATCATAGGCGTCTGTGTCACGTGTTAATGTGTAATGTATTCACGTGTAATGTATCCCATGCATTTTTCTTCTCTGCCATATGTCTCATTAGTTCATCCGAAATCCATTTAGGCCTAAACCTTGAACAATATTTCTTAGTTGGTATGTAAAGCCTAGTAGCTTCCAAGATAAGTTCTTTGAATGCTTCCCATTTTGAATTTGCTGTTGGTAACGTCATCAGTTGGTCCCACTGTATAGAATTTAAATACAGTCTCAGACCATCGTAGTTGCCTTTATGAAAGCAATAACCGTTCCCTTTACCCGTGATGGTAGTTACCTCTGTGAGTAAATCCCACTTCAGCATACTGTGATCACTGCCACCTAGTGGTTCTTTTATCTGCAGATTCTTAATGCATGAAGAATCACTACTGATAATCAAATCAAGAGTATTACTCCCTCTAGTTGCCTCTCAAACATGCTGATGAAGAAAACAATCATCCAATAAATCCACAAAAGCCTTGCTAGTGTGTGAGTGACCAACCCACAAATTCCATTCAATATCTGGGAAATTAAAATCCCCCATTATAAGGGTCTCTGATATACTGGCCCACTCTATTTCCCTGTACAGTTTCTTATTATACTCATCAGAGTCATTAGGCCTATAGCACACCCCTACTCTCAATTTTGATCTCCCAATGCTTATGTCACACCAAACTGACTCGACATTGCACTGTCCAGTGATGTCGACTGGCTTCACTTCCTTGGATTTTATATGTTTCTTAACTAATAGCATAACCCCTCCTCCCTTCCTATCCTGGAAGTTGTACTACCTTCCTATTTGAGGTAGTACAATACCATGGCAACTCATTGTGAAGGTATTCACAATGTGATATAATCAAAACGATGCCAATTTAACTTAACTACTTTGGTAGATAGCTATGTTAACTGAACAATTTATAAATAATTTAAAATAACTTAAATAATTTATAATACATGTGTGTAATACTGGTGACAAGTGGTAAATTAACTTAAACACATGATTAATTCCACTAAATTTACCATGTACAGTCGGACCTCTATATAATGATCGTTCCCTTTAAACAATTCATTAAACAGAAATTTAATTATACAGAAATATTACTTTTCCAGCATTGAAAAATTCTGTAAATTCAGAAATATAGTAAAGGATGGGAAATAAGTCAGAAATAAGTGGGAATGAATAAATATTTTAACTTTTTCAAACAATTTATTAATACATACATATTATGAAATGACTACTTACTTGATGCACACAATTTATTAATACACTTTTAAGAATTATGTTGTAAAATATTTGGTTATTTTTTTGTTGTACACTGGATTCTACTGTACACCATTCATAAAAATGTTTGCATTTGTTTAAACACTCAAATATATTTTCTGTTTCATTTTCCTTCCACTGAAGGCCTCAACGCAAAGTTTCAAATGCTGCCAGTATTTCTTGGTTAGAAGGTTTAATATTGCTGTCGCCCTCATTCCGTTTGCTGCCCTCATTTTCATCCAACTCATTTGTCGATATTGTCACTAGTATGCTCCAAAATGTTGTGGAGTCACTCGGATATTAAGCTACTATGACATCATTATCAACTCCTAAAATTCGTCAAGAACAGTTTCTCCACTGATCAAATCAAACCTTGCTTGGAACTCATCCCAAGATTGCTCAATGTCTTGGAGTAGTTCAACCCTCTCATTGCTGTTAATTGGCATTTTAGCAAACCATGTTTTTGCAGGTTTTGCTAAAACGCCAATTAACAGCAATGAGAGGGATCAATTAATCATTGTTTCTGTCACATCGAATCAACGTCATCCACTTAAAAACTGCTTCATCTACATCTTCACACAGGCATAATTTTGGATGCTTCCGACTGGGTCGTGTTTCCTCAAACAGTTTGAAAATCGAAACAGTTTTTCAGAATGATTACCACACTACTGGCAGGAATACCAAATTTTAATGCAATGTTTTTTTTTTTTTTTTTTACACCCTGTACTACACTATTTCCACACTATACTCAAGGATTTCCTCTTAGACACTAAGGTTACTTGCAAAGCAGCTAAAACAAAACTGAAATTAGTGACCACTTGTACCCACCATGTAAACAGAGACAGATGAAAGTGTGGATGACTCATTTCTTTGAAACAACAGATGAATTTCCCGGTTAAAGGAAAATCACTCTCTCCTAAATCTCTAATAGGATGCTTAGAGTAGAAAACAGGTTGATTACACCCAGTGCCCTCATTGGGAATATGCTTTAATCTTTGCGAATGGTTGGGGACACATAGATATCAGTGCGACTTCTCAGTACAGTAGTGTATAGGCTTTACATCTTTTTAGCCATTGCTAACCCACTACTGGGCAAAGGCCTCTCCCAAAATCTTCCATATTTTATATCCTGCACCGTGGTTGGCCAGTTCCTCCTGCAGGGTTTTGCAGGCACCACTAAATTGTAAAATGTTTTAGCTCTTAATTCGTGGAATTAATGGCCCTTAGCTTTTAAAACCTTAATCATTTAAATTCTTAATCATTTTAGCTCTTAATTTGTGCTTTCTATAGCACATAGAAGATCTATTGCCTAAAGGCCAGAGATGCGAACAATGCATACCAGGTCTCTCGAAATCAGTTCGTTATATTGAAATTTTCTTCATTATACAGAAACTATTTTCAGTGTAATGACCAAGGGGAAATCAAAATAGTTTGCTACATAGAAAAATTCGTTATATGGAAGTTCATTAAAGAGAGGTCCAACTGTACATATAGTCTAAAGATAACTTTTCAATAAAACCAATTTTGTATGCTAGCATATTCCCCCTTGCCCACCAAAATATATATTTGGGAGGGTAGAGGGGGAATATACTAGCAGTATGTAATTTGTAGCACTAGCTACAAAATATATATTTGGGGGGGGACTATCTGATGTGCATACTCACACTATGCATATCAGCTTCTGTAGTATCGGCAAGCATTAGCCTGTCAGCATGGTCTGTGATGGGTATAGGTAAGATGCCTGAAATGTCACTTTAAATGTATAGTTGTTTGGGCGATAAGCTTAATAAACTATATTATTAATTTCGTGTATTAATCTTCATGGAAAACAACCACATAATGTCCTTCCGTAACTATATATATATATATATATATTAATCACGTGTTGTATCAGAAAAAAAAAATGAAATTACCTCTATATGGGTTAATTTATCAGTTTCCACTCCAAGGTGCCATGAAATCGTGTAAAGTTTCATTAAAAACTGCAAATTTTATTTTATTTTGAAATCAGAATTTGTGAATATCTTGCATATTATGTATGAAAATTATACATTGTGATTTTCATGAAAGCTGCTGTATTTATTTGAATTTAAGATGGAAGGCACAAAATTAGTTTTGGAAAAAGTAATTTTTTTTTTTTTTTTTTTGCTGTTGCACCTCTTGTCTCAGCTGCATATGTTATTGCAGATCTTACCGTAGTGTTGTATATTTTAACTTTGGTATCCACATTAATGTTTGGATTGTTCAACCTTATATTATTTAGTATTAGTATTAGTATTAGCAATGGCCACATGGTGCAAGGAAGCCTATGGCTTATGCTGCACCAGCAAAAAAAAATAAAAAAAATAAAATAATAATAAGAAAATTTAAAAAAAATAAATAATTAATAAAAGAAAAGGAAACAGACTCCATATTTACTCCATACTTCTAATATACTCTTCTCTTTTAGTTTTGCCCATATCATTTTAGATCACCTTAAGGTTTCCAACCTGTTCTAAGAATTTAACTAAATGCTAAAAAACACTTTCCCAATATTTTCCCAGAATTTTATTTTATGTTTTCTGAAACATAGGTTGGCACTCTCTTAGAGTTTTCTTTATATTCCAAAATGGACTTAGATTTTTTTTTTTTAAATTCTTTTATAATATATATTTTTAATAGTCTCTGACAAACCTCAGTTTTTGAGCTTTGTCCTTATGCCTCTTATTTTCAACACTAACATTTTTAATTTGGTCAGTATAAGATGATGGTCAGTTCCAATCATAACTGAAACGTCCTATCACAGTATATCTTTTATCCTTATAACTTGAACTAAATGTTTAAGATCCTTCTCTATAATGACAGACAATTATGCTTTCCTTGTTTCTATTGCATTTCCTCCACATAAATTTTCAGCTATCTTTATGGAGAAATACTGGGTTTGTAATTAAAGATGCACAGCTTCCACAAAATTCTAGCAGCTTTTTTATTATCATAGAGGTTTATCCTTTTATTCAAATTTCCCTAAAATAACTCCATAAATGTAATTGACATTTCAAAAATAGACTGTAAAACTGATAATTATCATTTCTATTTCTATTACTATATGGTTAAAACAGTGCTCACCTTGCAGAAAAATAAATTCCACAAAACTATCAAGTGCTGCTGATTGTAGTTTGTTTTACTACCTACAGTTACAAAATCAATGCAGCTGATCACACTAAAATGTTTGCAAGTGTCATGATGCATGTTGTTTTTGAGCAGACTAAAAATTCTCACTGTAGGAAGAGTATTTACAGAAACTAAGTTTCACTTCATGTAAGCAGATTCTGCTAGATAATAAAAATATATAGCAGTAAAATTCCTCAAAACTATTTATTTATAACCTAAATTAGTCATATGAAAAGTGTTTCAGTCTGCCAAATTTTTCTTACCTCTTTCATCCACATATTTTCATCCTCTTTCATCCACGCAGCAAAGGAAGTAAGCAAACCCCTAGCCATAATTATGAGAGCTTCTTTGGACTCAGGGGAGGTACCCATGGACTGGAGATGTGCAAATGTAACCCCAATTCACAAAGGAGGATCAAAGGCTGACACAAGTAATTATAGACCTGTTAGTTTAACTTCGGTTCCAGGAAAATTAATGGAGGCACTGGTTAAAGAAGCACTGCAGGATCATCTGGACAAGAATTCAGTTATAGCTCAGACACAGCATGGGTTTGTTAAGGGCAGGTCTTGTCTGACCAATTTGATTGGATACTATGATGTAGTCACAAAAGAACTGGATGCAGGGAATAACTTTGATATTATATATTTGGATCTTAGAAAGGCTTTTGATACTGTTGCGCATGGAAGACTGCTGCACAAATTGGAGAAGTGTGGCATTCGAGGCAAATTGCTGCTATGGATAAAGGGATGGTTGAGTGGCAGAAGACAGAGAGTGGTAATCAATGGACACTGCTCAACGTGGACTAATGTTATTAGTGGAGTTCCTCAGGGTTCAGTGTTGGGTCCATTGTTGTTTTCTGTATTTATAAATGATATTGATGATGGTGTATCAGGCTTAACGTCCAAGTTTGCAGACGATACAAAGGTTGGCAGGGTTGTTAAGGACACTACTGATACTATGCTGCTGCAACAGGATCTGGAAAGGTTGAGCAGATGGGCTGAGAGGTGGCAAATGAAGTTTAACATTGACAAATGTAAAGTACTACATATGGGAAACAGTAACCCCAGATCAACGTATCAACTCTGTGGTACTACGCTGACAGTGGTAGAGAATGAAAAGGACCTGGGGGTAATTGTGCAGGCAGATATGAAGTTCTCTGAGCAGTGCAGACGAGCTGCAAGAGTAGCTCATGGTGTCTTGTCAATGATATACAGGAATTTTTCTAGCAGGGACAGGGATGTGATTATTCCCTTGTATAAGGCATTGGTCAGGCCACACCTTGAGTACTGTATACAGGTCTGGAGGCCTCATTTCAAGAAGGATGTAGAGCTGCTGGAACGAGTACAGAGAAGGGCAACAAGATTAGTGAATGGAACAAAGGGTTGCTCTTACGAAGAAAGGCTTAAGTTTTGCAAATTACAGAGCCTGGAGACTAGGCATCGCCGAGGTGATCTGATAGAGGTGTACAAGGTTTTGAATGGCTTGAGCATGCTCAATGCCGATGGAATTCTTCCTCTTGCTCAGAATAATCACCTGAGAGGGCATAAATTCAAACTGAGGAAGGACGGATGTCGGATAGATGTGCGGAAATTCGCCTTTAGCCAGCGGGCAGTTGGTTTGTGGAATAGACTTCCATCGCTTGTTGTTGAAGTTGATAGCCTAAACAAATTTAAGGCTCAGCTGGACAGGTATTTCGAACGAATTGAGGGGTGAAATGGGAGTAGTGGTTGTTTTTTTTTTTTTTTTTTTCTTTTATTTTGGCTGATGCTGAATAAGCTTGCTTTCTTGCATCATATGCCTCTACTAATGCTAATGCTAATGCTAATTTCTTAAATTCAAACAGTCCAAATAACAATTAAAACTAAAATAAAAGATACAATTTCTTACAAAATCCTATTACTGAACTTTTTATTCTGGTGATTTTCTGCACAAAGTGAAAATGGTATATTAAATGTAAATAAGGTATATTATTCAAATTAAGAGTTAATTTAAAATATTTAAGTATACAACATGAATATTCGTCACTTTTTAAACACTAACCTCAAACTATTACTATTAGTGTATATTGATAGTAATAGTTTAATATTAATGATAATATACATATCAATGTATATTAATATCAATACATTCTGTACAAACATAACAAAAACTCCAATTACACCTTTAAAACATGTCCATCCACAATTTCTAGCAAAAACAGATATACCATGGTGACACAAACTGGATTTATTCTGCACATTGTTATAAAATGGACATACATTTCAACTGAGAGAAGATAAATTACAGATGTCCAAAAATTTTCCTTCAGGAAAAGGGTGATTCACTGCTGGAAACTGATTGCTTAAAGAGGAATTTGACAAATACTTGAAACGCAACACATTTTTTTTGCCAACAGTTACATAAGTTTGCTCCCTTGTATCATTTTGCAAAACCTATTACAAATTATTTTTCTCACATAAGTACTGCTACATAAGCACAGAATCTAGTCCAATAGCTCATGCAAACAATTTTTATCCTAATATTTAAATTAACACAACTCATTGTCTTTCTTAGCATTTTTTTTGTTTGTTTGTTTGTTTTTGTTTTTTTTCTTTGCTGTACTCCAAAACATACATGAAGTGCAATGATATTAAATGGATAAAGGAAATAATGAAAAGAAAGAAAGTAACACTGATTACACTCAGTTTTTATTATTATTATTATTATTATCCTTTTTTTTTTTTTTTTTTTTTTTGGCTGTTGCTACAATGTTTCCTTGCATCATTTTGCTAATACTAATAATAAATCTTTCTCAAACAGTTCAAGTTGTTAACACTGCTACACATGCACAGAACCTTGTCCACTTGCCAAATTGATAATTAAGTTTATTTTATTCATTTTTAAATTTATTAATAATAATAATAATAATCATATGTTTTCTACATCAGCATGTTCGGGAGGCAACTAGAGGAAGTAATACTCTAGATTTGATTATCAGTAGTGATTCTTCATGCATTAAGAATGTGCAGATAAATGAACCACTAGATGGCAGTGATCACAGTGTTCTGAAGTGGGATTTACTCAAAGAGGTAACTACCATTAGGGGTAAAGGGAAGGGGTATTGCTTTCGTAAAGGCGACTACGGTGGACTGAGACAGTATTTAAATTCTATACAGTGGGATCAACTGATGATGTTACCAACAGCAAATTCAAAATGGGAAGCATTCAAAGAACTTATCTTGGAAGCTACTAGGCTTTACATACCAACTAAGAAATATTGTTCAAGGTTTAGGCCTAAATGGATGTCAGATGAACTAATGAGGCATATGGCAGAGAAGAAAAATGCATGGGATACATACAAATTAACACGTGACACAGAAGCCTATGATAGATACAAGTTGATCTGTAACCAAGTTACAAAGGAGGTTAGGCAGGCAAAGGCAGATTACGAGAAATCCTTGGCAAAGGATGCGAAGAAAAACAGCAAAGAGTGCTTTACTTATGTAAACTCTAGAAGGAAGGGGATGAATCAGATTGGTCCACTTGATATCGATGGGTCAACTGTTTATGATCCTGCTCGGGTAGCTAACAAACTAAATGAATATTTTGCATCGACATTCACACATGAGGAGTTATTCAGCGAGGGGAATGCCAGAGGTGTATTCAACTCTGGCAGTAAGCTAGAGAATCTTGTAATAACTGAGAGTAAAGTGGAGGAGAAATTGTTGAAGATAAACACAAGAAAGGCACCTGGAGTGGATGGAATCTATCCAGTTATATTAAAGGAGGCAGCAATGGAAGTAAGCAAACCCTTAGCCATAATTATGAGAGCTTCCTTGGACTCAGAGGAGGTAACCATGGACTGGAGATGTGCAAATGTGACCCCAATTCACAAAGGAGGATCAAAGGCTGACACAAGTAATTATAGACCTGTGAGTTTAACTTCTGTTCCCAGAAAATTAATGGAGGCATTGGTTAAAGAAGCACTGCAGGATCATCTAGACAAGACTTCAGTTATAGCTCAGACACAGCATGGTTTTGTTAAGGGGAAGTCTTGCCTGACCAATTTGATTGGATACTATGATGCAGTCACAAAAGAACTGGATGCAGGGAATAACTTTGATATTATATACTTGGATCATAGAAAGGCTTTTGATACTGTTGCACATGGAAGACTGCTGCACAAATTGGAGCAGTGTGGCACTGGAGGCAAATTGCTGCTATGGATAAAGGGGTGGTTGAGGGGGAGAAGACAGAGGACACTGCTCATCGTGGACTAATGTTATTAGTGGAGTCCCTCAGGGTTCAGTATTGGGTCCTTTATTGTTTTCTGTATTTATAAATGATATTGATGATGGTATATCAAGCTTAATGTCCAAGTTTGCAGACGATACGAAGGTTGGCAGGGTTGTCAAGGACACTACTGACACTATGCTGCTGCAACAGGATCTGGAAAGGTTGGACAGATGGGCTGAGAGGTGGCAAATGAAGTTTAACATTGACAAATGTAAAGTACTACATATGGGAAACAGCAACCCCAGAGCAACGTATCAACTGTGTGGTACTACACTGACAGTGGTAGAGAATGAAAGGGACCTGGGGGTGGTTGTGCAGGCAGATATGAAGTTCTCTGAGCAGTGCAGACGGGCTGCAAGAGTAGCTCATGGTGTATTGTCAATGATATATAGGAATTTTTCTAGCAGGGATGAGGAGGTGATTATCCCCTTGTATAAGGCAATGGTCAGGCCACACCTAGAGTACTGTATACAGGCCTGGAGACCTCATTTCAAGAAGGATGTAGAGCTGCTGGAACGAGTACATTCACTAACAAGATTAGTGAATGGAACAAAGGGGTGTGCTTACAAAGAAAGGCTTAAGTTTTGCAAATTACAGTGTCTGGAGACTAGGCAGTAGCGAGGTGATCTGATAGAGGTGTACAAAGCCTTGAATGGCTTCAGCATGCTCAATGCTGATGGGATTCTTCCTCTTGCTCAGAATAATCACCTGAGAGGGCATAAATTCAAATTGAGGAAAGACAGATGTAGGATAGATGTGCGGAAATTTGCCTTTAGCCAGCGGGTGGTTTGGTAGGTGGAACAGACTGCCATCCCTTGTCGTGGAAGTTGATAGCCGAAATAAGTTTAAGGCTCAGCTGGACAGGTATTTGGAACGAACAGAGGGGTGAAGTGGAAGTGGTTATTTTTTATTTATTTATTTTACTTTAATTTTTTTGGCTGATGCTGCATAAGCTTGCTTTCTTGAATCAAATGCCTCTACTAATGCTAATGATCATCCACCTCCATAGATTTTAACCCTCACCCCCACCACCTGATACTCTACCCACTTTTATGCTTATTCTTCTACTACTTCTTGAGTTATTCCCAAACTATTTATCTGTATTCCTAGGTAGTTAAATTTCATTACTTATCTATCATTTTCCTTTTTAATTCTAATTTACATCTGAGTAGTTCTTTTGCCATTATTGGGATCTTTGTTTTCCCTGTGGATACTGCTATATTTTACTCTATGTTAAGATTATGTAGCATTGTTTGCAAATCATGTTCATTTTCTTCCATTAGTTCTCCATCATTTGCAAGCAGATTATATCATCTTCTTCCTGTCCAGTATTAGGTCTAGTGGCCTGTTACGGTCTCTCTCCATCTTTGCAGGGGTCTGCCTCTGTCCCTCCTTCCCTGGAGTTTGTAGTTTAGTATCTCTATTGGATAATGTCCGTTCTCCATTCTCTCTACATGTTGTATCCATCTGTTTCTATATGAGTTTATATAATTCAGTACTGAGGTTGTGTGTGTGCGGTGCCTCCGTAGCCAGGTGGGCAGGAGCAACAGTGCGTAGCACACGCTTTTTGATTAGACCGGGGTTCAAGCCGGTGACCACCAAATATGGAGGATGCAGAAATGTCAGGGAATGACCACCGCATATCCCCGGAGCAATATGGCCTTAGTTGCTAATGCTCCTAAAAACCAAATAACAACAACAACAGCTGAGGTTGTCTGCAGTTCTGACAGGATGTCTTGGCTTCTTTTCCTGTCAAGTCTGGTATAGCCTGCAGTTCTGCTCATGAAACACATTTCTGCACTGGTCAACCTCCTCCTGTCCCCTTTGTTCATTGTCTATGCCTCAGAGCTATAGGTTTGGATAGGTCTGGCAATGGTGTTATATATCCGTGTCCTTGTTTTCTTATGCATCAGATTAGAAATAATGAAAATATGGTTTATAGTTTTAGTAATTCCTATGTAATTTTTTATTTTTTGCTCAATATCTTTTTCTTTTTCACATGACAGCTGGTATCCTAGGTATTTGTAAGTGTTAACTTGTTTGATAATATTATTGTCAATGTAGAATCTTGCTTCTTATCAGATCTCTTCCTTTAAATGCCATCACTTTTGTCTTTGAAGATGAGATTTCCATATTCTTATCCAATTCCAATAAGAAATTATATATAATTTCTTATTTTTTATTCAAATTCCTTTATTTACTCTATTTGCTTCATTGATTCATCCATTATAAAGCTGAAGAGCGTTCAACTTGGCAAGTCTCCTTGTTTTATTCTGTTAATTATTTGTGTTTCATTTTTTCATATGAGCTGTGGCAGTAAAGTTCTCAGTCAGTGAAGGCATCCAGATAGATGATGATGTTCAGTTTAGTGGTTCCATGTGTGTCCTCAACATCGTGCGATCTCTTTTCTTTGAAGGCAGGCTTATTTCACCTTGGGAAAGAGGAGGAAGTCTGCTTGTGCTAGATCGATTGAGTAGGGTGGATAATTGATCTGTACAGTGCCACGTTTAAATATCTTCACAACAAGTGCAGAATGGGTGGGAGGCATTTTGCAATAAGAACCAGCTACCTTTCTCTCAAAATTGTGGTCTCACTCGGGAAATGGGCTTCAATAGTCTTTGAAGCATCTGTACATAGAATGCAGGATTGACTCTCTCCCCTTCACGTACAAATTCCTTGTGAATCACACCCTGTTTGTCAAAAATCATCTTGTTGATCCTGGATCATCTTGATCCAGGATGTATATGAAACTTTTTGGGCCTTGGCAATGATTTTGAAATTTACTGTATGCTCTGTTACTTCGTCTCTAGGTCATACTGAAACATCCAACACTCACTCATCTCCAGTTTGAGGAAATCAGGATTGTCTTGACAAAGCTGGATGAAGTCTTCGCATGATGACGCTCCTCTTTGTTTCTGCTCATCTCTGAGGCTCTGTGGCATAAATTTTGCACAGACCTTCCTTTTCCCAAAATCTTTGTGCAGAATTTGACATATCATCTCCTTATTGATATCCAACTTGTCAACCATCATTCTGAGTATCAACGACAATCTTAATGTCTATCTTTAAGCCGCTTATATTATTCCAACACACTGATACAACTTCACGTATCATCACCATAAACAGTTTGTAACATTTCATATGTTTCAGTTGCAGATTTTCCAAGTAGCAAAATTTGATATTCGTTTGTTGCTCCACTGCAAAATCATGACACAGAACGTTACTACTACTAACGAAACTGGTTGTTACTCAAAACCTGTCAGCCTGCAGGACAATCTGTGTACCACCATATATTGTAGCAAGTTTGAACTACATCATAACACTTTCATTTGTTTTCAAACTTGTCAAACAAACATGATTGCAAGAGCATCAGTCCAGGAACTTCATTGCTACACCTCGCATGAATACCATGCACACTGCTTATCTTAATCATGAGTAGTGTTATCACTTTTATGAAGTACCAATCAGATGTATATGAATACAAGAGAATATGTTGTTAAATGTTGGATTCGGTTTATGTTATTGATTTTTTTTTTTTTTTTTTTGCTTTATCACAGAAGTGATTATGCAACCTCCCAATTGGTTCTTCAACTTCACCATGTGTGGCTAATACTGATTTTGCTTGTACAGTTCATATGGTTATCAGTCTTTATTCCATGAAAGAAAGTACTGTATCTCAAATCCTACTGGTATGGTTGTTTTTCAGTAGAATAGTAACCATTTTTTAATTTTTGATTTTAATATTTTCTTTATTTGATTTTTGTATCGATTTAGCATTAGTAGAGGCATGTGATGCAAGAAAGCAAACTTATATAGCATCAGCCAAATAAAAAGAAAAAAAAAACACTTCTCATTTCACCCATCCATTCACACCAAATGCTTGTCTAGTTCTGCCTTGAACATATTTAAGTTGTCGACCTCCACTATGACAGATGGAAGTTTCTTCCAACTATCAACCACCCGCTGTCTAAAGGCAAATTTCTGCACGTCTATTCTACAATTGTCTTTCCTCAGTTTGAATTTATATTCCCTCAGGTGAGTAATCTGAGCAAGAGGAAGAATCCCATCGGCATTGAGCTTGCTGAAACCAGATGTGAGCCCCGGGGAGGCTCACATCTGGTTTCAACAAGCTCAACGCTGATGGGATTCTTCCTCTAGGTATGGGCTTGGCACTCCCAGGGTCCTGAGCTGGATATCATCATTCTTCTCTTTCTTGGTGATTCCCTTCTACCCCTCCTCTCTCTCTCTCTATCTCAGGGTAATTCAGGATTTTTTTTTTTTTGGCAGGTGCAGCAAAAGCCTCAGGCTTCCTTACGCCATATGGCTAATAGTAATAATAATCTCAAAGGTGACTAGTCTCCAGGTGCTGCAATTTGTAGCACTTAAGCCTTTCTTGGTAAATCAACCCTTTGTTCCATTCACCAATCTCATTGCTTACTCTGTACTCATTCCAGCAGCTCTACATCCTTCCTAAAATGAGTCCTCCAGACCTCTAAGCAGTATTCAAGGTGAGGCCTGACCATTGCCTTATACAAGGGGACAATGAACTCCTTATCCCTGCTAGACAAATTCCCTTATATCATTGACAAGACACCATGAGCTACTCTTGCAGCCTATCTGCACTGCACAGAAAACTTTATATCTGACTGCACAATTACCCCAGGTCTCTATCACCCTGAGTGTAGTACCACACAGTTTTTATGTTTCTCTGGGGTTACTCCTACCCATATGTAGTACCTTGCATTTGTCAATGTTAAACTTCAGTTACTACTTCTCAGCCCAACTGTCCAACTTTTCTAGGTCCTGTTGCGATAGCATATTGCACTGAGTTTAATATTTATCTATATATGTATACAGTATATAGATGTAGATCTGCTGGAAAAAGTACAGAGAAGGGCAATAAGATTGTTGAAGGAAACAAAGTGTAACAGTCTTACCCAGAAAGGCTTCAGGTCTGAAAATTGCAGCATCTTGAGGCTAGCACTTGCAAGGTGATCTGATTGAGATGTTTAAGGCTTTGAATGGATTGAGCAAGCTCATTGCTGATGGTGGGATTCTTTCTCTTGCTCAGACTATGCACATGAAGTGACAGAAATTCAGATTGAGGAAGGACAGTTTCAGGATAGATGTGCGGAAGTTTGCCTTTAGGCAGTAAGTGGTTAATTGCTGGAACAAACTTCCATCTGTTGTTGTGGAAGTTGATAGCTTAAATAAATTCAAGAAAGATCTAGACTAAACTATTGGAGGGAATGGATAAGTGAAATGAGAAGGATTTATTTATTTTTTACTGATGTTTGTAAAAGCTTTCTTTCTTGCATCATATGCCACTGCTAATGCTAATATTTGCATTAAAAAAAAAAACAAAAAAAAAAAAAAACCAGAAAATATTTCATTTTTGCTCTTAATGTTACTTTTCTTCTAAATGAACTCCTCTTGTAAAAATCTGAAATCCATCCTAGTATGGTATATTTTTCCATCATCTAGGACTGTCTTCAAACCCTCTCTTGAGCTTAACTATTCAAATGATGGCATTTATGTTAATGAGCGACACAAAGTCTGTTGACTCTCTGTCTCATAGATGGTCAGTTACTGCTGTATGACTTTCTATAGATACTTCTATGTGCAGTGTTCTTCTGAATTGGTATCTGTAATTCCACCACTCCTTCAAAACCTCATATATGACCTAATAAATGAAGTTATAAAACTTATAAAAGTTGAATGCATGAAACAACTTTGGCATTACTGGTATATATCTGGATTTTAGTAATGCTTTTGAATATGGTTTCTCACGAAAGGTTATTATATAAATTAGAGCTGGTTAGGATAACAGGGAATACACATAAGTGGATTAAAGATTCATTGAAGGACAGGGGATAGAGCAGTGTTTCTCAACCTTTTCGTTGCTGCAGCACACTTTTAAAGATGCTAAAATTTCGTGGCACACTACAATTACAACTATATCATATATTCACAAATGAGAAGTTATTTCTGCTGGGTATATTTAATAATACAATGTACACTTATTGTTTGTTTAAAATGCTTTTGTTATCTCTATTTACAAGAAATTTTTTGAACATACATGAAATTTAAAAGAAAATATGTAAAAAATTAACATAAAAACAAACAAAAATACAATTAATTTTAATTATAAAAGTTGGATTTATTATTATTATTTTTTATTTGCATTTTCCGTGTCACACTTGAAGCATATTCATGGCACACTAATGTGCCATGGCACATTAGAAACACTTGAGAAACACTGGGATAGAGAATGGGTATTCTTGAGTGCTGGCCAAGTTGAATGATATTGATAAAGCAGAATGGACTAGACATTGTGAACCTTTGGGCTACATGTTGTGGAATGTTGGTGAAATATGTTGGTCTACAAGTACGGTAGAGGCTGAAAATTTGGCAAAATTCAAGTAAGAATTGGATAAGTAGTACTTTTGTTGATGATGATAATAGTATGATTTTTTTTTTTTTTTTCTTTTTGTCAGATGCAGATTTTCTTGATCCATTATGGCATTTTAATAATACAAATTATAAAGATGAATTTACATAAAGAACTAAGTTATGAATGCTAGACCTATGAATATACACAAACAAAGCTCATTAAGGTATATAGCACAATAGAATATTTTTACAAGTAAACCTTTGAATATTTATATATTAGTATTATTATTTTTTTCCCCGGTCAAATATGAATAGATAAAAGTTGCTCTATTAATGTTAAGCACTACAGTCAAAATGTGCAAACTTTGTGTAAGAGCCACCGGACTAAGAGACACCTCATTATTAATTACTGTATTAGTTAATTAACAGTGGGCTTTAATAATTAGTTAATTATTTACTATAGCTAATTTTACCCACAAATAGCAACAAACAGCTCTTGGTTTTGATCTGGATTGGAACAGTTATAAATATTTTGGGCTTTCTTCTCACTGTGACTGCATTAATCAGCCCCCAGTGAAGGTTGCTTGACAAAAATATCTGGTTTTTGTTCTATCAGATTGGAATAAAAAAATTTAAAAGTAGGGTGGTTCCCTCTTTAAGTGGATTAAAATCCAAAGCTGCTTATTGCATTCAAGAAGCAGTGAATGTCAATCTAGAAAACCTCCCATACCATAAATTAATTGCAGAATCCAAACATGCCTTAACAACCATATTGTATATTACTGTGTGGGCACTTCAAAGCTCAGGCAATAGCAAAAATATTATTAGTATTCTGAAATTATCCTTTTTCATATATGTCCCCTTGTGTGTACCATCTGAAGATGTACAGATGTTAACATTATTTAGTTTACTTAGCCCACTTAATTACTTCTTGCTAGTACTTTCCTTCACCATGTAAATTCCTAGCTTCTAGGTGCAGTGGTGGTTGAAATATGCATCCACATGTTCATGGTTTTGGGGTGGGTTAACTCTGTAACTTTTCTTTTCCAGACCTGTACAGATTGTTGGATTTTATCATATCTATATAATTCTACAGTTTAAATAAGTTAATATACTTACTGCATCATCAATCTTTTTTGGAAGACCAAGGCCATTTCATGGGGATCCACTGTTTACTATTTATAATTTTGGTTTCCTTAAAGTGGAGCAAGAACTTAATAACCCTTGTGAAGAAAACAATGTAAAATTTTTCTAGATATTTTATGATTTTTTTTTACAATCTTTTATAGTTGCCTTACCCGCACGCATCTAATGCAACAGTTTGTTTTTTAAAGCCACCTTTATCAATTCTTTTCAGAGCATCCAAATTAGTTTTCATAGAAATATTAACTCTGGTTTCTCACCCATATTTCATTAATTTATTGTAATATTTGATTAAATTACATAGTATAGTTGCAGTAACAAATAATTTTACTGGTGCAAACACTAGCAAAATTATTAATGCTAGCCACAAGCATACTGTCTGATGTCCATGGAACACTAGTGTGCCTTGGGCATTGGACAATATATTTTGAGAAGGGAAGGGAAGGGAAGGAGCATCAGTTAATCTGGTGAGCTAATTAAGCAAAGGTGGTTAAAAGGGTTTCCACTGTACTGGCATAAGTTATCTCCAAAGGTAATTGATGCTGACATGTTGGGAAATTCAAAGATTAGTGGATTGGCACCTATGTGAGAAGTGAAAAATATAAGAAGCCACTCCCTCTAGATGAAGCAAAATCAGGGCTTCGCTCCCTTACACCATTATGGCTGACACTTAATACTAACTTGGTTTTGATGGTATTGACTGGTTCCATTAATTCTGCATTTGAATGCAGGGACCCACTTTATCCTCCTTTGGGTAAATGAGGGTTCAGGAAACTGACAGAGACTGGCATTTTGTTTTATTTTCCTATTTGCAATTCACAACCTTAATTTTTTTTTTTTTTCTGAAATAAACCATGATGATGACCCAGGAAAGAGCATTAGCGTTAGTAGAGGCATATAATGCAAGAAAGCAAGCTTATGCAGCATCACCCAAAAAAAAAAAAAAAAAAAACATGCTCCCATTTCACCCCTCCGTTCGTTCCAAATACCCGTAGTCCAGCTCAGCCTTAAATTTATTTAGGCTATCAACTTCCACAACGAATGATGGAAGTCTGTTCCACCAACCAACTACCCACTGGCTAAAGGCAAACTTCCGCACATCTATCCTACATCTGTCTTTCCTCAATTTGAATTTATGCCCTCTCAGGTGATTATTCTGAGCATGAGGAAGAATCCCATCAGCATTGAGCATGCTCAAACCATTCAAGGCTTTATACACCTCAATCAGATCACCTCGCAGGTGCCTAGTCTCCAGACACTAATTTGCAAAACTTAAGCCTTTCTTCGTTAGAGCAACCCTTTGTTCCATTCACTAATCTTGTTGCCCTTCTCTGTACTCGTTCCAACAGCTCTACATCCTTCTTAAAATGAGGCCTCCAGACCTGTATACAGTACTCAAGGTGTGGCCTGACCATTGCCTTATACAAGGGGATAATCACCTCCTTATCCCTGCTAGAAAAATTCCTGTATATCATTGACAAGACAGACCGTCTGCACTTCTCAGAAAACTTCATATCTGCCTGCACAATTACCCCCTGGTCCTTTTCGTTCTCTACCACTGTCAATTCCACAGAATTGATATTCCCATTTGAAGATATAGAAGTGTCATCATATGGTATAATTTTGGTAATTCTTCATTGGATCCTTATGATTATGAAGTAACTAAAATGGCAAATTAAAAGGTGTTTGAAGTTGATATATAATCCAATGAAAGGTCAGTTATTTCTTTAAAAAAATATATTAAAAAAATACCACAGTGAATTAAATACCACAACAAATTAATCAGGTGCAAAATTACCACAATTATACAGTAGCCAAGAATTTAAGTATTTAAGTAGTTGTTGCAGATCCTATGGTTCCCCCATTAGTCACTTTTATACTCCCTTTGGTGAGGTTTACACCATAACCGGTCATGTGCGTGTAGTGTTTTGTGTGTAAATTTTGTGCTCTGTTCTGCTGTTATGTTGTGTGATAGGCTCCTGGCATTTTACCAAAAGTCCCATCCTGATATCAGGATCAGCAAACAGAGGACATTCAAGGACATTCCTACATTCCTATCTTCTTTGAGGAAAGAGTCCAAATATCATGGACCAAATTTCAACCCATCAAACTCCAGTAGCCAAGAATGAAAAAAAAATAAAGTAAAATAAAAAAATTCTGCACTTTGTCCCAGTTAGGGGTCAGTGACATGGATGGAACACTTGTCGTTCCTCCCTGTTGATATGCCCAGCTGAATTTTTACAAGCCGGTTGGTTGGCCAGACCTGACGCTATTGGTTTTTATTTTGGTGTTTCCTTCACCCAACGTCAATGCAAACTTTTATCATATTTAGTAGTCATGGGCTTGAGTTCTGGTCCACTAAAATAGTGCATGCCACTGCACCTCTTTCTCCTGACCACTCGGCTACGTCGTAGCCTCGATACAGTAGCTAAGAATCAGTGGAAAATATTAAGTTGCTTTAATATATCCTTTGTTGTGTTGGTACAGGTCTTGTTATTCTCTTTCTATATAATTTTCCCCTGGACATTTATTACCAAACACTAATCTTTTAAAGACAAGTTAACCAGCCTTGGTGATAATCCAGCATACAGCTGTGGTATTAATGAAATGGGAGCACATCTTATATGCCTGTCTAAATTAGAAAGATGTCTAAATTATTAGACATCTTTCTATAAGTTATGAAACCTCTTTGTCACACTGGAGGCATTTTGGCATTGACTGAATTTGCACATGAGGTGTTTGAGGTGTTTCATCACAACGTAAGTCCAAGATGTGAGCCCTCCCTGCCTGCTTGATTCCTGTCTAATCTAAATTTCTTAAAAAGAAATTTAGATTAAACAGGAATCAAAAGTTCTTAAAAAGACCTGGTGGAGCTGGTAACTCTCCACTGTTGATGGACTTCTACCCTGTGACTGTTGCACCCGATGTTGTGGTTGTAGGATTAGTGACCATAGATGACATCCTAAAACCCCTTGCCAGATCTAGACATCACTGTCACCTGCCCCTGATGGTGTGGGATTCATGACCTCTCTGCTTCAGGAGTCCCTAGTGTAGGAGGTCTCTAAAACTTCGTCCAGGCCACAGACTCAACTAATGAATATAATCTGTTGACATCATCCTGTTAATTGTGACATAGGATTTGTACTGGTTTGTTGACAGTCATGAAGCTTTCAGCTAGAAACTGTTACTTGGCAGGTGCAAACATGAGACCTGATACCAGGCTTCAGCCAGCATTGGATGTTTATAAACTCATGATGTTTCTACAATATTCTTGGACTTGATTGACCTCCCCCCACACACACACACACCGACCTAGACTTGAACCCAGTAGCATGAGTTGATGACAAAGTGTGGTGTAAGGCTCAAGGTGACACTTTACACTGGGCATGTGTATGATCCTATGCCTGCCTGTTTCCTGACTCAGGATGCTTTCTTCCCTTGGGTCCAGACAAGAGCCGGCCAGAATAGCAACACCAGACTCGACTCTGTTGAATTGTCTTTGGACAACACGGGACAAGCCACTGTTGCCATGTCTTACTCTGATGACCCAGGATGTTACCATCCACTACTTGTGCCAATATATACCTGAGCCCAAGGAAGGAAAATGTATTGGCACAGCAAGTAGGGGATGCCTTAAGGTGTGGAATTCTTCGCCGACATTTTATGCAAATATTGGATTGCTTGCTACCATTGAACTGCCAGCATTGGATGTTGTGCCAAGTAGCAAGTGTACAGGATTCTCTGATCCTATAACCTTCACTTCCTTTCTCCCCTGGGCACCTCTGCGAATTCCTTCTATGTATCTTTTTTATTATTTTTTTTTTTCACTGCCCACCCCAGAAAATTTGGGTGACTCTGGGGGTTGGTCTCACCAGAGTTTACTGCCCTACATTTCCTGGCCCAGCTCCCCGCTATCATCGACATGTCCATGGTCTTACATAGGGGCCCATGGAACACCACCAGCTCCCTCAGTTGGTGGTGTTCCATGGGCCCCTATGTAAGAGGCCAGATGAAAACATAATTTACATCTACATGCACAGGACCACATTACTCTCATTTTGGCCTTTAAAGAATATTGTATATGTCACAGAGATTCTCACACATTACTCTCATTTTGGCCTTTAAAGAATATTGTATATGTCACAGAGATACTATCGTGAAGTTGAGGGAATTCCCAGTACTGCCAGACAAATTATACACTGTATAATTGTCAGATTATTATTTTAATAGCGGTTCTGGTGCCATTAAAATAATCTGAATTTTTATAACAGTATGGTGTCTTATGAGGAGAATTTTTGTAAAAAAAAAAAAAAAAAGAAAAAAGTGTAATGTTCTACAGATTTTTGTTGACGTATTTATTTACAAGGATCAAATCACATGTGTATATGTAATTAATTTTATTTAGGGAGTTTTTAAAAATAAATGAAAAATCCTTAAGTTCTCATATGATTTCTTTTAGTTTACATAAAATATGGAAGGAGGAGCAGGAGGAGGACCACCAGCACGAGGAGGACCCCGTGGAGGACCCAGAGGCCGTGGCCCTGGTAGAGGCCCAGGTTTTGGGAGAGGAAGAGGTGGCCCACCAGGAAGGTACTGAAAAATTTTTTGTCCCGTATAATTCATACTTTTCAGCTTTTGCTAGATAATTCCCAGAAATCTTATCATGGTTTCTTGAATGTTTGTTTCTTCCAGATTTCACTCCAGTTTGCAACATAATTTTTAAAATACATATTTGTCTGCCATTAGGTGACTCTGCCTTTGTTTATCGCAAAGTAAAGCTTGTCCCAAACACATTAACTACAATGTGTTTTCAGTTTTGTTTTATGCATCAGTGTCTGTTTTGCTGTTATTTGTGCACTTTTATGTGTAGTTTTTCTAAATGTTTTAGATTAATCAATTATTGTAAAATTATTGTATTGTAACTCCAAAATAACTTACTTAGTGGAGTTTGACTAAAAACAGTAGTGGAAGAAAGAGATTTGTGAGTTATATTATGGTCAGATGTGATGTTCTCCAAGCAGTTTAGACAGGTGGCAAGGAGATCCTATCGATGATTTATTGAATATTTACTTGTATAGATGGGAGGGTTGTAACACCTCTGCATAAGGCAATCATGAGACCACACAGTTGGAATAAATGTACAGATATGTACATTTATTCCAACTATATACCAACTAAAAAAAAAAGACCTTTACTTCTTGAAAGGGTCCAAAGACAGACAGTGCACCTGGTGAAATCGGCAAAAGAGTACCCATATGAGGAAAGACTAAATATGTGGGCTGCAGAACTTGGAAACTAGACAATTTAGAGGAGATTTTATTGAGAGTAAAAGTAAAATAAGGGTGAAATTTTTACTGTTAGAAATGATTCCAGAACTAGGGGCCATAATTCAAATTACAGGAGTTGGGGGGGGTGTAGAACTGGATATGCAGGAAGGTTTCTTTTAGCTAGTGAGTTGTTTAATTATTATTGAAATAAGTTGCCTCCATGATTGGGGCTAACAGGTGAGGGAAATTCAAAGCTCATCTGGATAGATACTTACATGGAGTCAAGTAGGTTATTTATTATTATTGTTATTTATTTATTTATTTTTATATGGTTCAGCAAAAGACCAAAGGAACCATGTATAAAAATTGGTACCATTTTACTGAAAGTATGAAGGTACCTGATTTTATTATTATTATTATTATTATTATTATTATTAGCATATGGTATAAGGAAGCCTGAGGCTTATGCTGCAAAAAAAAAAAAAATTTTTTTTGAATTACCTTGAGTGAAGGGGAGAGAGAGAGAAGAAGAAGAAGAATCAAAAGGGAATCACCAAAAAAGAATGAAGTGGGCAGGAGCAGCAGTGCGTAACACACACTTCTTGATTAGACCGGGGTTCGAGCCTGTGACCACCAAATATGGAGGATGCGGAAAGGTCAGGGAATGATCACCGCATATCTCTGAGCAATGTGGTCTTAGTTGCTAATGCTCTTAAAAACCAAATAACAAACAAACAGAAGAATGATGACATCCAGCTCAGCACCCCGGGTGTGCTAACCCCAGGGACTTAACAGATGTGAGTCCCTGGGGTTAGCAAGAGCTTATGATGGGGGGAGGGATGTTTCTTTCCCATAACTCACTATTAACGAATCAGAAAAGGATATGATAGAAAATCAAGTTTCCAATTTTTATGCAAGAATATTTGAGGATAAATACTCGCTCTTATATATCACTGTTGGTAAATCAGAATGGCATGTTGAAGAAAACAATAATACAGGCAACCCCCATATAACACTATACTAAAACATGATATCTCTCTAACACGATTGATAAATTGCGGCAATCCGCACACAACACAGTACTTCTACAACAAGGTTTCACTCTAACACGGTTTGAGTATTGCTGGAAATCTCGCATAACATGGTATTTTTGAGCTAGAAAAACTCTGCTATTATGTTAGATCTAATTTTCACTGTTTCCATTCCTTTTTGTGAATCCCTGCTGTTGACTCACTAATTGTTATTTCCTTCATGATATTTTTCTAAAGCATATTTCTGGAGATGTGCAGTTTCTGGTTTATTGGTCTTTTCTATTAGTGTAATCAATTATAAATGTAAACTCGATCTAGTTGCATTTGCTATAGTACTGATAGCTGGAATTCTGTGGGTTTTCACATTATTATGGTGAAATGTGTGTCCCCCCTTCCATGAAATATTCAATCATATAAAAAACATAAATAAATTTTCATAAACTCATTACTCCATATCGTGTTTGTCGCAATTTATGAGTGCCGCATTCTTTGTTATTAATTGCTTATCGTTTTTACTATTTTAAATTTTACAACCAAAAAAAAAAAGTCAGTGAACAGAAATATCAATTAGTATGTACATATTACAGTACATATTAATTAAGCTATGTATGCAAGTATAAATTTATTTTTATTTTGCTAGCTGGAAAATATTCTTTAAATTTTCACATATCATTTAAAGCGGGAGTTCACTGTATTTTGTTGGGAGATCCCTGAGTGCTATTGAACCTATGCTTGTTTGGGAAAATAAACGATAATTGTGACTTCGAAGAGTGCAGTTCGTGACTTTTTAAAGAGAGCAGAAGGTACACGAAATGTAGATGCTGCAGAAGAGATTGTGCTTAGCAACAGTGAAGAGGAAGAAAATTAATTGAACGTACATTATCTCATATATAAGTATCACAGTTTGTAAGGTAAGATGTTTGTTCAGTTATTACTATTTAAGTTACTACTATCATAAATATATAAATATAATAAAGTTAAAATATTAAGTTATTACTACCATAAAAATTAAGTTTCCGATAGTTATAAAAAAAATAGCATATTTTTGTTAGCTTTTAGAACGTACCCTCATATAACTACAGTGTTACCCGAGGGTCACCTGTATTTAGGTATTCGAGGGTTACGGTCGAGGTGAGAGGTCCTTTAGGCACTTCAGATCACAACTTGGTGATTGTCTCTTCTCCAATGGAGCCTTTACTTCATGGCTATTCCCAACCTCGTGTTGTTTGGCATTGCAAGAATGCAAAATGGGATGACCTGCAAAATTTCTTTTCTTCTTTTCCTTGGTCGGATCACTGTTTCAAAACTTCTGATGTCAACGTTTGCTCAGATCGTGTCAGTGAAATTATTCTTGCAGGAATGGAATCCTTTATCCCACACTCCTCTTTAAAATCTCGTCCTTTATCTAAACCTTGATTTTCCAATAAATGTGCTAAGGCTGTTCAAGAGAAAAATGTTGCGTATCGTAATTGGCTTGTTTCCAATTCTTCAGCTTTATTTCCTGCCTACACTAAAGCTCGCAACAATTGTAAAGCAGTTATTAATCACTCCAAACTAGAGTTTGAACAGGCTAAGAGTAGAAAACTTGCTTCTTGCCCCAGTGGTAGCCGAGCATTCTGGTCTCTTGCCAAAGCTATTGGCCGCAACTTTTGCCCATCTCTGTCCAAACCAGATGGTTCTGTTGTCACTTCAGCCAAGGATAAAGCTGACCTGCTAGCATCCCATTTTTCTTCCAACTCATGTATTAATGATCTTGGTAAAACACCTCCCTCCATTCCCAACACGCTCCATTCAATGCCTCCTGTGGTCTACCGTCAAAAGGATATCAGAAGGATTTTCACGAATCTTGATGCTAAGAAAGCTCCAGGTCCCGATGGTATTTCTCCACTTGTTCTCAAAATTTGTACCCCTGAACTTACTCCTATTCTTTGCCACCTTTTTTCACTTTCTTATTCCAAAGGTGTTTTTCCTTCTGCTTGGAAAAATGCTCATATCCAGCCAGTTCCTAAAAAGGGTGACAAATCCCTCCCATCCAGTTATCATCCCATTGAAATTACTTCTACTTTTTCTAATGTAATGGAGAAATCCATTAACCACCAACTCTTAAACTACTTAGAAATCTTCCGTCTGATCAACGATTGCCAGTATGGATTCTGTCAGTGTCGATCCACTGGTGATATTTTGGCTTATATTACCCATTTATGGACTAATTCAATTGAAAGGTTCAGTGAAACGCAAGTAGTTGCTCTTGATATCTCAAAGGCTTTCGATCATGTTTGGCATAAAGGTCTTCTAAACAAACTTTCATCGTATGGTTTGCCAACTGTTTTTTGTAATTGGTTATCCAGTTTTCTCTCTGATTGCTCACTGAGGGTGATGGTAGTTATGGCTCTCTGTCTTCTAACTTCTCCACTAATGCCGGTGTCCCCCAAGGTTCAGTTCTTTCCCCCACTCTTTCCCTCTTATATATTAATGACCTTCCATTGACTGGAAATCCTATCTATAGTTTTGTCAATGATAGCACATTGCATTCCACTTTCCATTTTGAGAAACCTTGCCCTGCTCAATGAGCTTCAACTTCTCGAAAAGCTGCTACCAACTCCTTAAATGCAGATCTTCAGTTAATTCTCCAGTGGAGCAAAGACAACTTAGTTGATTTCAATCATTCTAAAACTCAGTCTTGTCTTATATCCTGCAATAAGGATTCTTCTGCTCCTATGCTTATCTTTGGTGACACTCCGATTTTTAGGCAAAATGATATATCTCTTTTGGGGATTACCCTGACTTCTAATCTCTCTCGGCACAAGCACATTACAAATATTGCTTTCTCTGCATCCAGTGAACAGCTGTTTCCAAACAGCTGTTCACTGGATGCAGAGAAAACAGTGAACAGTTGTTTTTGGAAACAGTGAACAGCTGTTCACTCTGTACAAATCGCAAATCCGCCCTACCATGGAATATTGTTCCCACATCTGGAGTGGTGCTCCCAAAACCTCTCTCAGGCTTCTTGATTCCATTCAGAAGAGGGCAGTTAGGTTAATTAATGATTCATCTCTAACAGAGTCTCTCCACTTGCTGTCTCATAGACGTACAGTTTCTGCTGTATGCCTCTTCTATAGATATTTCCATGGGCACTGTTCTTCTGAATTGGCTTCTATAATTCTCGCTCTCTCTTTCAAAACAGTCTGAACCCGTGCAGCCACCAGCCAACATCCATTTACTGTCCAACTTCAAACTCACAGAACCAACTTTTCATCTTCCTCGTTTATTCATTCAACTGCCGTTTCCTGGAACAACCTTCTTTCATACGTATTTCCTGAAAATTACGGTCTAATTCAACAAATATCTTCTTTCGTCTTCTCAGCCTCCAACCCAAGCACGGTACTAAGTACTATAGGTTCTAATACCTCTCATGTTTGGGGTTTACATAAAAAAAAAAAAAAAAAAAAAATTAAATAAATAAATTTGTTATAAGCTTGTATGCACACTGTTGTGTTACACCACATGCATATGTATATAAATTGAAAACCATGATTCCCTTAGGTTGTTGTTTCAGTATTCAAATGGTATATCATATCCTTTTATATCCATTTCCTATTCATTAACAGAGAGATATAGAAGATAGCATTTTCCCCACATGCCCCTGTATATAGAAATGGTAATTCACATTAGTTGTTTTGGCATACATTGAAGTATCATAATTTCTAGAGTGCGAATAGAACGATGTTATGGGGAGAGTAGTATTAATAGTCACAAATGATAAGGAAGTAAGTAAACAGTGTCGGCCAAAAAAAAAAAAAAAAAGCACATCACATGTCCTTCTCCTTCTAATAATTTTTCTAGTTCCTCCTTAAATTTATTCAAAGTCCCCACTTCCACAATTCCAGATGGAAGTTTGTTCCATCACTCAACTACCCACTGGCTGAAATCAACATTTTGCATATTTATCAAATTTTCCTTCCTCAATTTAAATTTGTCTCACTCATTTGTTGTCAATCCATTAAAATCCTTAAACACCTCATTCAGATTCCTTTGTAGGTGCTTAGTTTCCAGATACCACAATTTGCAGAACTGAAGATGAATTCCTGTAAGAATACCCTTTTGTTTCCCTCACTAAGCTCATTATTGCTCTTCTCAGTATTTGTTCTAACATCATCATCATCATCAGCCATTTTCAATCCACTGCAGGATGAAGGCCTCTCCAGCAACTTTCCAGTTCCTTCTGTTTTGAGCACTGGCCATCCATTTACTACTCAAAAACTCATGAATTTCATCTATCCATCTCCGCCTTTGTCTTCCAGGTTTTCTTCTAGCTCCTCTTGGGTAACATTCTGTTATTTTCTTAGTCCATCTGTCATCATGTCTTCGAGCTATGTGTCCTGCCCAAGACCATTTTAGTTCTTTAGTTTTGATAAGAATGTCCTTTACTTGAGTTTGCTGCCTAATCCACGTGTTTCTCTTCTTATCTAACAGTCTGATTCCCAATATAATTCGTTCCATTCTTCGCTGTGTAGTTCTTAGCTTCTCTTCCATTCTTTTAGTGAGTGCCCAAGTTTCACTTCCATAAGTCATGGTGGGGAGTATACATTGATTCATTATTTTACGTTTCCGACAAACTGGGATATTGCTCTTCAGTATGTGACTATATTTCCTGAATGCTATCCATCCAAAATTTATTCTTCTCTTGACTTCCAGCCATTTATCATTATTACAGCTAATAACTTGTCCCAGATAAGTATATGACTCCACCTTTTCAATTACTGCTCCTTCAATCATTATTTCCCTTTCCGTGGCATACTTGTTCATCATTACTTTTGTTTTAGCCATATTCATCTTTAGTCCAAAATCCTTACTAACTGTGCATAACTGATTAAGATTTTCCTCTAATTCTTTGGGATCGTGGCTTATGACCACAATGTCATCTGAAAATCGTAAATGGTTTAGGTACTCTCCGTTCACATTGACTCCTTTCTGCGACCAGTCAAATCTTCTGAAAGCTTCCTCAAGGGCAGCAGTAAACAGCTTCGGAGATATTGTGTCTCCTTGTCGAACTCCTTTCTCGATTTTAAATTTGCTACTGTCTTTGTCTAGTCTAATAAAGGATGTAACACTCTCATATATTTTCTTCAAAATCATAATATATGGAGTATCTATGCCTTGTCTTTCCAGCGTCCGAAACATTGCCTTATGCTGTATGGAGTCAAATGCCTTTCCATAATCCACAAATGCCAGGCATAATGGTGTTTTATATTCATTTGCTTTCTCCATTAGCTGTGATATTACGTGAAGGTGATCCATAGTTGAGAATCCTGTCCTAAAGCCAGCTTGCTCTTTCGGTTGATTCTCATCAAGTATTCTTTCTAATCTGTTAGTAATGACCCTTGTGAACAACTTGTAGATATGGGATAACAAGCTAATTGGTCTATAATTTCCAATTTCTGATTTATCTCCTTTCTTATGCAGCAAAACTATGATTGCATTATTCCACTGCTTAGGCATCGCACCTTTTCTAATGCACTTTGTGAAGAGCCTTGCCAGTTTTTGTGTTATGTCTCTTCCTCCCAATTTTAACAACTCTACAGTAACTTCATCTTCCCCCGGGGCTTTCCGATTCTTCATTTTCTTCAATGCATGTTCTACCTCATCAGGAAGAATATCGGGTATGTCGTATGTGTTGCTACTTTGCAATCCATCTTCCCCACTGCTGGTATCATTCCCTCGCTCCTTGTATAATTCTCTATAGTAGTCTTCTGCTATTTGAATTATGCCTTCTCTGCTGTTTATAAGTACACCATCGCTATTCTTCAGTTTCAGTATCATTTGTCTTTCTGTATTACTGCTCATGGCTGCTGATTTAAATCTTTTGTTTTCCCTTAATGCTTGTTCTACTTTTCTTGTGTTAAATCTTCTTATGTCCTCTCTGAGTCTCTTTCTAATGGCTTTGCATAACTCAGTATACTCAATTTTCTCCTTGTCAGTTTACATTGCTCTTCATTTGTCGCCTTCGGTTCATCATGACAAGTGTTTCTTGACTAATTTTTTCTTCTTTGGATTTCTGTTTCCCTATAGGTTTCTTGGGCTTTATCACTTTCAAAAAGTTGTAATATTCCTCGTCGATATCTTGATCCTCAGCAGTCTGCAGAAGCTCATACTTGTTCTTAAGTTCCAGTACATACTGCTTTTTCTCCTCTTCTGTTATCTCAAAGACCTTTGTATTATTTACTCGAGTCAGTTTTTTCCTTTCCTTTCCTACATCTATATCAAGTGTACATCTTACCATTCTGTGATCACTTCCAACATTTACCTTATTCAGGACGGTAACATCAGTCACAATATATCTTCTGTTAGAGAGGATGAAGTCGATTTCATTAGTTGTTAATCCATTTGGACTCTTCCATGTCCACTTTCTGTTCACCCTTTTCTTGAAAAAAGTGTTCATTACTGACATTCCTTGAGATTCTGCAAATTCCACAAGTCTTTCACCTCTTTTATTTCTTTCACCAATTCCAAAATTTCCTATAGTTCCTCTTTCTGCGCTGTTTTGCCTTTTTCCAACCTTAGCATTGAAGTTCCCCATAATAATAGTGTAGTGGGTTTTCTGCTCATCTAGAAGACTCAATTTCATTGTACATTTCTTCAACCTCTTCATCATCATGGCTTGATGTTGGTGCATAAATCATTATAATCTTTAGCTTGTACCTCTTAGAAATCTTGAGTATTAGTCTTGACACCCTTGGTGATGTACTTTTGAATTCCAAAATGTTGTTTTTAAAATCTTTATGGACCAGAAACCCAACTCCACCTTCACTCCTTTCACTGTTTCCATTGGTGTACAGCAGATTTCCACTTGATAAACTTATAAGTGATTCATTTCTTCTTCTTGTTTCAGCCAAACCGATGATATTCCAATTCACATTTTCTAATTCCTTTTCCAGCTCTAATATCCTGTCTTCACCAATGAGTGATCGTTCGTTATAACAGGCCAAGTTCAATTTCCGTGTATGGCAGCCTGGTCGTACCCAGAGATTCTTAGCACCCTCTGCTTCCACTCTGATCCTCTCGCTGCCTAAGAGGGAGAGTGAAAGCTGCTGGGGACTGAGGGCCATTTGTATTGTTGTGCTCTCATTGCTGGAGGGTTTGGTCTTTTCCTCTTCACGCTGACCAGGCGTCTTGAAGAGAACCACTCTACACGTTCGTTGCCACCTAAGTGACGTAACAGGGCTTACCATCGAGGAGGTGTGCATGAGTGGATTTTAGGGAGGCAGGCCAACCGGACTTCTCCTAAATCTTCTGTAATAGAGAGATATTGGATCCATCAGTGTTTTAGGCTGAGTGTCTGATAACACACAGGATACCTGTTCCCCTCTTTCAATATTCCCACATTCACATCAACCTAATCCAAATTGAAATGCAGCAAGTTAATTACCTCGACATTGCAACAGCAGGATAAGGTGCATTGATACAGCCAAGCTACAACAAATGTGCTTTTCATTTAATCATTCCAACACATCATTGCCACGAAATTCACAGAAGGAATGCTTACCAGTGTTCCAATTTTCAGACTTTAAATTCAAAACAAAGCTTTAAGTGTATTTCAAAAATGTTCATGTGCCATTTGTACACCCACATTTGCTAAATAACAGCAAATGATTTCCTACGTGTAGATCCCCCTATTTCAAAAAGTCAACACTGGTACAAAAGACCTCACGTGATTGCAAGCCAAAGATTCCACCCCTGAAAGATTTCTGACCTTTGCAATAGACAGATACCATAGCAATTAATTAAACAACTGTTCAAAGTTAATGCAATGCATAAAAAAATTTTGCTTTTTTTATCTATGAAATCATGCATGCCACTTATTGTGATCACAGATAATGTTATCATTAATGTAATGTTATCAATTTTATGAAGTCTCAATCAGAAATATATTAATACATAGAAAAAAGTTCATTGTAATCAGTGCTTCAGTTTATGTTATTGCCTTTTTACATATGTGCAGGGGAAGTGAGTAAGTAATGTCCTGATTTGTTCATGAACTCCAACACATGGGGTGGATGGGATCTATTCAGTTATATTAAAGGAGGTGGCAAAACAACTAAGCAAACTTTTAGCCATAATTATGAGAGCATCCTTGGACTCAGGGGAGGTCCCCACGGACTGGAGATGTACAAATGTATCCCCAATTCACAAAGGAGGATCGAAGGGTGACACAAGTAATTACAGACCAGTTAGTTTAACTTCTGTTCCGGGTAAAATAATTGAGTCACTGGTTAAAGATGCATTGCAGGATCATCTAGACAAGACTACAGCAATAATTCAGACACAGCATGGGTTTGTTAAGGGAAAGTCTTGTCTGACAAATTTGATAGGATATTATGATGGGGTTACAAAGGAACTGGATGCAAAAAATAATTTTGATATCATATATTTGGATTTCAGGAAAGATTTTGACACTGTTGCGCATGGAAGACTATTGTACAAATTGGAGCAGAATGGTATTAAGGGTAAGTTGCTACAATGGATAAAAGGATGGTTGAGTGGGAGAAGACAGAGGGTGGTAATCAATGGGTGCTGCTCTTCATGGACTGATGTTATTAGTGGAGTCCCACAGGGTTCGGTATTGGGTCCACTGTTGTTTTGTATATTTATCAGTGATATTGATGAAGGTATATCAGGCTTAGTGTTGAAGTTTGCAGATGATACAAAGGTTGGCAGGGTTGTTAATGACAGTAATGGCAGTGTGCTACTGCAACAGGATCTAGAAAATTTGGGCAGATAGGCTAAGAAGTGGCAGGCAACTGAAGTTTAACCTTGACAAATGCAAAGTACTGCATATGGGTAGAAGTAACCCCAGAGAAACGTACCAACTGTGTGGTACTACACTTAAGGTGGTAGAAAATGAAAGAGACCTGGGAGTAATTGTGCAGTTAGATATGAAGTTTTCTGAGCAATGCAGACCGGCTGCCAGGGCAGGTCATGTGGTTTTGTCAATGATATATAGGAATTTTGCTAGCAGGGAAAAGGAGGTGATTATCCCTCTGTATAAGGCAATGGTCAGGCCACGCCTTGAGTACTGCGTACAGGTTTGGAGGCCTCATTTTAGGAAGGATGTAGATTTACTTGAGTGTGTACAGAGAAGGGCAACAAGATTGGTGAGGGGAATGAAGGGATCCTCTTACCAAGAGAGGCTTAAGTTCTGCAAATTGCGGTGGCTGGAGGCTAGGCACCTGCGTGGTGATCTGATTGAGGTGTATAAGGCCTTGAATGGGTTGAGCCCGCTGAATTCTGATGGGATCCTTCCACTTGTTCAGATTACGAACCTAAGGGGGCATAAATACAAATTAAGAAAAGGCAGATGTAGAATAGATGTGCGGAAATTTGCCTTTAGCCAGCGGGTGGTTAATTGCTGGAACAAACTTCCATCTGTCGTAGTGGAAGTTGATAGATTAAATAAATTTAAGGAGTAACTGGACAGGCATTTGGAGGGAATGGTGTGATTTTTTTTTTTTTTTTGGCTGATGCTGCATAAGCTCATACACTTGCTTTCTTGCATCACATGCCACTACTACTACATTGCATGTCCAGTTATTGCTATTGCTTTGTATAGTTTTGTATTGCTTTATCAATCTTAAAGATTGATAATACTTACAACTCACCAGGCTACTGCTGGCTGCTACTAGAAATAATCACCATTATTCATATAACATTGCCAGCACAATTTTCTGATCTCAGTTCTACATAGAATTCTTAGGATGCTGTTCTTAGGAAGTTTTGATAATTAAATTGTTTTGAGAGCTACATTGAGTCAGAAGGATTTACGACTACAGTGATATATAAAACCTTTACTGTATTTTGTGGCATCACGTAGATTAAACCATGTATAACTATACTTTCATTCTGACTACTTGGCTAGAGAGAAAGAGTTTCCTACACTCCAACTATCTCCATCTGTCCTGTATATATGTATTTCTGTTTTTACTGGTGTCATTAATGAAAATGTAACTTTCTACTACCAGCCTATAGTACTCTATGGATTGGTTGTTGGAAATTGTAGATCTATAGAAGCTGTGTATTTCTGTATGTAAAGGGTATCCAAGGGTATGTTAAATAATTATTTTTCCTTATAGAGGTGGACGTGGAAGAGGTGGTCCTAGAGGTGGTGGTGGTGGAGGAGGACCACCAATGGGACAGAATGGACCACCTCGTGGAGGACCAAGAGGACGAGGTCCAGGCAGGGGACCTGGAGCACCAGGTCGTGGTGGCCCACCAAGAGGTGGTCCCCCTGGTAGAGGTGGTCCTCCTGGTAGAGGAGGACCAAGGGGCGGACCAATGGGCAGAGGAGGTTAGTAACAGTTTTAATTTTTGTGTTTATGTGACCAATAAAGAGGTTGTGTGATGAAGTGTATCCATAAATTGTTAATAAGTAGAACTTTCCAGGCGTTTGCTTCAGTTTGATTTATCATATAATATAAAATTAAAATTACTTGAATTCTGAGTTTTAGACCGTATTCATTCTCCGAAATTTTAACAAAGCTCACTAACAAGTTGTTAAAATGACTGTTTCTTTATAGAGGTGGGCATGGAGGTGTGGTGGTTAGGATCGCTGATTTTGAAGCTTTACATGCCCTTCTTTCCCATATTCGTAGTACAAATTTTGCTTCTGATGATAATTTGCTGCTTGAATTGGAGAAAACATGTCATTTACACAATTATGTTTTTTTTACACAATCCTGGATTTTTTTTTTTCCCCCTGGTTTGTGTTTTTTTTTTTTTTTTTTACCCAATCCTGGGGTGAAAAAAAAAAAATTTACTTCTTTATCAAAAACCATCTCTGCATCAAATAACACAATCCAATATTGCTATTAATAGTTATGAAATCATCAAATGAAACAGTTTTTCAGATATGTGCAAAAAAACAAAATTGTATATTTTTTGGAAATATACTTGTTATGCATCACTGCATTAAATCATGATTAAGATCTTTAAAAAATTGTTCAACCTTTTCATGTATAAATATCCTACTTAAAGGAATGTTCTTTTCTTGGCACTGAAAAATAATCACTTTAATATATATCGGTCTGTATCTGGTAACCTGCACTTGTTTGTTTCTTACTCCTAAGGGATTCAATGTTTTTATGATAAAGTGTTTTCCTACTTTCATCCTTATTTGCTAGATAAGTTGAGTATATTAGAAGTATTCTTAGATTCAGCAGCAGTGGCAAAGTGCTTGTCACCCTTTTCTCTAGTCTGAGTCGAGTGACTTTAATTTTATTATCGACAATTGACAGCCTAGTTTTCTTTTTAGTGCCATCCTGCACATTAAAGCACTAAAGTATATGTATGTATGTAGTTATATAATCTTTATTGTACACTGTCTAGTTATACACTTATCTCTCATTGCCTAATAGCCAGGAGCTTAAGGAGCTACATTTGTTTTTATATCCCCCAATCAGAATATGGAGATACATATTGGATAGTTCACATTTCATTTGAATATAATATTAACATTCATACTCATTTTTAAAGAGTTTCTGACTCTGCTATAGAATGCAGCTGTGTATGACTGGTCAAAATATATATGGGTTCACAACAGTTAATGCAGTATGCAAAGTAAATAGATGTAATGCTTCTTAATGAGAAGTACTACATTGATCTACTTTTAATTACTATGTTAATGGTTGCGAACTTTTCATGTGTGCCTCTCATGCCAGCAGACTCTTTACTTATTTTTCAAGTTGTATTCATTAATTATATATCTAAGCAGGTAAACAAGTTTGTAAAAATTTTGTGTTATTTCTAGAGCATGTGTCGGCAACCTACAACACTTGTTTTAAACATGAGGCCAAGAACTTGTTCCAGTAAGTTGTTGATTGTTGGAACAAGTTGCTCTTGCATTAAGTTGAGGTTGACAATTTGAATAAATTCAAAAGTCAACTGGAACCTGTGTGAGTCGAGTTAATTAATAATTTGTATTTTACATAATTTGTAAAATACAAATTATGTGGAAGCACATAATTTGTATTTTATCTACTTGCTTTATTTTGTTTTTTCTTTTTGCTAATACAGCAAAAGTCTATGGCTTCCTTGCACTATATGGTAAATACTATTACATTTGGTATCGCTATTATCATAGGCTTCTGTACCACCTGATAATTTATATGCATCCCATGCAATTTTCTTCTCTGCCACATGTCTCAATAGTTCACCTGATATTCATTAAGATCCAAGCCTAGAACAGTATTTCTTTGTTGGTATGAAAAGCCTAGTAGTAGTAGCTTTGATTACTTCCCATTTAGAATTTACTGAAAAAACTGTCTAAGACCACTGTGGTAACCTTTACGAAACAAAAACCCTTCCTTTTACTCCTAATAGTAGTTACATCATTACATTTTTTCCCTCCTAATGGTAGTTACATCTTACACCTAGTGGTTCCTTTATCTGCTGATTCTTAATGCATGAATAATGACTGCTGATAATCAGATCAAAGGTATCACTTCCTCTGGTTGCCTCTTGAACATGCTGCTGTAGAACACAGCAGCATGTTCAAGAGGCAAGCTGAGGAACGTGCTGCTATAGAAAACAGTCATCCAATAAATCCACAAAAGTCTTGCTAGTGTGCAAGTGACCAACCCACAAGTTCCAGTCAATATCTGGAAAGTTAAAATCTCCCATTATAAGACATGCTGTTTTACTGGCCTACTCTATTTCTCTGTGCAGTTGTTCATTGTATTCATCAGAGTCATTAGGCCTATAACACATTCCTCCCACTTTTGTTTTGCTAGTGTTGCAATCAATATGTCACACCAAATGATTCAGCATTGCACTGGGCCACCCATGTCAACTGGATGAACTGAATTAGATTTTATGTGTTTCTTAACTAATAGCATAACCTCTCCTCCCTTCCCATCCTGTCTGACGCATTGCACTCCCCATATTCAGATTCTGCATTTCTTATATTTCTGAAACACCACATGTCTGATATCCCAACAATGTCTGCATTTGATGTCTTGACCAGCACTTCAAATTCATCAAATTTATTTATTATGCTCCTAGCATTGGTGTACATGCACCTGTTCTTATCCTCAGTTACCCTAACATAGCCCATGTATTTACTTGTTTCACAATGGCTCCGAACAGTCCTTGGAATCTCTGGCACCTTGCTTTCCAGGCTGCTGCTCATTTCAATGGAAGCAGTGCAAGAATCACTTTCACCTCTGCCTACGGCTATCTATTAGTCCAGTTATCTATTAGTCTATGTATCCCCCACCAACACTAGCAGTTTTCTGACCCACCTAACACTGCCTCTATAGCATCAGTAAATATCCTTGCACCCTTTTTATTTAAGTATATCCCATCCCTGTAGAAGCACTCTCTCTCTCCTGTTAATAAGTCCTGCTGACTAGACATTTTTTCAGCAGTCGCTATGAATATGTTTACAGAGTCTAGTCACAATATTATGACCATTCCCCCAATGTAGACATCACACACACACGTAGCAAATCATACAGTGCACTTGTCAAGTTCACACGCCACAAACATATAAGGCTTGATGCTCTGCATCCGTGAACACAAGCACATTACAAATATTGCTTCCTCTGCATCTAAAAAACTTGGTTTTCTCTTTCGCCCTCGGCGTTACTTTTCTTCCAAACAGCTGCTCACTCTGTATAAATCGCAAATCTGCCCTGCCATGGAATATTGTTCCCACATCTGGGGTGGTGCCCCCAAAACTTCTCTCAGGCTTCTTGATTCCATTCAGAAGAGGGCAGTTAGGTTAATTAATGATACATCTCTAACAGTCTCTCCACTCGCTTTCTCATAGACGCACTGTTTCTGCTGCATGCCTCTTCTACAGATACTTCCATGGGCACTGTAACAGCCTCTGTCATGGGCAAAGCACGCGACCTATCAGACCTGGAAAAAGGCATGATCATCGGCAGTTAGGCCAGGGGTGCCAGCATTTCGAAGTTTGCAGATGGTAACAAAGGTTGGCAGGGTTGTTTATGACAGTAATGGCAGTGTGCTACTGCAACAGGATCTAGATAATTTGGGCAGATGGGCTAAGAAGTGGCAACTGAAGTTTAACCTTGACAAATGCAAAGTACTGCATATGGGTAGAAGTAACCCCAGAGAAATGTACCAACTGTGTGGTACTACACTTAAGGTGGTAGAAAATGAAAGAGACCTGGGAGTAATTGTGCAGTTAGATATGAAGTTTTCTGAGCAATACAGACAGTCTGCCAGGGCAGGTCATGGGGTTTTGTCAGTGATATATAGGAATTTTGCTAGCAGGGAAAAGGAGGTGATTGTCCCTCTGTATAAGGCAACGGATAAGCCACGCCTTGAGTACTGCGTACAGGTCTGGAGGCCTCATTTTAGGAAGGATGTAGATTTGCTTGAGCGTGTACAGAGAAGGGCAACAAGATTGGTGAGGGGAATGAAGGGATCCTCTTACCAAGAGAGGTTTAAGTTCTGCAAATTGCAGTGGCTGGAGACTAGGCACCTGTGCAGTGATCTGATTGAGGTGTATAAGGCCTTGAATGGGTTGAGCACGCTGAATTCTGATGGGATCCTTCCACTTGTTCAGATTACGAACCTAAGGGGGCATAAATTCAAATTAAGAAAAGACAGACGTGGAATAGCCCTGTGGAAATTTGCCTTTAGCCAGCGGGTGGTTAATTGCTGGAACAAATGTCCATCTGTCGTTGTGGAAGTTGATAGGTTAAATAAATTTAAGGAGGAACTGGACAGGCATTTGGAGGGAATGGTGTGGATTTTTTTTTTTTTTTTTTTTTGGCTGATGCTGCATAAGCTCATACACTTGTTTTCTTGCATCACATGCCACTACTACTACTACTACTACTACTACTATTTCTGAAACAGCAGACTTTGTGAAATGCTCACGTGCTCTGCAGTGGCGAAATTGTATCAAAACTGGATGAATGGTACAGTTTTGACAATCCGATGTGCCAGTTGTGGAGTCCCATATGCCATTGACCCCCAGAGGTCAACATCGGCTGAAATGGTTGGTCAGGACCAATCAGCGCACTACTGTTGCAGAAGAAGAAGAAGAAGAAGAAGAAGAAATCTTTATTGCATACAAAATGCATATGTTGCTCAACTGGCAGTCCAAATGAACCATGGGGCCACCAGAAAGGTCAACATAATAGTGCAGTGAACCCTGTTGCGCATTGGGCTACGTAGCAGATGCTTGGTGACAGCACCCATGCTGACGGCTGTTCATCGCAAACAACTAACAGTCAGTTTGCACAGCAATACCAACACTGGACCCTGGCAATGGGTGGCCTTCTCCAGTGAGAAGGCCACTCGATTTCTGCCACACCATTTCTGCTCCACCGAGTGGATAGGCGGTGATATATTAGGTGTGAAATCTCTGAGAACAGACACCCGGACACGATTGTTGGCAGAATGCAGGCGTTATGGTTTGAGGAATGTTTTCATGGCATAACTTGGGTCTGCTGATACCTCTGGAGGGCACCCTGAATGCAAATGGTTACCTATCGATTGTTGCCGATCAGGTACACTCATACATGTTGACTGTGTTTCCTGGGGGTGATGGTATCTATCAGCAAGACAATGTGCCATGCCATGTCACCAGAATTGTCCGTGAGTGTTTGAGGAGCACAACGAAGACTTCAAGCTACCCCTTGGCCACTGAATTTTTCAGATCTTAACCCAATTGAAAATCTATGGGGCCACCTCGATCCACACATCAGATGGATGGCTCCTCCACCGAGGAACCTACAGGAATCCCGGGGTGTACTTGTAAATACTCGTAGCATCCTTCTGCGGACTTATTGAGTCCTTCCCACGGCAGCTGGCTGCGATGCATGCTGCGAAAGGTGCATATTCTGGATACTGGGTAGGTGGTCATAATAATGTGACTGGACCCTGTATATGTTGATGAGAATATGAAAATGTGAATATGTTGCTGAGGTCTCATAGAGGAACCTCATGACCAATGGTTTGATTGAGTTGCTGGTGCAAATGCAAATTGAAGAAAGGAGTGATAATGATGATAATCTGTAGTGCCCCTTTAAAGAGCCTGAACCTCAAATGTCTAAGAGAAGTGGTGAAGATAGAACAGAAAATTTGAGCAATAGAGGATTGTGATCCCAATGTTGAAAGATACAGTGTTGTCAGAGGCCTTTGTGATGTCACCATTTGCAATAAGATTCTTTATGATGAAAAGAATGCAACTTGTCTGCCTTCTTTGAATGAATTATTCAAGTAGGATTAAGTTTATCAGGTGCATATAATAATTGTATTTATTCATATTTAATTTAAAAAAAATCAACTTATTCACAAATCTCAGCAAGTTACAAGTGTTTAATAGGCAATTAATGCTTTTATTGTATGTTCAATAAATGTACAGTTTTCCAAGAAACGCATTGCTAATGTTAACCAAATGTTATGTATATTTTATTTTCAGTGATTATTATATCAGTGTTATAGGTATCAGTGATTTTACTAGCTAAAGGAAAGAACTTATTACTAGAAATGGTTAAAAGGGAAAAAGAATGAGTTGTGTAATCTGAAGATAATGCTTATGATAGTGCAAGCAACATGCATACAGCTGTAGTGCAAGAGTGTAGTATTGTAGACAAATTGTAAGTTGATAGCATAGAGTAGAGCTTTTCAAATGATCGATGAGTTCTTTTGCAAAATGTCTTCTGCACAGCCCTAATTGGGCTCTGCAGAAGATATCACTTTTAAATAAAAGTAATAATTAACAGTAAATTAAAAACAGTTATAAACGCCTATAAATTAAATAAAAAATCAATGATAAATTAATGGAATGTTTGCAGAAACTCAGAGTTCTGCAAACATTCTGTATTATTTAATCTGTGTTAACTGTTGTCAATATATCTCAAAAACTTTTATTCCAGTCTTTTTTTTTTTTTCCTGTTATCTGCCTCTCTTTCAGGAAAAAAATAACAAGACTGCAAAACTATTTCTCTTGCATTCAGAATCTTACAAAACCCAGTTTGAAAACCTGTGGTTCATAGGACCTGACAATAAAATACCTTTTATTGCAGTAGGCAGCAGTCACATTAACTGTGATGTAGTATATATGTGATGTAGTATAATAGTATAACAGCCTAATATAAACTACATGTTAAGTGACTATAATCATTGTATTTAAAAATAGTTAAAATATTTGCACACATAGTTTACTATTTTTTGCAGCTCATGACCTTTCCTTAATTATAAAAGTGGTCCTTATCTGGAAAAGGGTTGGGAAACACCGGCATAAAATATTGTATTAGTGAAATCAGTAAGAGAACCTTATGTTTTTTTTTTTTTTATGTAAACCCCAAACACGAGAGGTATTAGAACCTATAGTACTTAGTACCGTGCTTGAGTTAAGGAGAAGTATGGGGGGAGGGGGATGCCGGAAATTTTGCTCTAGAGACTAAACATGGGTTTCGGCACTTCAAGCCTCCAATAAGCAAAGTGGTGGTATGTTACCCTGTTAAAATGCTAACATAAAATTATCTTACTGGTTTCACTAGCACAGTATTCTATGGTGTAACTTACAATTTATATATATATATATATATATATATTTATTTATTTTACCAAAAAATATATAAATAAATTATACATTACAAATTTATTTTGATGCACCATAAAAAAATATAGGTACATATGACTAACAAAAGGTAATGTGATTTCCTCATGTTATGATCTATAAAAAATCAAGCAGTGCCAAGTGAAAGTATATATTTCATCACAATATTACTTTGTGACCTGTTGTAGGGGCAGTGAAGGACGGACCTTATGGAAGGCCACCACCACCACCAGGTGCAATGAACCAGCCTGGAGGGGGTGGTCCTCCACCTAAACGGGGACGATGGGATGCATCCTACTCTGGAGATGGATATGGAGGTGGAGCTAAGTAAGAATATGTCTTATTATTTTTGGTTGAATTTTATGTTTGTAAGATGAAAATTCATTGCCTTTCGTTGTTTTCAGTGGAGTATTAACCATTCAATATATGGTTTTATTAGTCAGTAATAATATGAATAGTATAAACCTTTATATTTTGAAGAGAATGTTAAAGTTTCTTTAGTTGAACAAAGTTCATTAAAAATATAAATAAAAGGAGAATGAAGCTAATAATTTTATGAATAATATGTACACATCTGATTAATAATGAATGCAAAGAATGAATAAAAATAAATAAATAACTGTGGTAATTGGGGTGGTTTGAGATGATATCCCATGTTCTGCTAGAGATTCACTGAACACCCCAAGACCCCGGATGCCAAGCGAATTGGGACCAGGCGATTATCTGTGCGATATTTCAGTAAGTAATCTTCATATAGCGACTAGTAGTTCTTTTTAAGTTCCTGCATTTTCAAAAAATTGTTTATTTCATAGAAGCTCTTCTATCAAAAAGTTTTTGTAGAGAGTAGGGAAGGAAATCCACCTTTCTTTTATATTTTTCTTTCCTAAGTACTAATCCTTACGAACTTCCGCTTGGTCACACCAGGCACTGCTCCTGCCTCCCCGTGGCGGGGCCGGAAACCTTGGCAGAAAAGTTGAATTGCCAAGGGCTAAAAGGAGCAAAATATGTTTCCACCGTTAGAGCCGAGCTCTCGGCCACAAAATGAATATGATTATGACATATCAAAACCCAAGAGGTTGAAAACAAATTCTCCAACAACAGAGTGTCCTGCATTTCTAATTTTGCATTCACTTACAGAACAACCTCTCGGTAAATTATCTCCTTTCCTCATCCAGAAACACCTGGAGAGTATTTCAGGATCTCCTAAGACTGTGAAGAGGCTGCAATAGAAAGAGCCTGTGAATAGAAACGGCAAACCGTAGACATTCTGAGAAACTCTTTACTAATTTCAAATTTTGCTGGGATACCAGTTAAAGTAACTCCTCATGCTACCCTAAATACATCTAAAGTTGTTATATCCAGCTGGGATCTGCTGAACGTGACGGAGTCAGAAATAACTCAAGAGCTCCAAGATCTAAATTTTATTGCAGCGAAAAGAATAATGATTAGAAAAGACAATAACTTTACACCTACGAAGAATATTATCCTTACGTTTAATTCCCCCAAACCTAACGTCATCAGTAAAAGCTGGTTATCTACTTTGCCGTGTTCGTCCCTATGTATCCAATCCCTTGAGATGTTACAAGTGCCAAAAGTGTGGGCACTCTCAGATGACATTCAGAGGAAATCCAGTATGTCCCAACTGTGGATCTTCTGATCATACTCAATCTGAATGTTTGGCGAAAGAGGAAACTTGTCCAAACTGCAAGGGCAACCATCCTGCCTATTCCAAAATGTGTGACAGATGGAAAATTGAGAAAAAAAATTGTTAAATATAAGGTCGAGAACAAGGTAACCTTCAAGGAGCCAGGAAAGTAATTGCTCCTACTATGCCCAGACGTTCCTATGCCAGTATTACACAAAAACAACAAACAGTGTCCACCCAAACTGATGTTACCGTCCCCTCAAACATATCAATCTCCGATTGGGATCGAGCTGTCCTCTCTGAGCAACAGTCCAATATCCCTAAGCACTCAGAACAGGCATGTAACATTCCTCTTACAATACCAGTGACATCTCCTTCCCCACCAGTGATTGCTACTGCATCACATAGTGAAAGTTCCAATTAAAAAAAAAATATCCAAAACACCTCCATGGATACTAATTACTCATCCAACCAGGAAGACGATATCCATGACCTTATTCATCGCTACTCTCCAGTGGGTTTCTGCTTGCAAGAATTTAACTTCCCAAATTTCCACCTCCATAAAGAACTACTCTATATATCGAAAAGATCGCAATACATCAAATGCTGCCCATGGTGGTGTGGCCCTCCTGATAAACTCGCAGATCCCAGCAAAGCAAATTGTTCTTCAAACAGAAACTGAAGCTGTTGCGGTACGTTTCATTACTCAGATTGCGATAACACTGGCGCCTCCGTAGCTAGGTGGGAAGGAGCAGCAGTGCGCAGCACACACTTCTTGATTAGACAGGGGTTCGAGCCTGTCACCACCAAATACGGAGAATGTGGAAAGGTCAGGGAATGACCACTGCATATCCCGGAGCAATATGGCCTTAGTTGCTGATGCTCCTAAAAACCAAATAACAAACAACAAAACACAAGCGATAACACTAGTTTCAGTCTATCTTCCACCAAATCATAACTTCTCTTACCAAGATCTGGAAAACCTTCTTCTGCAGTTACCTTCCCCTGTCTGTCTGTCTGTCTGTTGGGGGATTTCAATGGTCACCACCCTTCATGGGGATCTTCTAAATTAGATACACATGGCCGACTGATTGAAACCTTTCTGGATAGGCAAAATCTTACCATTCTTAATACATGTGAACCTACGCACATACAATTGCCATCTGGACAAACTTCTGCAATTGACCTCTCAGTATGCTCCCCGGTACTGTTTTCAGTTATGGAATGGTCTGTTATGAATGATCCCATGGGTAGCGATCATTTCCCAATTATTTGTAATATGCTCACTGCACAACCACCATTAGCTGAACCCTGCCGGAAATGGAAATTCTCTCATGCCAACTGGGTCAAATTTCAGTCAGCTATCACCCTGGATGAGGAAATTATATGGTTACAGCCCATTGATGAAGTAACGGAATATATCACATCCCACTTGTTGTCAGCAGCTAAAAACTCTATTCCATTAATGTATCCTATGCCCCAGCGCCATTTTAACTACTGGTGGAATGAAGAATGGACGAAAGCAAAGAGGGAAAAAATTAAAGCGTGGAATTTATTTTGACGTTCACCAACAACAGTTAATCTCATTAACTATAAGAAACTAAGGGTAAGAGCACGTCTCATTCAAAAACAGGCCAAGAAGGATTCCTGGACTTGGTTTGCATCCACTGTAAATAGAAACACTGACTGCAAATTAATATGGAAGAAAATTAGACAGCTTACTGAAAAGTTTCTGACATCCCTTCTACAATCCTTTCCTGGAATGGGCAAGAACTCTCTGCTCCTCTGACTATAGCAAATGCCTTGGGTAAAACCTTTGCTAAAGCCTCAGTAGCATCAAGCTATTCCCTGGAATTCCAGAAAATCAAGAACATCACTGAACAGCGACCCATAAACTTTTGCACCTCTCTAACCTTACCATATAACCAGCCTCTTCAGTATTTGGAACTTCTACAAGCCATTAGAACAGTACACAACAGTGCAGCAGGTCCCGATGGAATATATTACATCATGGTACAGCACCTTGATGACAAACAATTGCAGCTGCTGCTATTATTTTATAATCGAATATTTCTGGAAAACATCTATCCTACGCCTTGCCACTATGCCACAGTTTTGGCCTTTTTGAAACCCGGTAAAGATCCCTCCAGTCCTTTGAGTTACCGGCCAATTTCCCTTTCCAGTTGCCTCGGTAAAATCCTTGAGAAAATGATCCATAGACAACTCGTTTGGATAATTGAAGACCAAAATCTAATGAGTAATAGTCAACATGGTTTTCACCAAAATAGGTCTGCCTTGGATCTCATGATCAAGGCCGAGTCCGCATTTGATACTACGCCGACCGGGCTAGCCAGGTGGGTAAGCTGCCTGCCTGGCAACCCAAAGGACGCGGGTTCGAATCCCGCCTCGGGCTTGGATCAAAGTACTGCAAAAACCTTGGGAGGTGCACTATGGCCACAGAAGCCGATGCGCCAACAACTACCAAAAAAAAAAAAATTTGATACTACCCGGCGTTATGGAATTCTTAGAAACCTCCATGCCCTTGGTCTACGAGGCAACCTGCCTATATTCATTAAGAACTTTTTATTGAGTCGTTCTTATCAAGTACGATATTTTAACTCCCTTTCTACTACCTTCTTACAGGAAGGAGTTCTGCAAGGGTCTGTACTGAGTGCAACCCTTTTTGCCCTTAGAATTGACTCCATTACAAAAGAACTTCCAAATACTCTTGAGGCTTACCTTTATGCTGACGATATCTCTCTTTCTTGCCATTCTCAGAACATGAGATCTATTGAATGTCAATTGCAGATATCACTAAATAAAATACAAAAGTGGGCAGTGCTCAATGGTTATTGTCTTTCACAACAGAAAACTGTTGCTATACATTTTTGCAATCAACGCAAATTACATACAGATCCCGAACTTCACATATCAGACTTTACCATTCTGATTGGGAATAACATCAGATTTTTGGGATTAACCCTTGACACGAAGTTAAACTTCCTTGAACATATTAAATTCGTATGTAATACCTGTCTCAAAAAGCTCAACATACTAAGAGCTTTATCCACCCTGTCTTGGGGAGAATATTGTACCTCATTGCTTCGACTATATAGAGCATTGATTAGCTCACGTTTGGATTATGGTGTTCTAGTCTACGATTCTGCCCGAAGGAGTACACTGGCTGGATCCTATACAACATAGTGCATTATGGATTGCACTTGGAGCCTTCAGGACATCTCCAACTCACAGTCTATATATTGAAGCTCACAAACCCCCTTTGCACCTCTGCAGAAAAATGTTACTACTGAAGTATGCAGCCAAAATAAAAAGTTGCCATTTGCATCCTATTCACCCATACCTCTTCAATCCTCAACTAACTAATCTCTACAGAAATAAAACTAATAAAATAAGGCCAGCAGGACTACGGCTTTTTGAAATATCACAGAGATAGAAAGTTCCTCTTTACAGTAGGCAACAAGAAATGAATTACTTTCATCCACCTTGGACTTCCCCACCTCAACTGAACTTTGATACTTATTTTCTTCAATGGGGTAAGAATCTTCTACCCACTCTCAACTTGAAACAACTCCACGGAAGTCATATTCAGAGCTATGTTGATTTCCTGCCAATATATAATGATGGGTCCAAATCTCAATCAGCCGTTGGAGCAGTAGCGTTTCCCTCCGCTATTATTTATGCTTCCCTTCCACCTGAGTATAGCAACTTTTCTGCAGAACTACATGGAATAAAATTATCTCTAGAAAATTTGAATCTTTACCCATCTTCAAAATATTTAATTTACACAGACTCTCTCAGCTCAATTAGAGCAATGCAAAATCCTTCCTATACTAATCACCGTTTTAAACCAAATCAGGAAGTTGCTCTTTAAAATTGAACAACGTGAACAATTAGTGAACTTTTGTTGGATTCCAGCACATTCAGAGATAAAGGGGAATGAACTGAAGGATATATCGGCAAAAAATCCTTCCACATTAGATTTGACCTCTGTCCATATTTCAGCCTCTGACCATGATATCATCATAAAAGCAGCCTGCCTTTAACAGTGGAAAGAGCTATGGCACACCCAGATTAATAACAAACTTTTCCAGTTGAAACAAGAACCGAAGTTTTGCCACTCGAGCATCCAAACAACTAGAAGGGAAGAAGTGGTACTTGCACGAGCAAGAATAGGACATACTCATCTGACCCATCTCCATCTACTCACAGGTGATGATCCTCCTCAGTGTCCACATTGCTCAATACATTTAACAGTCAAGCATATTCTTATTGACTGCCCTCAATATCACCAGGACAGAACATCAGTTCTGCTTTCTCTGACTAAACTGCAAGAACCAATATCACTAGAGCATATTATTGGTGACCAGGCAAACATTAATGAACTTTTCTGTTATCTGAAAAAAATTGGAATATATCGTCAATTCTGAATAGTTTCTAAAATTAAATTGAAATGCTTTCAATTCTGAACTATTTCCTAACACATCTCTATGGACAGGCGCACTATAGCCAGTTTATGCACAAATAAACACCCATAACACACACTGAACACCCTGAGGAAGACATTTTATAGTGTTGTTAAGAATATGTATAGACACATGCTGTGCACATGATTTGGAAATCTGATTTTGTCAAGTCATCCAATTTGAGAATTTTCAGTATGTATATTTAAATGACCATTGGATATAAGTTGAAAATACTCAATTTTGGTAGATTCAAAATAGAGTAATTTATTTGTGGAAGGCAAACATTCTTTAATCCTTACATCTTTCAGTATTGACGAGTGTTGAGAACCACTCTACTCATCTCAGTTTTAGTAGCAACTGGCTACTAAACTATAGTAATTATCACCAGATGCAAATGAACGTATAGTAGAGCCAAGGCCATCATATAAATGATAGTCTCTTGACAAGGTATTTCATAAAAAATATATTATGCAAAGAAAAAAAAAATTATTAACTTATTAACAATGTTAATAAAAAAATTTTTTATTAACATTATTGTATGGTGTGTGCATTTCTTTATGAATTTAGTTTGCTCTATGCATTGTGATTGCTGGGCGCCTCCATAGCCAGGTGGGAAGGAGCAGCAGTGCATAACACACGCTTCTTGATTAGACCGGGGTTCGAGACCGTCACCACCAAATACGGAGGATGCGGAAAGATCAGGGAATGACCACCGCATATCCCGGAGCAATATGGCCTTAGTTGCTAATGCTCCTAAAAAACCAAATAACAAACAACAAGTGTGATTGCTTTTTGAGGTTATGATGGGCATTGTAGTGAGACCAGAATTCCTTAAAACCTTGAATGGATTGAGTAAGCTGAATGTGAATGGCATTCATCTACTACACACATGAGGATGCATAAATTTAATTGAGGAAGGATGGTTGCAGGATAGATGTGGATGGGAGAAGTGTGTAGTGCTTTTTTTTTTTTTTTTTTTTTGGCTGATGCTATATGAGCTTGCTTTTTTGCATCATTTACCACGACTACTACTATTCCTTATATTTCAAGGGCCTGGCTGTAAAATAATTTTCACAGGTCAGCCATCAAATCAAACTCAGCAGTTCTCTAGGATATGTCCAGATCAGCTAGTTCATAATCTTGCTGCATCTACTCTGCCAACTGGTGACTGGAGGGAGTCTGAGTAGTATGTATGCCAGAGGCATTGCCAGTTCCATGTTATATTAATGAGCTGGGTATATTTTTGCTGTGTGTGTGTATCATATCCAAAAATTTCATTAATTCATACCTATTCCACTCTGCTTTTACTTTATTCACTGACTGTATCATGAATAGTCTAACTAATAGAACAAACTTATTTACATAAAAGTTATAAACCTCTCAAAAAATTCCTCATTCATTTCACAAATATACACGGTCTCAGTTCCAATCTCAGTGATGCCCTTTCCACCTAGTTTGCCAAGCTCAATTTACTTTTTTTGACAGAGCATCATTTATTAGTTGATTCAACTACTACTCATCTCAGTTGCCTTAATTACTCACTCTATGATTCCTTTCACTTCAAAAGTTGCAAATGATACTTGTGCTTTTGTCCTCTGATATTCCTTATCAGAGAGTTCCTAATTTGGAATCTTCTCTTTTTGATCTCCACTAGTTTAAAATCTTTTTACCCCATTCTGTCAAATTCATCTCTTGCCTCTGTTGTTCTATAATATCTCAGAACTCTTAATTTGTTTTCTTTTGAGTAATTTTCCATGGTGATTTTAATGTTCACAGCTCCAGCTGGTACATTTTTTCTATTTATGTGGGCTCATCTGGTTGAGATGCTAAAGCTTTTGCAATTACTAATGGCCTTAAATAGCATGCTCATTCACCTACCAGAATAGTAGACAATCCTAACCACACACTCAACGCTCATGATCTTTTCCTTGCCAACAACCCTTCAAACTATACAGTCAATGTTAGTGGTCCTCTAGGGCCTAGACACTCAGATCACAACTTGGTGATGGCCTTTTTAATGGAGCACCTCTCTCTCTCTCTCTCTCTCTCTCTCTCTCTCTCTCTCTCTCTCTCTCTCTCTCTCTCTCTCTCTCATGGATATTCTCAGCCTTGTGTTGTTTGACATTACAAGAATGTGAAATGGGATGATGTGATTTCTGTATCCTCTTTTTCTTGGTTGAATTACTCTTTTAAATCTTCTGATCTTAATGCTTGCCCAGGTTGTGTCTGAAATTATTCTTATAGGGATGAAATCCTTTATTCTGGATTAGACCCTAAAAACTATGTCTTATATACAATCTTATTTTTCCAATAAATGTGCTAAGGACATTCATGATAAGAATATAGCATGTCGCAGTTGGCTTGTATTCAAATATCAGGCATAATTTTCTGCCTGTGCTAAAGTCTGCTTCAATTGTAAAACAGTTAATTAATCCAACTTGATTTTCAGTAGGCTAAGAGTAGAAAACCTGCTTCTTTTCCAAATAGTAATTGAGCATTCTGGTCTCTTGCTAGAGCTATTGGCCACAAGTCCTGTCCATCTGTACTGCCACCTCTGTTACAACCTGTTGTTGGTTCTATTTCACCTCAGTTAAAGTTAAAGCGAACTTATTAGCATCCTACTTTTCTTCTAACTCTTATGTGTATGTCCTCACTTTTTCTTCTAACATGATTCTGGTGGAAAGATGTTAGAAGACAATGCAAGGCACTAGTTGAAATTCATTCACATCTTTCTTGGAATCTAGATTGTTGTCTAAACCAGTGGTCTCCATAGTTGGGCGTGTGAGATGATCCATGGAGTGCACGAAATAATCCACAATAAATCAATATTTTTTAATTATGAAAACTTGAGTTTTTCTAAACATAACTGGAAATAAAAAGTATAAATAAATGGTTTTTTTTAATACTTCAACGTGCAGCTTTGTTTTATTGCAAGATATACAGCAGTAATGAAAAAAATTCAATCACATTGTTCCCACTAAAAAGTGCTGTTGATTTGATTTATACCACTATGTACTTTAATTTCAGTTTCATTTTGTTTTATATATTGCATCTAATTAGATTGTGATCTTTTCAAATTATATGCGATTCTAGATATAATGTATACCATGTAAATTATTTATGAATAAAACAAATAGTAGCCTGAAGCCTCTCTGGAGGCTATAAGGTGGCAGCCCCGCCACTAGACTTACCCCGCGAAAGGCTGGTAACCTATCCAGGGGACATTCTAAATACTCGAAATAAGCTCAAGGAAAAAAACTGGACGGATCTCAAGGGTAACAACCTAGGCAATGGATATAGGACTACGATTAAGGAACTTAAAGTAGCAACTTGTAACGTTAGGGGAATAAATCATAAATTAGATGAATTGACCATGGAACTAGAAAATAGAAATATTGACATAGCAGTCATTACCAAAACAAAAAAGAAGAACAAAGGATCCAAAGAAATAAGTAACTTCATAATGATATACTCCGGCGTACCAAGTGAAATGTGGGCATCATCAGGAGTTGCTGTTATAATAAAGAAAGAATGGGAAAACGAAATATTAGACTACTCTTGGATATCACCCAGAATATTGAAATTAAGACTAAAAATCTATGCACCAGTAGAAGGCAACATTGATGAAACCACAAAATTTTATGATGAATTACAACGGATCATAGACCAAACTAACAAAAACGAGTATCTCATACTAGCAGGAGATTTTAATGCAAGGGTTGGTGCTCAATCAGTAGACAAATGTATAGGATCAGAAGGTGAACCCGTGGTCAACAATAATGGAAGATGCCAGATAGACTTCTGCATTTTTTAATAAACTTAAAATTACAAAACTTTTTTCAGACACAAGAATATCCATAAATTCACATGGGAAGCAAGAAACACAAAGTCTATAATAGATTATATTATCATTAATGAAAATTTAAATGACAAAATTAGAGACACTAGAGTATTCAGAGGCAGTGAAATTGACAGTGATCACTACCTAGTAGAAAGTACTTTCAAAATAAAAAGAAATTATCTTAATAAAAAGAAGAAAATACCAACAAAAACTACTAAGAAATTAAAAATACATTTGTTGGAAGACGAAAGCACTAAATTCCTGTATGAAAGTCGATTGAAAGATAAACTCAAACCAGATGAAAGTGATAATGTTGAGGAAATCTGGTCAAACATGAAAACATCAATTCTGGGAGCTGCTGAAGAAAGTCTTGGATATAAACCTATAAAAAATAAAAACTGGCTGAGAACTTGGAATGAAGAATTGAAACAAACAATCAATGAGAAAAAAAAAAAAGACTTATAAACTGTTCCTACAAACTAAAGACCTACATCTGCACATAAAATATGAAAAGCTTTGAGCAGAAGTCAGAAACTTAACCAGAAGAATCTGACGAGATGACTGGGATAAATTTGTTGAATCTTTAGAATGTGATATCACGGGCCCACAGAGAAGAGGTTTTAAAATTTTTAAGAAATTACAACTAGATACAAATGATCAAATAAAAACCAACTCCATCTCCCAAGCAGAATGGAAGCAACACTATTCCAAACTGTGGTATGACCCAGGCACTAGGGAATTGGAAGATGAATCTGTGATAACCAAAGATGAAGAAAAAAATTTAACAATGGAAGAACTAGAGTTAATATTACAAAAATCAAAAAACTGAAAAAGCCCAGGCATAGACAATTTGAATGTAGAACTATTTAAATACGCAGGCACCTTACTAAATAACGCACTACTAAAATTATTTAACATCATATGGCATAAGCAACAGATACCCAAAGATTGGGAAACAGGAATAGTAATCAATTTACACAAAAAAGACTCCAGAAATAACCCTAACAACTACAGAGGCATAACACTGCTGTAGTATATACAGCAGTGTTATCCCTTTAGTATATACACTAATATACTAAAGAATAAACTTAATAAATACAGTGAACAATTCTTAGAAGAAGAACAATGTGGGTTCAGAAAAAGGGAGAAGCACAATAGATGCCATTTTCTCACTACAACAAATTTTGGAGAAAAGAAGAGAATTCAATCTATCATACCAACATTTCTGCTCTTTATTGATTATGAAAAAGCATATGACAATGTAAACCGGGAAAAACTTTGGCAGATTCTACGTGAAGAATATATCCCAAGCCAACTCCGGAAAGCGATCCTAAGCCTATATAAAAACTCAAAAGTTTGTATAAAATATTCTAATGGCCAACTATCAGACCCAATTAACACCAATAAAGGAGTGAAACAAGGATGTGGACTATCACCAAATTTATTTAATATCTACATCAATAAAATTCTTAAAGAATGAAAACAAACAATTAACAACGGAATAGTTGAACAACAGGAATAAAATCCAAACTATATTATATGCTGATGATCAAATTATAATTGCAAAATCCGAAGATACAATAGCAGCAAATGAACTTAATAAAGACGCCTCCATAGCCAGGTGGGAAGGAGCAGCAGTGCGTAGCACACGCTTCTCGATTAGACTGGGGTTCAAGCCCGTCACCACCAAATACGGAGGATGCGGAAAGGTCAGGGAATGACCACCGCATATTCCCGGAGCAATATGGCCTTAGTTGCTAATGCTCCTATAAACCAAATAATAATGAACTTAATAAAATAGGTAAAAAGTACGAGATGAAAATGTCCACCTCAAAAACAAAATCAGTGGGAATATGTGGAAAAAACATACAAAGAGTCAAAATTGTTATTGATGATAAAATAATAGAACAAATATCTGACTTCACCTATTTGGGAAATTTAATATCAAATGAAGGGAAAGACATCCACACTAAACTACAAAAATATAATAAAATGAATGGAATGATTAAACGCCACTTCAGAAAACAAATGACAACTGAAACAAAATTACGACTGGACAACATCACTTCAAAACCAGCCCTCTTCTACAGCTGTGAGACTTGGGTCATAAATAAGAAATATGCACACAAACTAGAAGCAGCACAAATGAGATTTTTAAGACCATTATTAGGCTTTACAAGACTAGACCAGGGCACCTCCGTAGCCAGGTGGGAAGGAGCAGCAGTGCGTAGTACACGCTTCTTAATTAGACCGGGGTTCGAGCCCGTCACCACCAAATACGAGGATGCGGAAAGGTTAGGGAATGACCACCGCATATCCTGGAGCAATATGGCCTTTGTTGCTAATGCTCCTAAAAAAACTAAAACAAAACAAACAAAAGACTAGACCACCAAAGAAATTTAGATATCCGCGAGAAATTAAAAGTAGATAACATAGTAAATGACATAAAACGATATCAGGAAAAATGGATCAGCCACATAGAAAGCATGAACTCAGACCAGATCCCAAAATTAGCCTTTAACTACAAATCTACAGGCAAGAGAGATGTTGGTTGACCAAGACAACGATGGCAAGATCAAGACCACCTCCAAGAGCTACAACGGAACAGGTCTTAAAAGACCTAAGCCGGACCAAGTTCATGATGATGATGACAAATAGTATTACATTACATATACTACACTTGTTACATTAATGATTTCGTATCATTTTGTACTTGAACTTCAATTTAATTTTGCTTTGTATTTTTTTATTTGTGATCTTTTAAAATTATATGTGATTTTAGATATAATTCCTTCCATATAAATGATTTATAAATAAAAAAATATATTAAACATACATATTTAATTTTTTATTCTGGGGTGTGTGCTAGTCCTTTTAAGTAAAATAAGGGTGCACGGCCAAAAATGTTTGGAGACCACTGGTCTGAACGATCTAGATTCTATGAAAGCTCAAAGTTTTGATGACTTTTATTCTAACTCTTATGTGTATATCCTCACTTTGGTAAATTTCTTCTAACCATATCCATTGAATTTCAATCAGTACCTCCCATGGTTTTCCACCAGATGGATGTTGGAAGAATTTTTTTTCTAACCTGATTGATGTTCGAAGAATGTTGGAAGTTGATAATGGATGTTGGAAGAACTTTTCTTCTAACATGATTCTGGTGGAAGGATATTAGAAGACGAGGCACTAATTGAAATTCATTTGCATCTTTCTTGGAATCTAGATTGTTGTTTAAACGATCTAGATTCCATGAAAGCTCAAAGTCTTGATGACATTTGTTCACTTATTTTCAAAATCCATCCATTCTCTTGTTCTGTCTACACTAAAGCCATTTCCTTCCAATTCTACTGGTCTTCCTTATTAGGAAATTTTCTCACGTCTGACCAGTTTCTAAAAAGGGTGAAAGATCAACGCATTTCTGTTATCTTCCCATTGCGATTTTTGTGGTGATTAATTAGCCTGTAATCACTCTGGCAAATCACTATGTCTGCTTCTTTTAAACAGTACGAGTAGCATTAAATCTTGAAACAATCATGGCATTGAACACATACACAGAAAAAAAGAGAAACAAGTTTCAAATGACCAGTTAATCTGAGATTTGTGAAAAACTTATCACTTTACAGGAGTTCCTTTCTAGAAATGCTGTCTGCATCTTGTTTGCTGAAATTGTAAGTAAAACTGAACATTTAAATTTCATTTGATAGACAGATAAAGTTAAAAATGTATTTTAACTTGGCATTTAGACTGACATTTACAGCAGTATACGCAAATTTCATTAATTCAATTAATCTGTCTCTCTCTCTCTCTCTCATTAATCAGGTGAGGGTAGCATAGTGTTTTCTCCCGGAAACTCTAGTTTTTCATCCAGCAAACAAAAATTGACCAAAGAACACGCAGTTTACAGACAGTGTATATGGAGCAATATGCCCCCTAGTCACTGATGCTCCTAAACCTACTACTACTCTCTGTATATGTGCATGTGTTAGTCTGTGGCCTAGAGCCAGCCAGCTATCCCCCCACTCATCGGGCCTTGCATATTTTGCATAATGGTTAACCTGACCCTGCTTACTCTGTGCATAATGTGCCTCAAATATGATGTTTAACTGATTTAACCAAAGGAAGTGATGGAGTGCTAGTCAAAATGCCATTTGCTACCTGAATTATTTTCTCTGAATTATTGCTATAAAGTTTTCTGAACATGCCAATTTAGTAGATATGTGGTTTAAGTAGAAAGGAGTACCTTTATTGCAGCAGTGATTTGGTTAGTATCTTACTTAATTTGTGAATAAGTTTAAGGATACTCATAATATCAGTATGTTTCAACAAATTTAAGGCTGATTACTATTTCTCTACGTATAGTGAAAATAATACATATGAGGAGCTAGCAAAGTTATCTACCTGACCTATAAAAATATCACATAATCTTGAATTTTTGTTATTTTATCAAGGATTGTCTTTACAGTTTGTGTGCAAAATAAAGTATCATAAACTGCTTTAGAAATAAACTGACTAAAACTTTTTTTGCTGATTAACATGACCTCGAAGAAAGCAGAGTATATGAGATGCAATTAAAAAGTTTGGGAACTGAATTAATATTTGGGAAAGATGTAATGTACAGACTATTTAGATGGATCTTCTTCACATTACATGCACTGATATCAATACTTCTGCAACTTATGGAAGCATTTTTTCTGATAGTAATAGTTCCTGTGTCATGTTCTGAATAATTTCCTCAGTCATTGCAAAAATGTCACCTTTCAAGGGGGCTTAAAAGTTTGGGAAACAAAAAAAATCATGGAGCTAAATCTATTGAGTATAGTAGATGGGAGACCAAGTGACGGAGTGTTTTGAAAGAAATTTGCAAATGGAAAACTCAAAGTGTGAAGAGACACTGTCATGATGAACGTGCCAATTCCTCGAAGCCTATTTTTCTATTTTCTTCAAATAGCATCACTCGATCACCATAAATCATTTCAGTAGTATTCCTGTTTCACTGATGGATCATGCAGAAAAAATTAATAATGAACAATGTTGTGTGAGTCAAAAAATACAATAAGCACAACTTGCACATTTGATTGAAATTGTCTTGTTTTTGTGGGGGACTTGGAGAAGATGGAGTTTTCCAGTGAATCTTAGTTTCCATGTCATAACAATACACCTACAATTTATCACGAGTAATAATGTGTGGGCTAGCAGCAGTAGCAACAGCACATTGACGAAGGTTCTGAGCAAGACCTTGCTTTCTGTGATGATCATTACAGATGATAGACACAAATTCATTGAAACACATCACATTCCCAAATTTTGTGTTAAAATTGATTGACATGTCCTAATACAATACAGTTTCTTTAATGTTGCTAAAGAAATTGTATTTCTTTAGCAACATTATGGATAATTAAACATCGATCATTTCTAGACTACAAACACCAATGATTAATTTATTATTAGTTTTTGAAGCTGTAGGGCAGCCAGAACAAGGATAGTCAATCCTCTTTTTAAAATTTTGCAATATGTAAACTGTGTTGTTTGAAGACTAACTTCATTAAGAGGTTTTGAATGACACAAATCATTTTCTCCAAAAGTTGCTTTTAACAAAATTTGATGAAAATTCACTACTCTGAATAAAATCACATTATTTTAAAATGTGACAAAATGCATAAAATGTCATATATTACTATTTATAGTGTATAGTGTGTTTAGGGTCTAATGGCACCAGGGGTTCCCCCATCTCTGTGTAGCATACGTTGGCGTGTGATACAGAACACTGTAGAGGCCAGAGATTTAAATGTGTATGGATATTGTTGAGTGTTGTGTTGTGTACTGTTGTTCGTTTGACATTTTAGCTGTTGGGCCCCGGGTGGGGCCCACCATTTGCTACACTATGCCCCTGGGAGGCAGGTCAGGTACACCAGTATTAGATATTTACTCTGGCAGGTCCTGCTACCTAGTTTTCTGAGATTTCAGTGGCTAAGACTTACAAAAAAAAAAAAAGCAAAAACAAACACACCAGGATTGGGTTTGGCCAAAAGGAATATAAAGATTAAAACTTGAAGTGTTGGGCTTGGTAAATTTTGACATGTGTTTGATGCTAGTAGTGAAGATAGAGAGGGAGGGGAGATTGAAGACTGTGGGAGGGGGGAAAGACAGAAGTATGGGGCCAATAGAGAAGACAACCCCAGTAGTCAGTGGGGCATGCCCATGCCTCACCAGAGGAAAAGAAGGGGTGGGGGGGGCAGAGAACTGTATCTTCCCACTGAGGGATATGGAGTTAAAGTGAATCTGGTAAGAGTACCCTATTCAGACCGCCAGGTGGCATTGGCAGAGGAGCTGAAGGTCATAGCTCTTGTCCTGGGGTGTCATAGATCCTGGAACAGGTGCCATCCAGGAAAATTGGTGAAAGGACTAAATAAGGTAGGTTCTGTGGTAGTGGGAGAGTCCTACGCCTTCTGAAGAAGTCTTGGGCAAATTTGGAAAATGCAGCATAGGTGTCCTTTGATTCCAGGAGATATTGTTCCAGGAGTCTCGGGATGAATTGAATTTTATTTTTGATATAGATGAGTTACCAAGAATGTTGCAGTAAGTTTCAATTTCAGTATACAGAGTTACTCCCTGAACTTTTGACCCTCCTTCATGGTGCAACCATTAAATTCCTCACCAAAGGATACAAATCTTTCAAGAGGAACTGATTGCGATGGTAAGCAACTGCTTATGCCCTCATAACTTAATGCCCTAAAATCTTATGCTTAGTATCAAGAACTAGTCCATTAGTATTAGCATTAGTAGAGGCATATGATGCAAGAAAGCAAGCTTCAGCCAATTAAAAAAAAAATAAATAAATAAAATCCCATTTCACTCATCCACTCACTCTAAAAGCTTGCCCAGTTCTTCCCTGAATTTATTTAATCTGTCAACTTTCACAATGACAGATGGAAGTTTGTTCCAGCAATCAACTATCCACTGGCTAAAGGCAAATTTCTGCACATCTATTCTACAACTGTCTTTCCTCAATTTGAAATTCATACCCTCCTCAGGTTCTTTATCTGAGCAAGAGGAAGAATCCCATTGGCATTTAGCCTGCTCAAACCATTCAAAGCCTTATACACCTCAATCAGATCACCTTCCAGGTGCCTAGTTTCTAGATGTTGCAATTTGCAGGACTTAAGCCTTTCTTGGTAAGAGGACCCCTTTGTTCCCCTCACCAGTCTTGTTGCCCTTCTCTGTACTCATTCTAGCAACTCTACATCCTAAAATGAGGCCTCCAGACCTGTATGCAATACTCAAGGCATGGCCTGACCATTGCCTTATGCAAAGTGATAATCACTTCATTTTCCTTACTAGCAAAATTCCTGGATATCATCGACAAGGTCCCACCTGCTGTGACAGCCAAAAAACTTCATATCTCACCACAGGTCTTTTTTATTCTCTACCACTCTGAGTGCAGTACCACACAGTTGGTACGTTTCTCTGGGGGTTACTGCTACTCATATGCATTTGACTTTGATACATTCACTGGCAATATATTTCAAGGTTAATTCATTAAAAGATGACATCTCTATTGTTTTTTGCAGTAGTTCTGTATAATCATGTCTGTTTTTATGATAGAAGATGCGACTAAAAATTTCACCAATTTCCTCTGAAAGTAAGATGTAGAACGAAGTGTTAATCTGTAAGCTGCAGAATCTGGAGACTAGGCACCTGTGAGGTGATCTGATTGAGGTGTACAAAGCCTTGAATGGTTTGAGCAGGCTCAGTGCTGATGGGATACTTCCACTTGCTCAGATTAAGGATCTGAGGGGGCATTGATTCAAATTGAGGAAAGCCTGTTGTAGAATAGATGTGCGGAAGTTTGCTTTTAGCCAGCGGGTAGTTGATTGCTGGAACAGACTTCCATCTGTTGTGGAAGTTTAAATAATTAGATAGCTTAAATAAATTTAAGGCTGAACTAGACAAACATTTGAAGTGACTGGATGGATGAAATGGGAAGGGTTTTTTTTTTTTTTTTTTTTTTGGCTGATGCTCTATAAGCTTGCTTTCTTACATCATATTCCTCAACTAATGCTAATGCTAATGATTAGTTAAGGATGTCAGAGGTCTGTCTATTGAAATGTCGAAAATAATTGGCCAGTTTTTCAGAAAAATTTAACATTTTTAAAGATCCAGTTAGTTTTTTTCCAAGATTAGTGACTGTGAACTGAAACCAGGGGAATATCGCAAGAGTCTCAAACCCAAAAAAAAACAACGTTTGAAGCTCTGTAGTGTACTGGTAAGATCGTGGTGACATTTTTCTGGGATTCAAAGTGGATTCTTATTGACCACATGCCCAAAAAAATTGCAGTTTCTTCCGCTCCCCACCATTCAGTATTTGTTTATAAACTCTAAAAAAGTACTTTGTGTTTGAGTTGTTTTTCCAGTGATGATTAAATTATTGCTGCTGTTTTCTGTTTTTCAATGGCTGAGACTCAAGGAAATTCTTTTTGAGAAATGTAGCTCCTTTATCAACAAAATGGAAAGGTGCATTTGGGGTCAAGGAGGATTGCATTAAAAAAAAAAAAAAAACCATTCTACCTTCTACCTATTGTATCTGGGTAGATAACTTTCTTAGTGGTCCTTCATACTTTAGAAATAAAATAATTTTGAATTTTCAATGTTTTGATTATTCATGCTTCTTTCTTTCATTCAAGTTAATTAGGAATTAAGCTGAATGTTATACCTTTTTATTTTATGTCATAATGTTAAGTATTTGAAATAATTGAATATTTATGATTATAAAGTTTTGCTTTTTCATCAAGGGAAGCATTTTTTCCAGAGACTGTTATTTTTCTTTTTACAGTCCAGATTATAATTACGGAATGGGTGGTGGGGGTAGTGATTATCCCCCACCCCATGCACCTCCACCACCACCTCCTCCAGCTGGTGGAGGATACGATTCTTATCCTGCTGGTGGTAGAGAAGCTGGTGGCTATGGTGGTGGCGGGATGAGAGATTACCAGTCTAGCTATCCTCCTGCAGATAATTATGGAGGTGGGTATGGTAATAAGGTAGGCGGAGGAATGCCACCAGATAACAGAGACTACAGAGGTGGATATGGCTCAGGACCGTCAATGGGTTACACAAGCAGTTATAATGATGACAGGGGATATGGTACAGTGCCTGGACCTGATCCTGGATATGGTGAGTTTTGATTTTTTTTTTTTTTTTTTCCATTCCGATGTTTGGTATTGTGTGCTTCCCTGGAAAAACTACTTTTACAGACACAGCATTACAACTCTAGATGCATTTGAATAATAATGGAACTGTGAAGGTAACATTAAAATCATTCCTCCTTATAAATATGGATTTAATCAGAAATTTTTATTTTTAATGTATTTTGTTGTTTTATTATGATGATTAAATTAATGTAGCATAATATATATCAACAAATATTCAAAAAGAAGTTCCATTATTAATTTTCACCACAATCTGTTAAAAAAGTCACACAAATTGGTGAACAAAATTTTTATCTTTTAAAAAGAAATTTGCACAAAGATAGCACTTTTTTTTTTTTTTTTAACTAATTTTTATAATCATCATTATCCAACATTCCAATTTTTTAGAGAATCAATTATTACTGAATAATGACAGGTAATTGGGAAAGAATTTTGTTCAGTTCACGTTTGCGGCATTTTCTTTGCAGAACTCTCTTCAGCATTATGTTAAATTTCACGCTTAAGGCACTGCTTGTTTTTTTTTTTTTTTATATATATCTTTGCTTATTATAGAGGAATGGGTGTATCTTATTTTTACATAATTCTGTTAAGTAACTTATTCAAGTGGAGAGAAAATTTATGTTTTCTCTTACAGTTGATTGTTTGCATTATAACAGGAATTGGTAGTTAAACATATTATAAATTGCACCGTATTTTATATGCTTTCAAAAATTTGATGATGTGTAATTCCTTCCATTTTTTTAAATTATGAAGTTGAATAGTTTTGTATTGTGAATCTAAGATAGGGAAGGTAGCAGAGGGGGATTTTTATTCTCATGCAATAAATTATGATAGTGATTCTTGGAAGTCATATGATAGTGATTCTTGGATTCATGTTGCTTTGCAAATAAATTAGTAGTGCATAAACATAAGGTGAAGAGTTTTAGCACTGTTTTAGAATTGTTATATATTTATTAACCTGGTAGTGAGGTACCTCTGAGTGCCATTCCAAAATATTGATCAGTACTTCATTGGAATTATATGTGGAAAGAACTTGGCAGGTTTCACTCTGCTGTTTTTGTTACTATTTATGTTTACAGTTTTGTATAAATGGATGTTTTTGACCAGACAATTGCTGTTAGTCAGATACTGTTCGTTTTATGCTTGAATTATTACACAAAATAGGGTAACGATAGATTATATTGCCAAAAGTAGAAAATCTTTTATGGGCTACAGTATTTAGTAATGTGTCAACCCACTTTTATTCTCAATGCCACACCGTATCCTAGACTCCAAACTGAATTTTGATAACAGGAAGGTGTATTTTGGCCTTTGTTCTTCCTTCAGAACATGGGTCAGTTCTGTTGCTAATTGTGAGGGGTGTTAGCCTTATCCTCCAGGTTTCTTGAATTGCTCTGATAATCCTATACTTATGTATGGGATTACCAGTACCCCTAACGCCTCTCAAGGAGGAAAAAAAAAAAGTGTGAATTCACTTTTGAGTTGGTAGTGTATTGGATTATACCTATATTCCCTGTGGTATTGGATTATACCTGTATTTCCTGTGGTATTAGGTGGGCATGGTTGTAAGGGCTGACAGTAATGCCACTTGTATAATTCTGTAGTTTTTGAATTTCAGTATATATTCTGTTTTCTAAAAGGCCAAAGAATTGAGTTTATATTTAGTGATGTAAGCTGTAGGATATTAAACAACTCTGGGTAGAAATTAGAGGTGGAGGTGTTGTGCATAAATGTGTGTCTAAAGTTTATCTAGACCATGGTGAAAACAGTAAGCTTCATTGGAAAATTGTGATTCAGCATAAAGAGGAAGGCATGCATTGACTTATCAAAAAAAAAAAAAAAAAAATCCAGAATGCCGAAATTTAAACTAAATTGTTAGATCATTCCTCAGAGAGAAGCATTGAGTATATTAGAAGAAATTTATTCATTATCCATAGGAAAGTTTGCCACTAGAATTTTTTTTTTTTGTCTGGAAGATTACTTTCAGTGCAATTCAAACTTACCCAGCCTGGCATTTGGCAGCTGATGTTCCAGTTTATCCCAGAGATGCTCAATGGAGTTAAGATTAAGGCAGGTCACTGCAGACTCTGCAGCATGACATCATGTATTATCTTGCTGAAAGGCGCCTCCGTAGCCAGGTGAAAAGGAGCAGCAGTGCGTAGCACACGCTTCTTGATTAGACCGGGGTTCAAGTCCGTCACCACCAAATACGGAGGATGCGGAAAGGTCAGGGAATGACCACCGCATATCTCGGAGCAATATGGCCTTAGTTGCTAATGCTGCTAAAAACTAAAATAACAACAATCTTGCTGAAATATATAAGGGGGGCCACCCCATACTGCTGCCATAGTGTAGGAAGAGCAGAATGTACTGCATTGCATTCATTGTTCCTGGAATGATCCATGCCCAAGCCATGAGGAAAAAACCACAGGCAGCAACAGTATATCAACCCAACTTCACAGTTAGGATAACACATTCATCCAGGCATCTACCAGAACCAAACATGACCATCAAATTGAAAAACATGATTCATCCATTGTTCCGGGAAGCAATTTTAATGGTTTGGGCACTAGGCAGATTGAGTCTGTGCATTTCATTCTATGATGTTTTGTTTCTGTACAGCTCTTCCCCAAATCCAATGCTGTGAGCTCTCTATGTATATCTTCTTTGTGCTAATATCATTTCCTGTGGCCTCCCTGATCTTGTATTCGATGAGATGCCCATTGGTCTCTTTCAGTCAATTTCTGTAATCTCCTGAACATTTCGTGGCTATAGTAACACCATGATGTTTCCATTTGCTGATTACATTAGATACCATTTATGTAGGGTATTTCAGTTTTTCTGCAATGTTACAAACAGATTGATTACTAATATGTCATCCTATCATGACTCTCAATGTCACTAAGATTGACCCATCTGCTGTATTTTGTTGATCTGCTTGCTCCTCTCATGAATGCAGTTACTCTTATTTCTATTCTTGACGCATAGAATGAAGGTATGGTTAATTTTTTTTCAAATCCATTGGATGTTGGGTAGCGTTATGTTTCGTTTATTTTATTTTAATTTTCTTTTTATTAGTGTGAATTTTTTTTTTCATCTTTAGGTAGTTCATCACATTCATCTTTGAAAGTGTAAAACTATCAAATCTTTCACACTTAATCATTTTTTAAGTTTGAAAATGGAAGTGACTAATAGTTTCATGTTTGCCTTTTAATCGTGTCTTTATGTGACATCTTTTTCTCATGATGATATCCATCAAGAAATAATTGATTACAAACACTTTATACACCATGATAATTACTTTAATAATGTAATTATTAATAGGCACAGATATCAGCATTATAAGAAAGGATCACAAATACGCCTTTCTTCTAATGTTGATGTCATTTTGAGAAAGGCATATTTATTAGAGGAGCTAGAGTTAAAACATGACACCTTGGTAGATATGCCACGCTTTAAATAAATATGAGCATGACTTAGCATATAAATCCAACGTAATGCAAAGAACTGTGGGCATAAAAAACATCTGAAAGATGATAACTCTACATATTAAAAGCAGAGAAACATAATACTACTGTCTGTCATTTTAAATAGATCAGAATGCATTACTAAAGTAACAAGCCATATTAGATAGAAGAGAACATAGATACAGTAAGAAAGATCCAACTAAAGTTAGAGAAAAAGAGAATCATTCAAGCCATGAAAGTGTTGTTAGATAAAAAAAACATCAATAAAAGAACATACCATTTCATTAGACCAAGAAACAACGAGGCTCTCCATCATGTTTAGCAGTATTAAAATCCGTAAAGAGAAGGATTCTATAAAGCCCATTGTTTGGCAGTAAATTTAGTCCAGCAAAGAACATAGTCAGTGAGGGGCGAATTTTTGAATTTTTGAAATAGCCAGTGAATTTTTGCCACTTGTAAGGATAACTTAATAGCTAACCTGGAGAAATTCATTAGAGTGATTAAACATGAATGCATAAAAAGTTTCTATGCGAGTTTCCTCTCAAGTTTTCATGCAAATGATGTTTATCAACATTTCGTAAGAAAAATCACTAGCTGGAAAGTAGGAATGCCACAAAGGAATAAGATGTTACCGTACAGAACCAGGGTACTTTAACCTGTCAGTGGCTTATGCAAAAAACTTTTGTGCATTTTTTGTTGAAGATTAATGACCAAAACTTTCTCTACCTTCCTAAACACGAACCCAGTTTTATTCAAATTGTTTTTGAAGAAATCTTTTATGGTTTTCACAAAGTAATTGCATGAAAGAACCAGGCAGATTCACATGGCTCTTTCTCCCCCCCCCCACTTTTAGTTTTCTCGGGCACACAGTACATCCCAGCTGGCACTCTTATTTTACAACAAATAAAAACAGCGTTTTTATTTGCACAGCGTCAGTCTTCATGGGGAATATTTTAGGATATTCCCGAATAATTAGCTGAAAACAAGTGATTAGAAAAATACGTGAGAAGTCACGAAAGTGCTGTTCCTTTCTGTAGGCCTTAATAATATTTTCTGCATACATATGTAATATATATAATCAGAAATATATGCACATGCATAATTTTAAAATTTTGCTCTCGTAACCATTTTTGCCACTGGAAAATGCAAGTGATTATTAATTTCATGAAATGGCTAAGGTAAAGAAAGCCTACACGAGAACGACGAGAAACGTCGGATAACTTACGCGGAAAATGAGTTTCCCGACACTGGCCTCTAGTGCTGCTCCCTCAGTAAACAGACGGTAGGTGTTATTTTTCTCGATTTCTGGAGCAGAAATCGAGAAGGATATATTGATTGACAGGTAGGCATGGCAAACGATGAAATGATTGGTGGTGGGTGCGACAGATGACAAGCTACTGTGTAGTCATTGGTTGGCATTATGATGTGTATTTACCAGTAAAGAACGTTGTTGTTGTTGTTGTTGTTGTTGTTTGGTTTTTAGGAGCATTAGCAACTAAGGCTATATTGCTCCGGGGATATGCGGTGGTCATTCCCTGACCTTTCCGCATCCTCCGTATTTGGTGGGCATGGGCTCGAACCCCAGTCTAATCAAGAAGCACGTGCTATGCACTACTGCTCCTGCCCACCTGGCTACAGAGGCGCCCAGTAAAGAACAGTGCATAATAGTTTTGTAATGAACGATGAACAGGTAATAGTAGCGATGAATCTTTTAAGATACGGATTGATGTTATGATAGATGTGTATCCACACTAGTGTCTTCAAAAATAAAAGTACAGTAATAAAAAATTTATATTTTTGTTAATAAACAATTTATGTGCTAGTCCACCCATGATTCTAAAGAAAAAAGGTTAGGTTACCCCCTCCATTTTGGGGAGGGGTTGAAGCTCCCATGGGATTCAAGTGGAGGTAACCTTTTTTCACCATTAGGGCATATTATTGAACAAGAAAATAAAAATACAGTCATTAAAAAAAAAATATTTTTTTTATGAATGTATTTCTAAATATGACTAATTCTAAAGAAAAAAGGTTAGGTTACCCCCTCCACTTCGAGAGGGGTTCAAGCTCCCATGGGATTCAAGTTGAGGTAACCTGACCTTTTTTCACTATTAAGAAATACTGTAATGGTGAAAAAAGGTTAGGGCATGTGCATTTAGGACAAGTTACCATTAGTGCTGCTAAAGTGATACTAAACTGATGTTATTGTGTGTTGTGTTCGTGCGCCAATCAGCACATCGCTTGCCACGCCTACCTGTCAATCAATATATCGTTCTTGACTTTGCTCCAGACTGATAACACCTACCGTCTGTTTACCGAGTGAGCAGCACTAGAGTGCCGTATCAGGAAACTAATTTTCCATGTAAGTTATCTGACGTTTCTCGTCGTTCTCGTGCAGGCTTTCTTTACCTTCGCCCATGAAATTTATATTTTGTGGCTGTAACTTTTTTCCCTACACTTTCAGCAGAATTTTTTTTTTTTTTTTTAATAATGCATATAAAAATCATAGCATTATTTAAATATTTACATTTTTTATTAAAATATAAAAAGTTCATTAAATTCAAGCTTAAAATTCAGGTCAATAACAGCTTGCTGCTCGTGAACATCCTTCAATTAAACTTGCCTTTCTGTTTAGTGATTTAATTGCAGGTTTATGGTAAGCCAGCTGATTCTGGACATTTCATGACTTGCACATCTATGGTCAGTCACCTCAAAAAATAAATTTAGGCATCATAAAAACATTATAATGAACAGATATCTGAAAATATGTGATAATGATAAAAAAAAAAAAAAAAATCACAGATGAAATCAAACTATCAAAGTGTTATTTGAAGAATGGGTACTGTAATCAGTTAATTAATTGGACTATAGAAAAATACCCCAACAACAAAGCCAATAACACTGATATTGATTACAAAAAGGTGTTGTTATTCCATACATAAAATAGATAGGCAAAAAACTAGAAGAATCTGCAAAAATCATGGTCTCAAATTCAACTTTAAGCTGATAGAATGGAAAATTTGTTTAAAAATCTGAAATCACATCTAAATAGAAGTAATTTACAAAAATATGTGTATGTAGCAAGGTGTGCATAAGTGATACAGGATAAAATAGTTTGAAACTTGCATTCTGGAGCACAACAAGTTAGTTAACATTTTAATATTAAGTGCATTATATTTTAGGTGCCCAAGCAAATATTAATAATTCATGATTTTTACTAACAACTGCAAAACTATGGATAGGATTTGCAGTCAATGGGAGAAGGTCATTAATATACAAGAGGAAAAGAATGGAAGAAAACACTGAATCCTGTGGAACACCAGCATTAGTGGGGAACTTAGAAGACAGAGCCATCTACCATCACCCACAGTGAGGAGTCAGAGAAAAAACTGGATACCCAATAAATAAAAAAAACAGTTGGCAAACCGTAAGAAGGAAGCTAGACTTTTATGCCAGACACGGTCAAAAGCCTTTGAAACGTCAATAGCAACTGCTTGAGTTTCGTGAAACTTTTCTACTAAATTTGGCCGTAGATGGGTAGCATGAGCCACTATATCACAGTGGATCAGCACTGATGGAATCCATACTGGCAACCATTGATCAGTGCTCCTAATGCATCTAACAAACATATTACGAAAAGGAATACAAAAGAATCAGAATTGGTGCAGATGTATTGGGGGTATGCTTAAACATATAGCAATGAAACTTTTTCAATAGTATGGGAGAATTTTGAAAAGAGAAAGTGCTTTATGCATTAAGAAATTTAGCTGAGATCTTACTAAAATAAAGGGAAAAATATAGAATAACAATGGAAGAGTCTTTTCCAAAAAGACTAAGTATGGATTAAAAGAATTAAATAAATAAAGGGAGGAACCCATTAAGCTGTGAGAATGCTGAGCACTAGGTTAAAGACTAGTCGGCGCCTTCGTAGCCAGGTGGGAAGGAGCAGCAGTGTGTAGCACATGCTTCTTGATTAGACCGGGGTTCGAGCCCATCACCACCAAATACGGAGGATGTGGAAAAAGTCAGGGAATGACCACCGCATATTCCCAGAACAATATGGCCTTAGTTGCTAATGCTCTTAAAAATCAAAATAACAAACAAACAAAGACTAGTCTTGTGACATATCAGTGGCATTCAGAGAAAATCATATTTTTGTTATCCTTGTCCTTACTAATTGGCATGTGAACAAGGATTTTGCATAGGATATATAACACAATGCTTAATAATCCAACTAAATATTGTGGTGTGTAAAAGTGTTTTCACTTGTTTCTTGAAAGAGTTTCATTTATATTTTATGTTTATAATCTTTTATTTTCAGCAGAATTAATAACGTTTTGCCTTTTTGAAAATAACAAGTGTAAAAAATTAATTTATTAAGTATTACAGTCTATTATTAAAAGGCCAAGCATTGGTATACTCCAAACAGAATTCAGAAAAACCAGGAGCTTTTTCCAGAAATAATAAAGAAAGTTAGGTACTTGTCAGGTCCCTATGCCACTGTTTTTTTTAATTAAAAAAATTTTTTTTTTACCATTTCTGGTATTTAGGTACTGTTTGTTTTACATTTGAATTATCTCATAAAATAGGTAATGATAGATACATATCTAATGTGTGCATTTGCATGTGTACACATGCATATATATTCATATACATACAGTACAAACCTCAGTGCACTATGCCTTGTTATATTTCAATTTTGGATATACAGGAAAAAACATGTCCTCCAAGTCGAATAGTACAAAAAAAGCATTTAAAAAAAAAACCACTAGTGTCAAATATAAATGGCAAAAGTAAAACAAAAACCATATGTATTCTCCTTCAGCTCTACTACACTGGTTTTAGAAATGTGTGTTATGTTTCCCAGGAGGAGAAGATGCAAACAAATGTTCATGTTAGCAAATTCAGCTATTCAAAATAAAGAAATGGAATGCAGTAGAAATGTTGTCTAAGCTAAGTTGGAAACAATTACATAAAGTTTGGAAATCATCCAACTGTTGTATTTTTTCTTGTAGTATATTGAGTTATAGAGCCAATTTTTTTATGCAATAAAAAATATAATGATGAATTGTAAATTGCATGGGACACCCATGAAAGTGAACAATGAAAGTAGAGTCACCTACCAGCTGTTATAATTTTGCCAGTTATGGTATGTCTCAGTTATAGGATTAATTTTTGTAAATAATAGTGCATGACATCATTTTTTAAACTATGGAATTGCATTTATACTTGCAAAAAACTGCTAACAGCTTGCATGTTGTTAATGTGCTGCTGGCTACAGTTAGTAAAAATGTGCTCTAATTATACTACACTCTGAAATTCACCTATATTCATAAACACAATTAAGTTGAAACTTTAAATTGACTTGCTTATTTTTCCATAGAGTTGTGTTCCTCAGTCTTGTAAGAGGTTTAAAAAAATACACCATTTGGCTTTGCTTAGAATTAAAATATGATTCAGTTTGTTGAAAGAGGCATAATTTCAATTATGTGTTTCTGAAAAGAACTGAAGTGTTGAATGTTGATACATTAAGCTTTGTTAGTTTCGGACATCAAAGGAGATTGTGAAGGCAGATGAGATTCATTTGTGTGGTATTAAATGTGAACAGTACACTGCAGCATACAACAGAATATCTCCCTTCAACTTTCTATAGTTTATTTACTGTGAATAAAGTGGTAGATGTAGCGAAGTTACTATACACCTTTATAAAGCTTGTGAAAACTAAACCTATGGGACTATGACCATGTGACATTTATTAATATTACTTGGGTATATTTGAGGTTTTGACTGTAGCCAAGTCATTACTTGCTCGTGTTGCCTCATAGTTCTTTACTGTTAATTGGCTTTCTTGTTAATGTGTTTTCTTTGAAAGTATGAAATCACTGTAAGGAATTTTATTTAAGTAAAGGCAGTATTACAGAAAGGTAATTTTTTAAAACTTCAGAAAGTTTGCATTTGCCATTTAAAATGTTGACCTATTTAATCTATTGGTGCCAAAAAAAAAAGTGGAAGGAAATTTTTTTGCAATAGAAATATTAGCTTAATAGGTTCATGTCTTCTGGTTATTATATATTTATTTTAAAATAAAAAAAATAATAATAAATGAATAAATTTTGATTTGGTCATAACATGGTTTGTATTGAGGTTGCACTGTGTGTGTGTGTGTGTGATGTAAGTTAAATTACAAATGCAAACTAAATTAAGAATAGGTTAACAGAGTTGGTAAGCTGTGCCATTTGCAAATACAGCAAGAACTAGTATAATACATGGAAAAATAATGAAGAAATGGGGGTGATTAAATTCAGAATAAAGGTGTTGCAGTAGGTATGCATACCTGAAAATTTGAAATAAGTTAAATGAAAGGCTGATACAGAAAATTTTCAAGCCAAAATAAATAATTTATTCTTCAGTATCCTATCCCTTCACTGATTTTTAAGATCAGTAAGTGTGTAAATAAACTTATTAAATGTAAAAAAGTTGCATTTAATAAGTATTGAAGTCCATTAGTAAAAAGTCATGCATTGACATTCAAGCAGAATTAAAAAAAAAAAAAAAAAGAGAGAGAGAGAGAGAGAGCAAAAAGCAAAACCTCTTCCAGAAATAAAAAAAAGAAAGTTAGGCACCTTTTAGGTTCCACACCACTGTTTTTGTTATGGAATGATAGTATTACCACTGCCAAGTTAAGGCAGATTTTCAATTTAGATATTCATGATATGAGAGTCAGAATGGTTTTGAAGGTTTACATAAGAAAAACTAGTGGGTGATTAAAAAAATTATTGGAATAGAATTAATTTTGCTATGGGTGCTTCAGGGTAGTTCTATTATTATTATTTTCAATCTTTCTGTATCGTGACATTCGGTTGTTAATAAGGAAAAATTTTATATTGTTTTCCTCCTCCTCCTCTCATATAGCACTTCAGCTGAAACCTCTGTTGGATGTTGTTCTTGAAATCTCTTGTAACAATTTTGGTATGCATGTGTGCCTTTGATATTAATGATAGTTTTGCTCGCTCCATTTACTTGTTATCAGTCATAGTACTCTTCCTTTTAATAAGCGACTAAGGTTATTTTTCAGATTCTGTCATATTTGTGTATGATAAATGTGTATGAACATAACTGAAGATGCTCATAAAAAAAATCTAATGGCATTAAAGAATTTCAAAACAAAATGAAAAAAAAAAAAAAAAAAACAGCAATAAAAAATGCACTACTTTAAAGGAGAAGTTAAAAGAATTTAAAGAAAACAAGATAATATATTTTTGGCAGTAGGCTTGCACCAGAGATATTTTTAAATTTTTTTCAAAAAAAAACCAGTTACAGAAAAACTCAATTTTTTTTATTTTTCCTTTTAAAATATTCAGATACTGTTTTTAAAATATATTAATTTCAGTTGTAGAAGTTTGAATAACAAATTTTAAATTTCCTGATTGTCTGAATAGAATGAAATGAGCACCTACTTATTAATTTTGTCATTAATCATAATGCAAGAAATATTCAGATATTGATAAAATGAAAATTTGATTTAAAAAAAAGCATTTATTATAAATCAAAATTTTATTTTTATGGATTTTATACTTATTAAACACATTTATATCTCTTTTACTTATTAAAAGTACCCATTTAAGGCTTTGCCAGTTTTTAAACATTGTATGATATTATAAATTATCCCTTTATGGTTATGAATTTTATACTTATTACCACATTTACAACTGTGTTTTTGAGAGTAACTAACCATTTAAGGTCTGGCCAGGTTACAATATACCATTTATTAAATTTTTTAGAAGTGGCCAGAACATAGGCTTTGCTGCTTTCAGGGTGTTCAAAATTATTATTTTAGAAATAAAACATGGATGAAATTTGAGAAATCAATATAAAATTAAGTTATGAAATCACAAATTTGCATCTACAAATGATGATTTTAGCATCATTTTGAAGTGCATGGAGATTAAGTTTATATTTTTCCCTTTGTTTGTAAAATATCCTTCGTAATGCATAGTGCATAATGTACAATATTGGTAATTTTTTACCAAATGTTCGCTTCAGTTATGGAAAAAGATGATAAAGGTATATGATAAGGAAAATGCACTGGTTGGGGGCACGTAATGTGATTAACCAGAAAAGAAAATTACAAAATTTATTAGGAAACAGAACACTCAAAATTAATATTTATATCTAAATACCTAAAGAGATTTTTTAACTACTGAATAAAATGAAACACGTTCAGTTAAGTGAGAAATTAGAGTGAAAGAGAAAGAGAGCATAGGATATTCTTATACTAGCTTATGTGCTTTCATATTTTACCAAATGTTTGCTTCAGTTATGGAAAAAGATGATAGAGGTATATGATAAGGAAAGTGCCACTGGTTGGGGGCACGTAATGTGATTAACTAGAGAAGAAAATTACAAAATTTATTAGGAAACAAAACGCCCAAAATTAATATTTATATTTAAATACCTAAAGAGATTTTTTAGCTACTGAATAAAATGAAACACTTTCAGTTAAGTGAGAAATTAGAGTGAAAGAGAAAGGGAGCATAGGATATTCTTATACTAGCTTATGTGATTTCATATTATTTATTATAATCTGTGAGGCTTTAAGGCAGATTAATTTTTGATAAATGATAATTTTGGGTCCTTTTGTCATTAACAATTAAAAAAAAATGAATTTTAAGGTATGCTAGACCTTAAAGGGTTATAAATGTACTGATTTATAGTTTTTAAGTGGGGTCTCAGGTTTGGGTATCTTTTATTTTTATTCCTTTGTTTTTTACATATACAGTATATATATATGAATCTATGTTTAAGTGCAGGGAAAGTATGAAATTGCATGTAAGTGGAAAGATTACAAGGGTTAAAAATTTTATTTCTTTTACTGCTGTGTACTGCTATGACATTAATAATTTTTAAAAAACACTAGAATGTGGTTTAAGTTTTCTGTTTTATAAAATGAGAGCAGTAAAATATTGTTTCATTTTACTTCTGCAAACAAATTTTGATGCCAGAGACCCCCCTTAAATAAAACAAAAACATTAAATAAGAAAATGCTAATAAAGAATTTTGGAATTAAAGAAAAAAATTAATTAATTGATAAATTTTAATATTTAAAGGGCTTTTAAATCTAAATATAAATTTTCTTTTAAATTCAGCTGTGAGGCTAACTTAGTGTTTTTGCACAATAACCTTGATTTCAGGTGGAACCAGGCCAGGTAATGATGATCGTTATGGATATGACAACTATGGAGGTATGTCCTCCTATGGACAATCACGCGATAACTATGGTGGTCCTCAAGGAAATTATGGACCCCCTCCTCCACCACCACCTCCACCTCCACGCCGTTACTAAATGGTTAATGAATCAATTTTCACAAGCACTTTATCATTATTATCACTTGGCTACTTAAGTAAATCATAAATTTGTGCTTTAGAAGAACATTCAGTGAAGATAATTTTAACAACCGAAACAAGTTGGGGATCTCAGCAGTAATTTGACCAGATACGTTGTGTATAATATATGGACAACTTGGTTACCATAATTTGGTTTCTAAGATATTTTGTTTGTTGTTTATGTGTCACAGACATTTTGTGCGTGAAGACAGTTCTTGCTGGTGCTTCAAGGTGGTTTTGCATGTCTCAGTACATTTTTTATGATTTAAACATTTCTTAGAGTACAGCTTTGCACCTTCACCTGAGTGTTTATCTGTAATTAGGCAATATAGATTTCCCAAAAAAATAAAAAAAAAAAAAATAATAATAATAAGAAGGAAAAAAAAAAACATCAGTAGCCATCTGTACGTGTCACATCACTTGTTGTATATTTCTATCATTTAACTGTACCTGCTTTTTTAATCTTGTAATGAACTATACTTGGTGAGCTCAGTATGTGAACAAATGTGCTGTAATAAAAATAATTAAATGAAAAATTGGGGGAAAATGCATTTTTTAGTAGTATTGAGTGAATGAATCACTAGGCAGTATTACTTCATACAGAGAAATTCAATTTCTAATTGAAAACAAACAAAAAAAAAAAACCATAACTACCTTTTGTTTGAAATTAAATTTTGAAACATGAAATTAAACTTTGAGATATATGAGCACGTAATTTTTTGGTAGTTGATGTTTATAAACCAGAAGTTATGTATAAGTGAATCATAAATATAAATACCAAATTGCACATTCTAAGAAAATCAAATATTTACTGAAATTTCCAGCAAATTTATGAAACTGCTTGAGGAATGAGCAGATATTATTAAACTGTAAAGGATATATTAGTACCAAATAATTAAAAGAAAAATTAAGTCTTTAAGTTATCAAGACAAACAATTGTTAATGCAAACCCAGTTTGTGAAGATCTGGGGAGTGATAAAATTGTAAACGATAGAAATTGAAATATTTCCGGTACGTAAACATTTATATATTTCATTTGATATATGCTTATATACACAGTTCTCTTTATACCCAAAACAAAGTTCTTGAGAAAATTAAACTTTTGTATATCATATTTAATAGAATAGATAATGAAACTAATTACAAATATTTCAAAAAACATGCTTATGTAAAATTTCATGGAATGTAATTCTTTTGAAACATAATAGGCATTTCTTTAGGAAAATTACTTTAAATAACATGAGGTTTTATACCATGTTTATGCACCGCTTTTTCTGCCAAGTCAATGATAATTTGCATTACAGCTGGGGATGATTTCATATTCTCTTGCTATCATTTAATTTTTTATTTATTTATTTCTTTTTTCTTAATTTAATCAGATGAAGGATGAGATAATTTATAAATTAATTTTTACGAATATGTCAAGTATCTTTGGGAAATTGATTTTTATCTTCACATACTTTAAAATGCCATCAAATATTTTATATCCTTATTTTCTTGGAAATGGAAAGATTAAATGCATGTTCTTGCTTTAAAATGACCACTGAAGTGTGTCATTCATAAAACTGAAATTAAATTATATTAGATATAATGTTAGAAAGTAAATTTTTTTTGTACACAAATTCCTAAGTGACCGATATTTGCTTTACCTTGTTGTAAGGAAAGCATGTTTTTTACATTAAAAAGTGCTTTATTTACAAACTCTTTATGTGTTAACATATTGGAGAGAAAGTACCAGAGCATACTTATTTTAATCTAATTCTTTAAGGGCCTGTAGCTGAGTGTCAAATGCAAGGTTACAGTGCATGCGTTTGAGTGACTTTTAAATATGATATTCTTTTATTCTCTCTCTTTCTAACTCCTTAGCTTTTATGCAAATCGGCATTTCCTTTTTGGGAGTTTACTTTGAAGAATAGTGTTTCTGAATTTAAAAATTTGAAGAAATGCTTATAGGTCTTGTGTAGAAAAGCTAACAAAACAAAACAAAAAAAAAAAGAAACTGTCATATTGTCACATAATGTGTGATAATGTATTGTAACTACTAATACCAAAAGGATCAGTTGCACCACTTATAAAACCTTGTTACAGTGAGGGCTATTGTTTTGGAACCTTATGCCATATTAGAGGCTAGTCTGCTTAAAAAAACAAAAAAAAATAATAAATAAATAAAAGGGTTTTTAGAGACAGTGGGATGTTATTTTCCATTTAGTGTTTGGGTAGAAGAAATAGCAAAAAATGGCATTATCCAGCTTATTCCACCTCTTCTGTATCAATACTAAGAGGATCTTATTGACCTTCCTGGTCACTTGAAATTATAGGTTCAGGCTTAAATGCATTGTGAGACTTTACTGTTATGAAACTTTGTGCTTGTGCATTATATTCTTATTATAGATAAAGTCATAAGGATTTCTTCGTTAAAATAACACTGAGATGTTATTATTTCCTTTTACTTTTCGTGCACTGCTATAATAATTTTCCACATGATGCAGATACTTTTTTGGGAGAAGCTGCCTAAAATTGTTAGTGTTAATGGATAGATGAGACAATTCCTTACTATTTTGAGGAGTTATATTTAAGGTTTAGGATAATCCAAACAGCCTCTACCTCTGCAAAGCTATGATTCCCACTCTGCAGCAAGGTGCAGTAAGTGTTTTAGTGGTAAATGTGATAGAGCTCTATATATTGCTTGTTATACTGTGCATTTATTAGTTACTTTACCTTAATATATATAGTGTTGTAGTTTTTTGAAACAGGAGTATAATTATTTAATGTAAACTGGCTGTACGGTAACCTGTTTATATAGAATAAATAAACTGAAGGATGTATCAACGCTGTCTGAAAAATAATAAAAAAAAGGTTTTAAAAATATAGGAGATACCTCTTTTTCTGATAGTTATAACAAAAGGGGAGTAATATAAAATGAAGTTTAGAAATTACATAATTCTGAGAACAGCACATAATTATACTATACAATTTTTGACACTCAATATATGTTTGGAAGCGAAAATAAATTATAGAAGTTGGAAGTCATTAATATCAATGCATATGATGGACTGCTAACATATATTATGAACTTAATTCAGGTGCTATCTTAAAATAGAAAAGAAATAAAATGATTTATCACTGAATAGCAGATTTCAAAAATCAGTTTTACAGAAAATATCACTAAAATATGTGCCAAAAAAAATGGTTTCATTATGAACTCGTAAATAATTTTATTCTTTCTGTTTAGTAGGTTTTATGTTAACAGGAAATGAACAGACTTTAAAACTAAATATATTTATGTACAAATTACAGCAAAAAGTTTTTAAATTATGCATATTTGTCAGATTTTTGTCTCTTTGACTTTTAATTAAAATTCAGTTTTATCCAGTACTGATTAACTGGTAGAGGCATTGGTAGGTTTCTTTTCCACATTCTCATATTGGATTTTATATCAGAATTCAAATTTAAATGAGTGGTTGATGTTTGTTGCATTATTAACCCAAAACGGACTGCTGACAGATATATTATTGAATATATTCAGGTACTATCTCAAAATAGAAAAAAAATAAAAGGATTTATCACTGAATAACAGATTTTAAAAATCAGTTTTACAGAAAATATCACTAAAATATAGTTATGTGGCAAAAAAAAAAAAATGGTTTCATTATGAGCGTGTAAATAATTTTATTCTTTCTGTTTAGTAGTTTTTATGTTAACAGGAAATGAACAGACTTTAACAACATAATATATTTATGTACAAATTACAGCAAGAAGTTTTTAAATTATGCATATTTGTCATGTGGTATTATTATTATTACAGTTAGCTTTTTGTCTCTTTGACTTTGAATTAAAATTCAGTTTTGTCCAGTACTGATTAACTGGTAGAGGCATTGGCAGATTTCTTTTCCACATTCTCATATTTGAATTTTATATGAAAATTCAAATTTAAATGAATGGTTGATGTTTGTTGCATTATTATCACAAAATGACAGCAGTTTTAAACTACTTTATTTCTTGGTATATTAAGCATATGATACCATATATCTAAACAAAAGAAATACAGTTTTATAGAATATTTTTTAATGTTAAAATATTTGTAGTATAGATAATGCCTTCTACCCTCTAGATGAATAACAGAGTTTTAAAGTTTCCCAAATCAGTGGCATCATTAATTTCTATTAGAGAGTTCAAAATTAGAATAATTCATTACATATGGTTCTTAAGAAATATATTTTGAAGGAAAAACGCTATTACTACATGAAATTATTTAGAAACTTCAGTTTATTGAGACACTTAAGGGGTACAAAATCCTCCTTTCAAATACTTCCAGTACTGAAATATACAGTTTGGTTATATTTTAGAGTATTCTTATGAAACTGTCAGTTGTAATTGGGATGTATGTGGGGATTCACTGACAGACTTTCTGTTGCTCTCCAAATATCTGAGTATCTAAAATTTATAAACAAATTTTAAAGATACTTAAGAAAAAAAATACTTACAAAAATTTATAAATAAAATCATATAGTAAGTGTTTTCCTTCAAAATATATTTCTGGAGCTTCAGTTTCTTTTCTCTTAACTCTTAAATGACATGCTGATTGCTACAGTAGACATAGTCCTTCAGAAATCCCTACAACCACAAGCAGCCATTCCCATGCCTTTCAAAAGAGTGATTCAACATTTCAAATTATCCATTTGTATTTTTAATCTTTTGAAGAACAAGAAAAACATTTGTCACAAAGAAGTTGTAAATAGAGAGTACTGATTATTGTGCTATTGTGAAAAATTAGTCTAATGATTTTATTACTAATTGCATGCCATACTATGTATTTTTGCAGAATGAAGAGGTATTTGTTTGGTTTCATGAGGATTTTCAGCTGCTGAGATGTTCATGTTTTGTGTTTGTGTGGTTGCTGATGCTTACTTCCACTTTCTGGCTCTCTGAAAAATCCTCAAGAAATTTAACAAATGCATCTTCATTCTGCAAAATGTGTGGCACGTTGTGTAGTTAGTAAACAAGGGATCATCGATAACGTTGATAACGTTATTTCCAGTCTTAAAAGAGCAGGAAATTTTTGAGTGGATTATTTTTTTCAAAAAGATGTGCACACTGTCCAGCCAAAACATTATGATCACCCCCCCATGTTTTAGCAATTGGTCGCTTGCTCCTCCCTGCTCCCAGCACATGTGTCACAGAGAATTGGTAAAGGTCATTCTGCAGGTTCGTGTTGTTCATTCCATACGAAGTATGGAATGGAGAAGAGATGAACTTCAAAAAAGAGATTATTGAAGGGTGGCAGTATCTTGTGGGCTGTTTGTGAAGTGCTGTAATTCTGATGTTCCATGAGTGGATGTATAGTGAACAGAGTAGCAGAGTAGCCAGTGGTGGGCAATGTAGACAGCCCTACATTGTGCAAGCTGATAGACAGTAAAAAGTCTAAAAAAAAAAAGGCTGATGATGGATGTTAATTGGGGGGTGTGGGGTGACCAGCAGTGTTTCCAAAACACGACCCAACAAGCCCTCCTCCGTATGAGCTTACAGGGTAGGCACCTAGTCAAGGTACCCATGCTTATGACTAGCCATTGCCAGTGACACCTAAAGTTCACATCTGAGTTAAATAAAACTAATTGTTTAATACTCTGCATTGCAAGATATGAGTGACATTAAAAACTAAATAAATGCTAATGAATACGCAAAAACCAAAAAGATCAGAATGTGTTTCTGTTAGTCTTACTGCTAGCTTTGTCAGTGGCCTACCAACAAAGCAGAAATTCTCCTGTTACTTTTGAACTTATTTCATGAGTATTTATTCAGATTTTAATAGCATATGTATCTTGCATGTGCAATGTATTAAATTAACTAGTTATAATGAGGAGAGAGAGAACAAGAGCTTATTCTCATATGTAAAAGGTAAAAAAGGTAAACTGCAGCCATTATCAACCCACTGCAGGATGGATGTCTTCTCAACAATTCATGCTGAGGGAAATGGACCATAATCTGTCATGCTTGTCCAGTGCAGGTTGGCAAATCGACCTTATTTAGCAGTCAGGGGCTTGAACCCTGGTCTACTCAAAGAGCATGTGCTACTGCACTCCTGCCCCTGACCATGCAGCTATGCAGGCCTCTCATATGTAGTGAGTCTCTATTATGAGTGTCAGGCTTTTGGCTTTTCATTTCCAAAAAATGTAAAATTGTACACCTTTTAGTTAGACCTTAGCATTATATGCTTAATGTATTAAAAAAAAATTATTTAAACTGGTTGCAACTTTTTTTTTTATTTATTTTTATAAAAACCCTGTATTGAATAAGTATAATTTCTAATCTTCTGGAATTCTCAGAAGGCATTACTTCTTCATCAGCTTTTTCTGGTCTCCTTATGTAGAATTATTGGCCTCCTCCTCCTATACTAGGTGAGGAGAGGATATGGTCAAGAATGTTCACGTTAACCAAATTAGTTGAGCACTATATGATGTGCCTTTGTAAGTGCAATATGTAAAATTTTACAATATGTAAAATTATCTTCATAATTTTACATATTGTGTGTGTGGCTGAAAAAACTCCAAAATATTTTGTGGAGGAAACTAGACCTCTCCACACAAGTAGGCTTGATTGAAATGGCCTTTAGTAGAAATTCCTTTGGGTGATGATGGAATTCAAGCCCAGATATCAAAAATTAAAAACTCATTAAAAAAAAAATCAGAAAATAATTATTCTCTGACTGGAAGAACATTTATACCACAAAAAATGCTTTTTGATCCATTATAAAAATGTGAATGAATTATAAGAAGTATATATTTTTAATGAAAGTAAATGTAATAAATATTACCTTTAAAGAAATTTTCATCACTACTCAATTTTTGTGCTTGAAAAATTAACATATTATATAGGATATCAATAGAAGTCCCTGACTGTCTGTTTGCAGAATTGGTGGTATTCAGATAAAATAAAGAAATAATATAAGGTTTGATCAGAAAGTTATTATTCAAGGTAATTGGTTTACATTGTTAATGTTCTTCAATACAACACACAGTGTTATATTGAAGAATATATTCACAATGTCCATTGTGCCTGACACTAATGACTTCCAAAACATTTTTGGCAGTCATCTTTTGTGAATGCTTTCAGGTGACCTATCCTATTTGGATTTCTTAAATCAGCTAGTCATTTTCCTTTCATGTCCTGTTTTAATTTTGGAAATAGCCAAAAGTTGAACAGTGCCAAATCAAGCAAATAAGGCAATGGGAATGCCTTATTTGCTTGACGGGAATGTCTTTGTTGGTGAAAATTTGCCAGGTGGCAGTTTGTAATAATGACATTTTGCCATTTCTTTTTGGCTGTTTGTGTCTGACTGCATCCCTCAACTGTTTTAAAACTTCTTAATACTAGGTTGCATCAACATTGACACCTCAAGGAACAAAATCCAATATCATCCCCTCGTCTAAAATTGCAATCAACTGGACCTTCAAATGTGATTTTGGCCTTGGTAACAGTGTCGTTTTTCATTGGATTGGGAGCTTAGAGTTTTCGTGGTCTGGGTTATGTCCATACATCCACATCTCCTTGTTTTTATCATTTTTGTTAAAAATGCAAGATTTGACATAGCTTACTTGAACAACTCAAATGAAACAAGGACTTCATATTGTCTTTGATCTCTATGGAACAAACTGGGCACTAACTTCATGCCCAAATCCTAAGTAATTTCTTGAACAAGCAAGTCACTCCAGATGAATGACAATGTGTGGGCTTCATTAATATTTTGATCATTTTGGAATGACAAGTGACCATTGATTTCTTCATCTTCAGGAAAAAAATTTCCGTTATTACACCTTTAAAAACTATTTAACCTTTTTTTTTTTTTTTCAAAGCATTATCTCTTGTAAATTTTAAGCAACATTTCATATGTTTCTGTGGCTGAGTTTCCAAGTTTACAACAAAACGTAATGTTTTCACACTATTAAAATTTTCTCAGTTTTAATACATACAAAAAATATGAGTTTACTCAAAGCAGCTTTCCATTAGACTAGCACGTAACAAGTAAAACTTATGTGCTTGCTGAAGAGATGCCTTTGTAAAGCTCTGCTTGCAATCTTTTAGCTACTACTGCTATCACATTCAAGAATTATAAGATCATTCACTGAACTTTTTGAGTAAAACCTTGGATAATCAAACTCAGGTATTATATTCATTGTAAGCACTGTTGATGTCCTTGCACATCTTGTCTGAGGATCTATTTTTCTTGATATTATTATAATGCAGTTTCCCAAATCTTATACCTCATATTTTATAAAACATGCAAAATAACTTAAACTAGTGGTTCTCCAATGGCTTCAGCACTTTGGTGAATAGATAGGTGGAGTGGAGTGGGTTGTAACCTATCATATAACTTAAAAAAATGAGGAACTAAGCTTATTTAGCAAGTTTGGGGATAGGATGTCACTGATGTTGTTTTTGCCCACAATACAGGTGTGCCAGAAGTAGAAGGATTTAAATCCAGAGATTTTGGTTTGGTTTGGTTTGAGTTTTAATGATGCATTAGCAACAGATATACAAATTGTAAATAAATAAATAAATTTCCATTTATATTTCACATGGCTAAGACTGGAATGTTGACAACTTCATTTTAATTGTTTTATTGCAGCCAATTTACCCCTACAAGCCAACAGCTTGCAGCAGGTTGTGGTGTTTTTTTTTTTTTTTTTTTTTTGAGCAGCATATAGGTTCAATCTTGCAGTGTGTCAGTTTGCATCTTCTTACATTACTCCAGGATGTTTGAAAGTTGTACAAGGAATAATTAAAAAAATTGAGCCACAAGGAAGAAAAATTTGAATATTTGTATACAGTATTACCACAGGAAGTAACAATACAAACATTTTTGTTTTGGAAAATTCAAGATAACACGTTCCCCTTAATTTGGATTAAAGATAAGGTAACTATGCATTCACACAGTGCTGCTATTTAAGCATTTTGTGCATACCAAGCACATTCGGAAACACACAACTGTTTTGTCATGCACTGTTTTCTTGAAAAAATTGCAAACAAAGCAGTACACGCTTTCCCACCTGAAGTGGGAGATTTACATATCATTTATATGGTGGTGGTGGTGGTGTCATTTGGACCAGCCACCGGGCTCATCTGTCCATTCCCTTTTCATATGGAACAGTATCAAAAGCTTTACTGAAATCTAAGTGTAATATTTAAAAATTATGTTTTATGTCCAGCAGTTTTAAATTTAAATTTATCCTCTTATGTATGCTATCAGCATTTAGTTTACCCATTCCACTAATGTAACCTCTTCAATTAGGTCTCCTCACAGGTGCTGTGCAATTTGCAGAACTGAACCTATTTTCTGGGCACTGCAATTTGCAGAGCAGAAGTCTTTCTTGATATGAGTAACCTTTTGTGTCCCTGACCAATCTTGCTGTTCTCTGCACCTATTCCAACAATTATACAGCTTTCCTAAAATGAGGCTTCCAGAACATCATAAATCATTTGCCATCAGGGAAAACTTCCTGTATATTACTGACAGAAATCCAATGAGTTTTCCTAGTCTGCTTTTCTCAGAGAATTTCATATTGGATTGTACAATTACCTCTAGGGTATTTTTTTTTGTTTTCCTTGAGTGTGGTACCACCAATTAGTATGTTATTCTGGGATCAGTGCTACTTATGTGTAGTATCTTACATTTATCAATGTTAAACTTGATTTGCCACTTCTCAGCTCATTCGCCTAATTTCTCTAGATCTTGATGGTCATTGACCACCGTGCCAACCTTGGTATCATTGGCATATTTTAGACACAAAACTTGATATGCAGTAGACTCGATTTTCCAGGATAGATGGTAAAAATAAAATCCCAGATAATCGATTTCCCTGTTAATCCAAAAATATCGAAAAATGTTCAGCAACATACCTAATAAATATGGCGATAGATTAAAAAAAAAGCTTACCACGCACTACTCGCATGTCCAATATACGATGCGTACATAGGTATAAAAACATACATATAGGTAATGATGTATGCTTGCGTCGGCTTTTGTACAGAAGAAGAGTTGATATTGTCACAATATTTTTTACAAGTTTTGTTTTAACTTAAAAAGTATTTGTCTTTAAACATGTTTTGTTTTTAACATAATATTTTAATTTTAAGAAACATAGAGAGATAAGCGAAAATCAGTTCACTTAAAAAAATACTAAAGTATAGAAGATTGTTTTTTGTCTTTTGCAACTTTTTGACGATTTGCGCTTCGAATATTTCTTAAAACCATTTTTTCCTCCAGAACACCATTGTTTTGCTGTGCTCCAGGTAGTTAAGAAGTGCTTCTGCATGGTTAAAGCAACGCTGTGGTTAAATTTTTGTGACAATATCAACTCTTCTTCTTCTTCAGTTTCACCATTGTTATTTTGTGGTGGTGTAGTAGTCATTACATGATATAAAATTTCTTCATCATTTAGTACTTCGTGGCCATTACTCATCAACATCCCCATTCCTTGATTTGTTGCAAATTTCGTAACATTTCTGGTACCAGATCTTCACAGTTTTCTTCAAATCCTAGGAATCCATCGTTTCCCATTAAAATTTTACACCAAGACCTCTTTAAGGTTATGCTTTTTATTGATTTCCATGCTGCTGAAACTTCGTAAATTGCATCCAATACAGTCAGGTTTTTTCAAAATGTCAATAGTTAGACATTTCCAATACAATCCTGTTTCATCGACATTGTAAATTTGCTCTGGCACAAGTTCTGTGGTTTCAATAAATTTTCTAAATTCACTGGTGAATTCTTGGGCAGCCGGTGCATCACTACTTAGTTTTTCACCTTGAATGGCAATCTGATGAATGCCGTGCCTCTGTTTAAACCCTCCCAGAAGATCCAGTAAAATCATCCTGCAATTTTAATTCGTTGATAAAATATTTTGCCTTGGCTCTTCTGCTGTTTGTTAGCTAAACCACAACTCCATTGTCTTGTCAAGGTCCTCATGTGTAGACTATTTCGTCGTTTTTTTTTTTTTTGATAGTCATGCCTTTAACGCTATCAGATGTAGATGCAAAATCTAATAGCTTCCCTTTATTTTTTATGATGTCGCATATGGTTTGGTCACCAATATTATAATCGTTCATTAAAGATTTAATGGATGACCCGTATTCAAAATTTTGAATTATTTCAAGTTTTTGTTCAATTGAAAGCACAACTCTTTTGTCTTTACCCATCATTTTTGTGATTTCTAAACAAAAAAAAAAAAAAAAAAATTGACATCCCTGACATAAATAATGAAACAAAATTTGTCTTTTTGCAGGTATAGTGGAACAATAATCCATGCAATGCACAAATACAAACTACTAAACATTTGTTCTCTTTTTTTTTTTTTTTTTTTTTTTTTGAGTGGCGGGTGTCTTCACACCTGCCACTTAAAATAGGTAATAGGTACATTCCTCTCCCAATCATGACTTATGACGCCGCTTTTTGTCGCTTATTTACGACTTGCAAAACATCTGTTTATTTCCTATTCTATTTATTACTTGAATTTTATGATTTCCGGTTGATTTTTTTTTTTTTTTTTTTTTTTTTATTTGGAGTCTTGAAGTATCCTGGTTAATCCAATCCACGTAAATCGAGAGTCTGCTGTACTTTCGTAAATATTATTAATAAATATTGAAAACTATAAGGGGCCCAGCAGTGAACCTTGGGGGACTCTGCTAATAACGTTAGTTCAAGAAAAGCAATGCCCATTAATAACCACTGTGTGTCTTCTGCTACTCAGCCAACCCTTTATTTGCAGCAGTCACTTGTTGCCATACTGCTCCACTTTGTACAGTAATCTTTCATGCAGAACTACATCAAAAGCTTTACTGAAAAGTTCTGCTATTATGTGAGTGACCAGCCCACATTTCAAGTCAATATTTGCAAAGGTGAAATCCTCTTATAAGACATTATGATGTTCATTAGTCCACTTTATTTGTCTGTATAGTTTTTCATTTTACTCCTCATAGTTATTTAGTCTGTGACATAACCCTGCTTTCATTTTTGTTTTCCCAGAGTTTATGTCACACCTAACTCACTCACCATTACGCTGGCCACCCACAACTGGATACAGTTTTAAGTATTTGTTAAGTCATCAAATGTGGACATTACTAGGGGTATCAGAACATGGTGCCACTCAGGTGTATGGGATGCAGAATTTGAATATGATGAGTACAATGTGTATAGATTGGACAGGAGGATGTGGATGGCCAGTGTAATGGTGAGTGAGTTTGGTGTGACATAAGCTCTGGGTGAGTTATATTCTGTGTGCTTCTTAACTAAGAGCATAACTCCTCCCCATCCTCCTGTCCATTCTATACACATTGCTCATCACATTCAAGGTCTGAATCCCATATGTCTGAGTGGCACCATGTTCTGATATCCCTAGTAATGTCCACATTTGATGACTTAACCAATCCTTCAAATTTATGTATTTTCTCCTGTCATTAGCGTGCAAGCATGTATATGTGCACTGCCTGCCTTTGCTTTTAGTAATCCTAACACAGCTTTCCCATGAGGGCCCCAGCAGGCTTTGTTTGTAATCCTGCACACCTTGCTTTTTGGCTGCATGTCCTAATAGAAGCAGTACAAGAATAAATTTCTCTGATGTCTGCAGTTGCCATTAAACTATTAGGCTGTGTATACCCCCAAACTAGCAGTTTTCCAGCCTTGATTATGTAATTCAAAAAACCGATATAGTAGCTCAAGTGAAAATTCATTCCTTTTATTCACTCTTACAATTTATTGTAAATTGTATATTTATATTTTATTCAGCATATTTTCTCATGAGCTTTTTAAAATTTATAATTGTTTAAAAGCAATATTTAAGTGTCCCCTCCTCCCCAACATGTTGCTAATAAGGAAATGGCTTTAAATTTCATAGAGAGAGAGAGAGAAGACTGTCAATTGTGTGAAGTGCTGTAGAGAGCAAGACATGAAAGAAGTAATAAATAACTTCTAATTTCATTGTAAGAATTGAGTTCAAGATAGAGTTAATATCAAAACAGTGAAAAATTAAATTAGATTTTTTTTTTTTTTTCCTGAAAAGAACATCAGAAGGCTTAAGGAAAACTTTTCCTTAAGTTTGTTCGTTGACATTCTAGTAAAATTCCTGAGTAATGAGTTTCACTAGAATGCTACCAGAACCAGATATTAGATAAACACAAGAAAGGCACCCGGGGTGGATGGGATCTATCCAGTTATATTAAAGGAGGCAGCAGAGGAAGTAAGATAGAGTTAATATCAAAACAGTGAAAAATTAAATTAGATTTTTTTTTTTTTTTCCTGAAAAGAACATCAGAAGGCTTAAGGAAAACTTTTCCTTAAGTTTGTTCGTTGACATTCTAGTAAAATTCCTGAGTAATGAGTTTCACTAGAATGCTACCAGAACCAGATATTAGATAAACACAAGAAAGGCACCCGGGGTGGATGGGATCTATCCAGTTATATTAAAGGAGGCAGCAGAGGAAGTAAGATAGAGTTAATATCAAAACAGTGAAAAATTAAATTAGATTTTTTTTTTTTTTCCTGAAAAGAACATCAGAAGGCTTAAGGAAAACTTTTCCTTAAGTTTGTTCGTTGACATTCTAGTAAAATTCCTGAGTAATGAGTTTCACTAGAATGCTACCAGAACCAGATATTAGATAAACACAAGAAAGGCACCCGGGGTGGATGGGATCTATCCAGTTATATTAAAGGAGGCAGCAGAGGAAGTAAGCAAACCCTTAGCCATAATTATGAGAGCTTCCTTGGACTCAGGGGAGGTGCCCACAGACTGGAGATGTGCAAATGTGACCCAAATTCACAAAGGAGGATCAAAGGCTGACACAAGTAATTATAGACCTGTGAGTTTAACTTCTGTTCCAGGAAAATTAATGGAGGCACTAGTTAAAGAAGTACTGCAGGATCATTTAGACAAGACTTCAGTTATAGCTCGGACACAGCATGGTTTTGTTAAGGGGAAGTCTTGCCTGACCAATTTGATTGGATACTATGATGCAGTCACAAAGGAACTGGATGCAGGGAATAACTTTGATATTATATACTTGGATCTTAGAAAGGCTTTTGATACTGTTGCACATGGAAGACTGCTGGACAAATTGGAGCAGTGTGACATTGGAGGCAAATTGCTGCTGTGGATAAAGGGGTGGCTGAGGGGGAGAAGACAGAGAGTGGTAATCAATGGACACTGCTCGTCGTGGACTAATGTTATTAGTGGAGTCCCTCAGGGCTCAGTGTTGGGTCCATTATTGTTTTCTGTATTCATAAATGATATTGATGATGGTATATCAAGCTTAATGTCGAAGTTTGCAGACGATACAAAGGTAGGCAGGGTTGTCAAGGACACTACTGACACTATGCTGCTGCAACAGGATCTGGAAAGGTTGAGCAGATGGGCTGAGAGGTGGCAAATGAAGTTTAACATTGACAAATGTAAAGTACTACACATGGGAAACAGCAACCCCAGAGCAACGCATCAACTCTGGTACTACACTGACAGTGGTAGAGAATGAAAGGGACCTGGGGATGGTTGTGCAGGCAGATATGAAGTTCTCTGAGCAGTGCAGACGGGCTGCAAGAGTAGCTCATGGTGCATTGTCAATGATATATAGGAATTTTTCTAGCAGGGATAAGGAGGTGATTATTCCCTTGTATAAGGCAATGGTCAGGCCACACCTAGAGTACTGTATACAGGTCTGGAGGCCTCATTTCAAGAAGGATGTAGAGCTGCTGGAACGAGTACAGAGAAGGGCAACAAGATTAGTGAATGGAACAAAGGGGTGCTCTTACGAAGAAAGGGTTAAGTTCTGCAAATTACAGTGTCTGGAGACTAGGCACCAGCGAGGTGATCTAATAGAGGTGTATAAAGCCTTGAATGGTTTGAGCATGCTCAATGCTGATGGGATTCTTCCTCTCGCTCAGAATAATCACCTGAGAAGGCATAAATTCAAATTGAGGAAAGACAGATGTAGGATGGATGTGCAGAAATTTGCCTTTAGCCAGCGGGTAGTTGGTTGGTGGAACAGACTTCCATCCCTTGTCGTGGAAGTTGATAGCCTAAATAAGTTTAAGGCTCAGCTGGACAGGTATTTTGAACAACCGGAGGGGTGAAGTGGAAGTGTCACTGTATATTTTTTCAGTTTAAAATATTCCTTCACCTACAATCCCTTCTATTTCTTTTTCTTCTGCTACTATTTTTTCCATTTAAAAAAAAAAAAAAAAAAAACTTGTTTATACAGGCTCCTATATAAACTAGTAGATCCACCAACATGTTGAACGTAAATGAAAATTATTTTAGAAATCATGTAGGCACTAGATAGTGCAAGCAGTATCATTTTAGTCTTTCAGTTTGCAAAATACACTTTTACACTACATTGCACTACACTACATGGAGAAGAGGCATCATATAGATGATCTTAAGAAAATTGGTGCCTCCGTAGCCAGGTGGGAAGGAGCAACAGTGCATAGCACACGCTTCTTGATTAGACCGGGGTTCGAGCCCGTCACCACCAAATACGGAGGATGCGGAAAGGTCAGGGAATGACCACCGCATATTCTTGGAGCAATATGGCCTTAGTTGCTAATGCTCCTAAAAACCAAACAACCAAACCAAACCTTAAGAAAATTAAGTTTTCTTCATCTATACACTAAAAAAAAAACAAAAAAAAAAAAATGGGAACTAAAACTTGAAAGATTTTCAAGGGAGAAATCAGAAGAAATGATGGACCACACTATTCAAATATTTAATTTAATTGCTTCATTGTAAATTAACCTTTTTGCTTATAACTTCTTAAATGCTATTATGATATATAAAATAGAGATTATACACGTTATAACTTCATTAGATTAATCTGGTGGCTGCCATTCTTCCAATTATTACAGCATTTAGATGCTAGTTGCTTTTCTGTGTTTCTTATGTTTAAAATTTTTGTTTCAGGAAAATATATTCATAAAGGGTTTCTTTTTTTTTTTTTTTTTTTTTAAGCAGTTGTCTCTTTTATACAATACGGGCAAATATGAAGTCTTCTGAACATTGTAAACAGGCAGCCAGGAAAGCCCATGGTGTCCTATCAATGAATTATTAGATGTTATTCTGTGGAGATAGGGAGGTCATAAGCCCACATTTGGAATACTGTGTTCAAGTGCGGAGACCTCATCTGAAAAAAGACATTGAGCTCCTTGAAAGGTCCAAAGACAGGCATTTCAAATGGTGAGATCAGCAAAAGGATGACTGTATGAGGAAAGACCCTGATTATGTGGACTACAGATCTTGGCAACAAGGCACCCCAGGGGTTACCTGATTGAGGTTTATAAAGCTCTGAGAGGGATTAGCAAAATGAATGAATGTGGAACTCTCACTGTTATAAAGAATTCCAGATCTAGGGTCCTAGGGTCATAAATTCAAATTACAGGGGTTGAAGTTTAGATTAGATTGTAGGAAGTTTTCTTTTAGCTAGCCAGTCGTTGATTGCTGGAACAAGTTGCCCTTGCAAGTAGTTGAGGCTGACAGTTTGAATAAATTCAAAGATCAACTGGATAGTTGATCTTTCTGCTGAAATATGAACGTATAAAGTATGAGGAGGGTAGCATATAACTTGCATTTTCTTATCTGTTTGTTTTTTTTTTTTTTTTTTTTTGTACCAGTTCAGCAAAGCCTGTGACTTCTTTGCACTATATGGTCAATACTATTACTATATTATTATTTTTATTGCAAAAATACCAATAAAGAGTCAGATAGCTTTAGGTATCTTTGGCCTGTCACAAAGTGGGGGGGGGGAGACACCTTTTCTTTCTTTTACAGTTAAAAAGAGGCACAGTAGGATGTTTTGTCTTCAGGTTAAAATTTTAGATTGCATGTAGACAAGGTTTGCACAGGACACTAGGCTTAACAGAGAAATCTGTGAAAAAAACAACAGGGACTGGTATTGTGAAGCTAGCAACATCTGAATAAGCATTTAAACACATCACTGTTATAAAAATAGTGGATTGCACTCTGCTGAAATATGAATGTATAAAGTACAGAAATGCGATAGACCATACTAATCTTTAGGACATGTTTTGGCATAATTATGTTCTGTATAATTCAGATTTCTACCTATCAACTGCTGATAGGTAGAAATCTGAATTATTTAAAAAAAAAAAAAAAAAAATGTAAATAAAATCCTAAAGCAGGATAGGATTTATAATTTTCTGACAGCTGATTGCAAAACAGCATTGGTTTTGCCTGTGATATCTCAGCCAGAAAAGTTTAGTTGTCAGTTAACACTGTTCAGCGATCACAAGCTTCTTAGTGTTAACAAAATGTTAGTTTTCTCTGTGGTGTGGTTTTTATTTTTGGCTGTACAGATCACATCAAGAATTATATAAATAAAAATATCTAGAGTAACAAATAACATCAAATAAGTTGACACTTACATTTTGAATTAAATTTTAATTATTTATAAATTACAAAAGCATCTTTCAATTTATCTGTTGCAAAAGCACAGAACGATAGTCTTCATTATCAGAATAGATTTATTTGTGATAGATTTATTTGTAGTAGTGGTTAAATACTGTTTTTTTTTATTATTCTTTAATATCCTTAAGTTGAATTACAATAAGTGGACTTTAGTTAGAAATTCATGGAATAGGAGAAGTAAGGTTTTAAAGCAAACTGATAAAAGATATGAACCTGTGTGATGAAAATTCTAAAAATTGTACATGCATGTAGCCTTAATCAGCAGTTCTCAGAAAATATTTCCTTATTGATGTATTGTGAAGTTTAAAAGTAAAAGCTGTATTCAGTCTTTCATGAAAAACACCTAAGATATTTAATGAGATAAAATTTACTTTTTAAAGTATTGGTATTTCTACACTGTATTTGAAAACATATTGGTGCATCTCTTGAAATTTCAATACATAACAATATAGAAAATTATAGTAACTCATTTAAAAAGAAATATCCTATACCTTTTGCTTTGAAAGCAAGCGGCATTGCTAATTTTAATGAGTTTATTTCATTTTTCTCCTGAAAAGATTACCCTGATTGTTTATACATATTATACCAAAAACTTTCAGTTTATACTTTTATCGTTTTCTTTTATCAGTTATCTTTTATCATGGCGAGATACAATCTTCCTTACATTTTGAGGGTATATCTCTAAAATGGTGTTCACAGGTCGGCCACTAGATAGTCCGCTGGACTGAACCTATGGGTGATTCTCTATGAGGCTTCTGTCAGCTTGGTGTAATCTTCTTGCCTCTATTCTGCCAGATAGCGAATGGAGGGGGGGGTCCAAGTAGTGTGTATGGGGGGACATTGTAGGGGCCACATTATGTTAAGGAGCTGGGTATATTCTTGCCATGTGTGTGCCAAATTCAAAAATTTTCATTACTTCAAACATGTCTTCCCCACATTTTCTTACTACTGAAAGCATCATGAATAGCCAAACTAATAGAGTAAACATCTGTGAAAATATCTAAACCTCCCAAACATTCCCTGTCAGAGGCTTAATAATATAGAATCTCCTCTAGCTTAAACCTCTCTACCACATTTTATCAAATTCATCCATTGCCTCTATTGTTCGCTCAAATGCACTAATCACTTGAAACTCTTTGACTTCCTCTCTCCTGTCCAACTTTCCTAAGAGTCATGTAATTTTCCTTGGTGATTTAAATTTATTGTTCATAACTCCAGCTGGCTTCTATTTTCTAGTCACATGGATCCAGCTGGTCATGATGGTGAAGCTTTATCAGTTAGTAAAGACCTCATACAGATTGTTTAATTATCTACTAGAATACCCAACAATCCTAACCATACAGCCAACACTCTTGATATCTTCTCAAAAACAACCCTTCTAAATACATGGTTGAGGTGGTGGTCCACTAGGCACCTCAGATACAACTTAATGATGATATCTTCTCTGGTGGAGCTTTTCTCTCATGGCCATTCTCAACCATATGTTGTTTGACCTTATGAGAATGCAAAATGGGATGATCTGTGAGATTTCTTTCCCTTGGTCAGATAACTGTTTCAAATATTCTGATGTCAACATTTGGTCAGATCGTGTTTGTGAAATTAATCTTGTAGGGATGAAATCCTTTATTTCACACTCCACCTTAAAATCATGTCTGTTATCTAAACCTTGATTTTCCAATAAATGTGCTAAGGTTGTTCAAGATAAGAATGTTGCATATCACAATTTGCTTGCATCCAAATCTCAAGGTTCATTTTCTGCCTAATCAAAGCTTGAAACAATTGTAAAGCAGTTATTAATCAGTCAAAACTTGATTTTTTTTGAACAAGCTAAGAGTAGAAAACTTGCTTCTTCTAGGCACTTCAGATCCCAGAATGTTCGACTTCCAAATGGTAGTCGTGCATTCTGGTCTCTTGCCAAAGCTATTGGTTGCAACTTTTGCCCAACTCTATTCCCACCTCTATCAAAACTGGATGGTTCTATTGCCACCCTCAGCTAAAGATAAAGTTGACCTGCTAGCATTCTACTTTTCTTCTAAATGATATTGGTAGTTCACTTCCTACCATTCCCAGTATATTCCATTCTTGTGGTCTTCCATCAAAAGGATGTCAGAAGGATTTTTAACAATTTTGATGCCAAGAAAGTGCCAGTTTCTGATGGTATTTAACCACTTATTCTCCAAACCTGTGCTCCCGAGGTCACTCCTGTTCTGTGCCACATTTTTACACTCTTATTCCATAGCTGTTTTCTTTCTGAAAAAAACAGCTATGGAATATAGCTGAATATATCCAGCCAGAACCAAAAAAAGGGTGACAAATCCTTCATATCCAAAGTAATGGAGAAATCTATTAACTGCTAACTCCTAAACTATCTAGAAACCTTCCATCCAATCACTGATTCTGCCAGTGTCGATCCACTGGTGATATACTAGGTTATGTTACCCATCTACAGACAAATTTAATGGAAAAGTTCGGTGAAACTCAAGCAGTTGCCCTTGACATTTCAAAGGCTTTTAAAGGTATTCTAAATAAACTTCCATTTTATGGTTTTTCCAACTGTTTTTTGTAATTGGGTATTCAATTTTCTGACTGCTCACTGCAGTCAGAAAATTGGTGATAGTAGATGGCTCTCTGTCTTCTTTAACTTCTCCACTAATGCAGGTATTCTCCAAGGTTCAGCTCTTTCTCCCACTCTTTTCCTCTTGTGTATAAATGGCCATCTTCCATTGACTGGAAATCCTATTCATAGTTTTGCTGATGATAGCACATTGCATTCCACCTTCCAGTTTGAGAAACCTTGCTCTGCACAAACAGTTTCAACTGCCTTGAATATTCACTACCAGTTCCTTAAATGATAATCTCCAGGTAATTCTCCAGTTGGGTGGAGATAACTTTATTAATTTCAGTCACCTAAAACTGTCATGTATCTCCTGTCCTATCTTATATCTCACAAAAAAGGGTTCTTCTGCTCCTATGACACTCAGATTTCTAGGCAAGATCACATATTTCTTTTAAGGATTACCCTGATTTCTATTCTCTCCCTGTCCTGGCATAAACATATCACAAATATTGCTTCCCCCTGCATCTAAAAACTGGGTTTTCTCTTTCGCTCTCAGTGTTACTTTTCTTCCAAACAGCTGCTCACTCTGTGAAAATCACAAATCTGCCCTACCATCAAATACTGTTCCCTCATCTGGGGTGGTGCTCCCAAAGTCTCTGTCAGGCCTCTAGATTCCATTCAGAAGAGGACAGCTAGGTTAATTAATGACCCAGCTCTCATAGATGTTCTGTTTCTGCTGGATGCCTTTTCTATACACTTCCATGGGCACTGTTCTTCTGAATTGGCTTCTATAATTTCCGCTCTCTCTCTTTCAAAGCAGTCCAAACATGTGCCGCAACCAGCGAACATCCTTTTACTGTCCAACTTCAAACTCACAGAACCAACTTTTCTTCTTCCTTGTTTATTCCTTCAACTTCCATCCATACGTATTTCCCGAAAATTACAGTCTACAGAAATTCAAGTCGAACGTCAACATGTGTCTTCTTTCATCTTCTCAACCTTCAACCCATGCACAGTACTAAGTACTATTGTTTCTAATACTTTTCATGCTTATGGTTTACATAAAAATGAAATAAAACTATGCAGACAGAAAGGGCCTAATGAGTCTCACAACTAATATGCCACAAGAAACTGGGTATGCTGCAAAAATTTAACACATTCAGCCCCATTATCAAGTTTTCTGATGTATGTAAGTCTCCTACTCCCATAGTCCATGATTGATATAACTCACTGATCAACATCAAATATAATATAAAGTACTTAATTCTGCAGATCATATTGGCTCTTTCTGTATTTACTAGAGCTAGTAGTGGGTTTATTCCTGGAATTTATTTTTCTTTATGATATTGGTGTTGCAAAAAGAAAACACAAATTTAGAAAAGGGGCAAAAGTGGCCACACTGCAGAAAGTTCAATGACTGGATAGCAGAATCTAAAGGAGAGGATTCTTTGTGTGAGTATGCAGTTGACCTAGATCGTCATTGACACTGTGCAAACTCTAGTGCAGAAATGTTATTATTCTTGATCCTGAGATCTAATTGTATTTGAAAAGTTTGTGGTTTAAAAAAAAAAGGAAGTTAGGTGAACATGGTGTTGATAAAAGTCCAGCTTGTCTGCTTTGGTCAGTTACTTTCCACCTATTTCTTCAAAAGGAATATGAGTGGGTTTTTACATTCTGTGGTTCTTCTACAAATATCTTCAAAAATGCATTAAATATTAAGCCTGTGGAAGTGAAAGAACTTATCAAGTTGTCTTGTTTCACAATGTTTAAAATGAAATTTTACACTCTATCTCTGTCTGTGCTTTGACTATCTTGGAAGAAGCATATTCTGCAATGGAATCACTTTGGATATTTTTCTAACTGTGCTAGACTCTGGTTTCAGCTATGAAAATGCTCAAGCCAAAAAGTCATGCAAAATTTTAAGATTATGGAAAATTCCTTTGTCTCTGTATTTGGCTGTGTGGTCTAGGATTTAGACATAAATGCTGAAAGCTAAAAACTTTACTCCTTACTGTAAGGAGTAACTGTGCTACTGCTCCCAGATAAATCCAGCCTTGCCAGGATTGAATACTTGTATCATGCTTATTAGGCACAAGTCTCCAGTGTATTATATTCTTTTACAATGTGGAATTTTAAATTTTTAGCAGTTAATTACTTAAAATAAATTAAAAAATGATTAGAGAGACAGAATGTGTTTCATGAAGACTGAATAACACTGTGCCACAAAAGGAAAAGGTGGAGAACCTCTGCTTTTCATCATATTATCCATCAATACCTACTTCAAGAACAGATGATATAATACCGTTGTAAGTTTTAGTGTTTTCTCTAAAATTTCACTGTCTAGTTTTGTCACTTACTTGCTTTGATTCATTGACACTGCACCCAATGCTGTCTTTCCTCTTTAGCTAGTTGCTTCTTATCCCCCACCCCCAATAATTTCTCTCTTTCAGCTTAAATATTTTAAAATGTCAACCATCTTATAAGCCTTTTCAAATAATCGATAATTCAACTTTGCTTTGAATTTGTACTATCATATGAAATTGTATAAACATAGAAATATGCCGAGTAATCTATAAATATGAATTGTCAGACACTAATGTTTTGAAATAATTATAAAAAAAATTGTGTTTTGGACTTTTCTCAATAAAATTACTTTGATCTATATTGGAATCATTGTAATTGACTAAGTTGTTGGTTTCCAACAATTTCCTCCCACTGTCTCATCCAGCCTTCATGTGATGCACCTGTGTGGTACTACACTTAAGGTGGTAGAAAATGAAAAAGACCTGGGAGTAATTGTGCAGTCAGATATGAAGTTTTCTGAGCAATGCAGACAGGCTGCCAGGGCAGGTCATTGGGTTTTGTCAATGATATATAGGAATTTTGCTAGCAGAGAGAAGGAGGTGATTGTCCCTCTGTATGGTCAGGCCACGCCTTGAGTACTGCGTACAGGTCTGGAGGCCTCATTTTAGGAAAGATGTAGATTTACTTGAGCGTGTACAGAGAAGGGAAACAAGATTGGTGAGGGGAATGAAGGGATCTTCTTACTAAGAGAGGCTTAAGTTCTGCAAATTGCAGTGGCTGGAGACTAGGCACGTGCACGGTGATCTGATTGAGGTGTATAAGGCCTTGAATGGGTTGAGCACGCTGAATTCTGATGGGATCCATCCACTTGTTCAGATTACGAACCTAAGGGGGCATAAATTCAAATTAAGAAAAGAAGATGTAGAATAGATGTGCGGAAATTTGCCTTTAGCCAGCGGGTGGTTAATTGCTGGAACAAACTTCCATCTGTCCTTGTGGAAGTTGATAGGTTGAATAAATTTAAGGAGGAACTGGACAGACATTTGGAGGGAATGGTGTGCTTTTTTTTTTTTTTTTTTGGCTGATGCTGATAAGCTCATACACTTGCTTTCTTGCATCACATGCCACTACTACTACTACTACTACTAGAATCATTTCCGGCGCCTCCATAGCCAGGTGGGCAGGAGCAGCAGTGCATAGCACATTTTTTTTTTTTTTTTATTTATTGAAAGGTAAATAGTATCTCTGTGATTAAAAAACTTTAACTTTTTAGTTAATATGATATAAAAAGTAATCACTTAATATTACAAGAATAGTATATGAATATTAAGCAACATTAATGGGAGATTTATTGATGGGCACGATACAATCTTTTAATTCTGGAAAAGCTGAATTTACTGTTGCAATTTTTTCAAAACCTAAAGGTTACAGGGTCTGTGTGTCATGACTCCAGGACCCAAATCTAGAATTGAACCCTGAGCCTGACAGTAGATAGTTAAGTAAATTTGAAGACCTTCTTCCATATCATGCAATTTTTGTATGATTTTTTTTGTTTTGAATATTTTCATGGCTGAAAATGCAGTCTTGCATTGTTGAGAAGAGTAGCAAATTTTCTGAAGTACTTCCAGGTATTGCAGGATATTCTTCTTCCAACGGTAGCTAAAACACAGGCAAGAGAAATAGCATTAAATTTAAATTTAGATGTTCTGTAATAAGATAACTCTTATGTTTTTTTGATAAGCTATTTTACACCTATTTCTAATAAGGAATATGAGAGGGTTACACTCGCAGTTCTTTCATAAATCTCTTCAGCAATGCATTAAGTCTTAATCCTTTGGAAATGGAAGATAGCATTAGCATTAGTAGAGGCATATGATGCAAGAAAGCAAGCTTATGTAGCATCAGCCAAAAAAAAAAAAAAAACATGCTCCCATTTCACCCCTCCGTTCGTTCCAAGTACCTGTCCAGCTCAGCCTTAAATTTATTTAGGTTATCAACTTCCATCCTTTGTTGTGGAAATAAAAATGCAAATTGGAAATACATATCATGCTGTAGGATTACCAAAATTCACATCAATGTAATTCTAATACATATTTAAGTTTTTCTGTTTTTGGTGTACAAAATACATTGGGGTTACAGCTAAATGAATTGATCGTGAAAAATTTTCTCTGGTGTAGGTTGTGTTTCAAAAGTATTAAAGAATATTTATAATGGTAGGTTTTTTTTACGAAAATATTAAAGAATATTATAATAGATAGGTTGCGTTATAAAAATATTAAAGAATATTATAATAACATATATTTAAAAATAGACAAAAATAATGTTTTTTCAGATTTGATTAAGGTGAAAATACAAAAAGTGCACCTTTGCTGATTTGTTGCTGCTTTTTTGCAATAGCAGTAAACAAATAAAAATTGTAATGTGTAATGTATTGACATACATTACACTTGCAATGCTGGTATAATTGAATGAAAAGGCACAATAGGACCCTGTGAATTAAAAATCTGTTAACAAATCAAATCTTTAAAGATTTGATTTGTTATAGACTGCTACAAAGGTGAAAAATCTGATTTAAATATACAGCATATTTCTTGACTCCCCTTTGGGGCCTTATAGAGATCTCCAAGGTGAAGTCAAATTATATGGTGATAAACGTTTTCTAGTGCAGAAAAATAAGTGTCTTCTGTTGTTAATATAGTCCACAAATAATCAACTTTGAACTAATTTCTCTATTGAAAAGGCTAAACCATAAGCTGAAAGATAAACACATTATAGCCTCAGAAAGGTTTGTATGAACCATACTAATATGAAGTCAATGGCTATTGTTTAATGTTGGTACAGGAATTAAAATTTTAAATTTTTATTGAATTGTTCAGTTAGAAGGATTTCACAAGCCAGATGGATTTCACAAACCATGCATCCCAGATCTGATGTGTCATGGTTGATTTGTCAGAATTGGAACAAAAGTTCTGAGAGTGGTAACCACATATAAATCACATGAAACTGATAAAATTTATCTGAGTAGAGATTCGGGTTTGGGTTAAACCCTCCTAATGGAAACTTAATTTTCAGTTTCATAATTTCATTGCTCCACTCACTTAAAATAGTGATTAAGAAATTGTTGCTTTGAATGTTTTAATTAATTTTATGTACACAGTGCTTATACTTAGGGGAAAACTGACTGTAATTTTCTTTTTTTTTTCTATTTTTCCTGTATATTTGAGATCGCCTATATTTCCTATAATGCTCAGGTTTTTATCCTGATTGGTGCAATATAATATTAATTTAGATTAATGCAGTAAAAACCTGCAACCCTAAATGGAACAGATTCGCCCACATTGCATCTGTAAATCATCACAGTTTGTTTTAATTATAAAAAAATTTAGATTTTTTTTTTATTTACTGAATTGGAATCTTTGTTCTATTACTTATGATTTACTAAACTCAGTTACAAAATATCAACCAAAAATAAGAGAGAAACAAATAATAATAATAATGCTTTTGCCATATTTTTTTAGAAATTTCAAAGTTGCTTACCCCAAAATTGAAACACAGATGCTCACATGGCATCTGGAAGTTGCAGCTTGAACAGCTTTTCTTTTTCATCTGTTCGCATTTATTCAGTGAAACCAAAGCTCTACATCAAAATTGGACGTTCGAGCCCGTGACCACCAAATATGGAGAATGCGGAAAGGTCAGAGAATGATCACCGCATATCCACGGAGCAATATGGCCTTAGATGCTAATGCTCCTAAAATCCCAACAACAACATCAAAATTGTACAGCTCTCACTTGCATCTTGCAGAAATGAGTGCCTATGAGAAAGATGGATGCCTTTGCTAACCTGATGTCTGTTAAGTGCAAAATAGAAAATACTGTATAATCAGTTATAGAATATTGATGGGCAAAGGTATAGAAGGAATTTATTTTATTTTTAAATTAAAAAAAAAATAAATAAAAAGTGGCATTTATCAAACACCATATTGGCAGTGGAAGGTTAAAAATTCTTGATTTTGATAATAAACATACCTAAGAAGACTGTGTTGATCTGGGTTGTGTTCATTGATTACAGGTACTAGAACTTGATTCAGTGTCAGCCTGGATAGTATTATTATTATTAGTAACAAATGATGCAATGAAGCAAGTTTATAGCATCAGCAATAAAAGAAAGAAAAAGAAAAATCCATCCTCTCTAATAATTATTGGAAGCAGTGGATAGATAAGGTGGGTAGGGTTTTTTTTTTTAATTTTTGCTGTAGCCTGCTTTGCATTATTTAAAGCAAGAATATTATTTATTATTTCTGCTTAAATTGTACAACTGGTTCTGGGTGGGGGTGGGGGAACACTGTCTTATTTGATCAGTGCAGGCATCTATTTTATTGTGTATGGAAATATTAACATTAATTAACAAATCTGTGCAGGGGCTTTCAGTTAACAAGAAGCTTCTTGTAAGGAAACTAGTCTTTGTGGCCATACATTAAAATCCTTCAGTGATGCATTATAGAATTGAAATCTTTCTAAGGTTACCAAAATCTCAAAACAATGCAGTTTTGACTTTTTGCAAGTTTATCTTTCAAATCAATGGATTCCCTATCCCTTATGTAAGTGGCCAAATTTTGAAACTTATTTATGCCTAAATTATATATGCACTTTAAATCACATATGCAGAATTTTCACTATTGTTTTGCAAGCAGATATTTAATATTAATGTGGGTAAATTCAACAAACAAATACTATGTCAAGTGAAAATAATACAATTTAATGAAGTAGTACTTAAGTTTACTAAAAACCATAAGAATGGAATTGAAGTTGCTAGGTAGAAAAACCACTAGTACAGGATGAAAGCAAAGAAAAAGCATTTATTGACAGAGAACTGGTATGCCACTAGTTAAAAACTGAAATCAGATATTACTGAGGATCTTCCTTTTACTTTAGTGGAGAATTCTGATCTTTAAATTGTGAGCTGGGCATGCAGGGTTTCAAAGACCCTGCATGATTTCAGCAGTTTCATGCACTTCTTCATAATCCACACATCTGAAACTTCCAATAATGACTTTCATCAGAAATGGTTTCTTTGATAGTTCCATCGAGAATTCCAGAAGTCATCATGCAAACAGGAAAAATTCAGGTTTGAGATTAAGCCTGTTCTCAGTAATTGTATGCATGTTCTGAAAAGCAAGAATTTAAAATTAGTGGTATTTGTCTCTTACAATTATTGAAGCACACTCTTTCTCCTCTCTCTCTCTCTCTCTAAATGTTATATTTAAGAGTGGCTGGTTCCCAGTTGTTGAAGCACGCTGGCTTTCAGTTGATATTTCACTCATTGTCAGTTAAGATACAAAGAAAGATTTACATTTCACTAGCTCAATAAGGGAGATGATAAAAAAAAAAAAACATATAAAGATGCATGTCTAAAGTGCTGTAATGTTTTATTTAAGAAAAAAAAAAAATTTAATATATTTTTAATATAAAAATGTATTTTTCACAGTTGTGTTCCTAATAGATTAAAAATAAAATTGACATCAAAAAGTGAATAATTTTGCATTATTTCTTACTAATTTTTAAGAATTATAATGGGGTTATTTTTTCTGAGTGCTCATAAGATCTTCCAAAAACATCGGTACAACCAATTTTTTTTTAAAGCTCTTTCACACCATAAAGCTATTCTGTTCAGCCAGTAGTAACTTACAGTACCACTCAAGAATACTTTTTGGCTCACGGTTGCTAAAGGTTGTGCAGGTAGTTCCTGCAGATGTTTCCTTCTTAAGGATTAATCTTCTAGCGGTTCAGTAAAATCCCATTACAGCAAATGCCATTTTGATAGAAATTTCACTATAATGAAAATATTTTAAGATCCTGGGTGACTTACCCTATTATTAGGACATAGCTGGTCTCATTTGAATGAAATAATTTTATGAAAAATTGAGTACAGTAACTTATTTCCAAGTCCACCTAATCTTTGCATAAAATGTATTGATTTACAGTGAAAGAAAAACTTTGTGTTAAAATTATGAATGAAGTGTGTGTGTGTGTTCCATATTATAAATATGGCTATAGGAAGATTTGCTTGAAGAAAAAAAACAACAAAAAAATATGAAAATGGAAGGTTAGCAAAAAATTTTACTGTCGCAACCTTTACTGTTCATTAAATTTATTATCTCTTTACTGTTCAGTAACTTCCACAGATATCCAGAGGAAAGTGATGTTATTTGGTACTTCTAGGTGAAGAGGCAGAACAGGCTGCTATGCTTTGTGACCTTGATCAACAGAATGGCTCTTGATACATTAAGATCACAAATAATGATATTGTTCTGAACTCCAGTGAAGTGGTCTCTTTGTTATTCCTTCACAACAGTCTCCAGTGATAGAAATACTATGACATCACTGCCATATAAGTTTGCAAATATGTGCTCATGCTGTTAGATAAGTACTATGGGTATCCAGTGAAAAAATAGTTTTCAACAAGAAAATTTTAGTGGAAATAATGCCTAAGAAGAAGAATAGTTTAAAATAATATTAGGATGATGATTAATTTCATTTTCTGGAGATCCTGGTGAAATTTCCCTCTCTCTCTCTCTCTCATGACTTGTTAGCTGATTTAATGGTTTTCAGAAATTCGTTTTGGCTTAATTATAAATGAAAATTTGCAGTCATGGTTTTTGATACATCTGTTTATCTTTATAAACACAAACCATGATCCTAGCATTCTCTTGGGATGATGGAGACATTGAAATAATTGCATCTAATGTAATTACTAAACGACATTATGTGGGAGCTTTCAAAGTATTTTAAATAAAAAGTTATACCCATGTAGGTACCTCTGTAGCCAGGTGGGAAGGAGCAGCAGTGCGTAGCACATGCTTCTTGATTAGACCGGCGTTCGAGCCCGTCACCACCAAATACGGAGGATGCGGAAAGGTCCGGGAATGACCACTGCATATCCCAGAGCAATATGGCCTTAGTTGCTAATGCTCCTAAAAACCAAAACAAACAAACAAACATACGCAGGTGTTGGTAACAAATTTTAGTTTCATTGAAACATAATGGAAGGTACAAAGCCCATAATCCAGTGCTCTCAGATTACTAAAACTTTGTAATGCTACATGTTAAGTCCTTTACAAATGGGGGACTGATGGTTCTTAATAAAACAGCATAAGTATTGATGCCTCTCACTGAACCAAGATACATATGTGGAATATCCCCCCCCACTCCATGTATGCACCTTGGTGTGTTAGATATCAATACTCACTGCTGTTTTTATTAAAAACCATCAACCCCATGCTTAAAGTTTCCCTTGATCAGAAAAGTATCCTATGGAGTTTTTTTTTTTTTTTTTTTTAGTAAATTGGGGTTGCTAGGGGATGGACTTTTTTATCTTCTAGAATGTTTTGATAAAACTGAAATTTTTTACCAAAAAAAAAAAAAAAATGAAATAATTTTTTTTGCAATTAGTGGGTCAGCCAAATCATTGCAACAAGTCACTCAAGTGGTCCATAACATGGACCACTTGAGTGACTTGGGTCATATGGGTCATAGGGCTGACTGCTGGATTACGTTATGCTGTAACTGTTTAGCATTTTTTACTTGGGAATAAAGTATAGCCCAAAACAATACCCGGATAGGTATTGTTTCAGGCTTATTTATTTATTTATTTTTTTATATTATTCCTTGGTTTGTAATGACCATTTTTACAAGTAGAAAAAAATGAGTTATTAAACTTCATAATAAAAAAACAAATACATAAATTTTTATAATTTTTTTTTTTCAATATATCATTTGATGTGCACCACGGTCTTTGAAAAAAGGGTGGTTCTAAGAGGGAAGTGGGAAATTATTGACCTGTCAGTCTGACTTCAGTGGTAAGGAAAATCATGGAGGCAATGATCAAAGGTGGAATTCAGGATCATTTGGATAGAATTGAAATTCTCAAGGATACTCAGCATGGTTTTGTAAAGGGAAAATCATGTTTAACAAATCTGGTTGGCTATTTTGAAAGGGTCACTCAAGAGCTGGATTTAGGGAATAATTTCAACATTGTTTATTTAGATTT